>NW_023270163.1:4627634-4995351 GCF_011800145.1 Mirounga leonina
CATCGCTCGGCATCAGGGAAATCCAAATCAAAACCTCAATGAGATACTACCTCACACCAGTCAGAATGGCTAAAATTAACAAGTCAGGAAACGACAGATGTTGGCGGGGATGCGGAGAAAGGGGAACCCTCCTACACTGTTGGTGGGAACGCAAGCTGGTGCAGCCACTCTGGACAACAGTATGGAGGTTCCTCAAAAAGTTGAAAATAGAGCTACCATACAACCCAGCAATTGCACTACTGGGTATTTACCCCAAAGATACAAAAGTAGGGATCCAAAGGGGTACGTGCACCCCGATGTTTATAGCAGCAATGTCCACAGTAGCCAAACTGTGGAAAGAGCCAAGATGTCCATCGACAGATGAATGGATAAAGAAGAAGTGGTATATATATACAATGGAATATTATGCAGCCATCAAAAGGAATGAGATCTTGCCATTTGCAACAACGTGGATGGAACTGGAGGGTATTATGCTGAGCGAAATAAGTCAAAAAGAGAAAGGCATGTATCATATGACCTCACTGATATGAGGAATTCTTTTCTTTTTTTTTTTAAGATTTTATTTATTTATTCATGAGAGACAGAGAGAGAGAGAGAGAGGCAGAGGGAGAAGCAGGCTCCCAAGGAGCAGGAAGCCCGATGCGGGACTCGATCCCAGGACCCTGAGATCATGACCTGAGCCGAAGGCAGACGCTTAACCATCTGAGCCACCCAGGCGCCTGATATGAGGAATTCTTAATCTCAGGAAACAAACTGATGGTTGCTGGATTGGGGGTTGGGGTGGGGGGGATGGGGTGACTGGGTGATAGACACTGGGGGGGGTATGTGCTCTGGTAAGCGCTGTGAATTGTGCAAGACTGTTGAATTTCAGATCTGTACCTCTGAAACAAATAATGCAATATATATTAAGAAAAAAAAAAGAAGAAGAAGATAGCAGGAGGGGAAGAATGAAGGGGGGGAATCAAAGGCAGAGAAGAACCATGAGAGACGATGGACTCTGAAATCAAACTGAGGATTCTAGAGGGGAGGGCGGTGGGAGGATGGGTTAGCCTGGTGATGGGTATTAAAGAGAGCACATTCTGCATGGAGCACTGGGTGTTATGCACAAACAATGAATCATGGAACACTACATCTAAAACTAATGATGTAATGTATGGGGATTAACATAACAACAAAAAAATTTTAAAAAACCAAAAAGTGCACCATAATGGGAATGCAAGCTGGTGCACCCACTCTGGAAAACAGTAAAGGAGGTTCCTCAAAACGTTAAAAATAGAGCTACTTTACAATGCAGCAATTGTACTACTGGCTATTTACCCCAAAGATACAGACATAGTGAAAATAATGGGCACATGCACCCCAATGTTCATAGCAGCAATGTCCACAGTAGCCAAACTGTGGAAGGAGCCGATATGCCCTTCAACAGATGAATGGATAAAGAAGATATGGTTCATACATACAATGGAATATTATTCAGCCATCAGAAAGGATGAATACCCACCATTTGCATCAACATGGATGGAACTAGAGGAGATTATGCTAAGTGAAATAAGTCAAGAAGAGAAAGACAATTATCATATGGTCTCACTAATATGTGGAGCATAAGGAATAGTGTGGAGGACCAAAGGGGAAGGGAGGGAAAACTGAATGGGAAGAAATCAGAGAGGGAGACAAACCATGAAAGACTCTGGACTCTGCGAACCAAACTGAGGGTTACAGAAGGGAGGGGGGTAGGGGGATGGGGTAACTGGGTGATGGGCATTAAGGAAGGCATGTGTGGTGATGAGCACTGGGTGTTATACGCAAGTAATGAACCGTTGAACACTACCTCAAAAACTAATGATGTATTATATGCTGGTTAATTGAACATAATAATAAAAAAAAAAATTTTAAGTCCACCATAAATCTATAGCTCATTACTTACCAACATAAACCTTATTTTCTAAACAAGCTATAGGTATGTTGTAGTTCTCTGAACATACTTTCTGAACCCAATGCCTTTTTCCATGCTGTTCCCTCTACCTGCAATGCTCTGCCCTACAGTCACTCTCTATCTCAACAGGCTTTGAAATGTGGGACATTAGATGCACTGTCTGTTTTCAAGGACCAGAAATCAAAGCACACTAAAAGACACATCATTTGTGAAGTTCATAAGCCAGAACTCTAGAGGGTGCTCACATTAAAACACAAATTCAGCATTGCTGATGAGTCCAAAATATTTCAGCTGATGATTTAGCCCATACACCATGGAAATAAGTGCCATACCCAACAATAAGTTCCTCAATGTTGACATTAAGCCTATGGAAGGTAATGGGCAAAAGGGAGACATTTTACCTTCATGTGAAATGTGATGACTCTACAATCTTCTTTGTGTTGTGAATTCCTTTTTTCACCTGCTTATGTTTCCAGTGTGCTTTCTTTTACACATATTATTACTTATTCTAAAAATATCACAAATGTAGAGAAAATATGCAAACATGACTACGAATTATAAAAATGAAAAGCAATGAATTATTCTTT
This sequence comes from Mirounga leonina, assembly GCF_011800145.1. Classification (NCBI taxonomy): domain Eukaryota; kingdom Metazoa; phylum Chordata; class Mammalia; order Carnivora; family Phocidae; genus Mirounga; species Mirounga leonina. Next base: position 4,630,155 of record NW_023270163.1, read on the forward strand.
ATATATTTTCATATATAATTTTACCTGATAAATTTTCATAATTATTACCTGTAAACAACAGCAGACTTACTTCCACAGGACTGACAGAAGCGAAACAAATTTAGTGTGAAACTATATTACTCACTGAATAAAAGATCCATTCAAGATACGCATCCACATTTGGCACACACTAGAAGTCCTCAAGTGGTCAAGTTCACAAAGTGTACTCAGCATTGGATTCTCTGAATGTTTATCTCTTTATCAAATTAGGAATAACTGCCATTGCTCTTAATATCTAATTCTCAATGAAAGGTTAAATATCACTATCAAGTATTAGTTTGATTCTAATAATCACTTGTACCCCAAGGAAAGATATATCCCTTAGGACAGTTCCATAGAACACAAAATAGATTCTTATTTTAAGCATTTCAGTGACTGTTTTTAGGTCTGCATAACAAACACTAGAGTGGACCCAATTCTTTTAAATTGAATTAATTTAAAGATTTTACTTTTATTTATTAGAGAGAGAGAGAGAGCATGAGCAGTGGTGAGGGGCAGAGGGAGAGGGAGAAGCAGATTCCCCGCTGAGCAGGGAGCCTGACTTGGGGCTCGATCCCAGGACCCTGGGATCATGACCTGAGCCGAAGGCAGATGCTTAACGACTGAGCCACCCAGGTACTCCTTAAATGGAACTAATTTAAAGGGCACAACAAGGAAAATATGGTGCCTGTTAAGTTGATTAAATTATATAAAACTCAGGAGAACATCAGCAAGACTCTCTTTCTTGGGAAAAAAAAAAGAAGAAGAAGGTGGAAAGAACTTAGATATGGGGCCTAAAGCCAAAACTATTAGAAGCAAACTTTGGGAGAGAATGCAGGACTGTCTGGCAGCAAAACAGCACTGCTACCTGGAGGTTCCTCTGATCCAATGTTTCCAATTAACACTCCAAGCATAACCTTCAGGGAGGAAGAATAGAATAGCCTGGGCGAGAAATTAGGGTAGAAAATCCATGAGAACTTTATCAAGCATCCACACATTAAAATAAGCACAATTCATATTTGGCAAAAAGCACCCCCAAAGCCTGCTGTTGTATCTTAAAACTCTAAAGGATAAGACCCACCAACACCACTCCTGGCCATGACATTCTGTTGACCTGCCTCCGGCTTAGTCCTCCGTCCAAGTCTTAACTTCACACCATGCTACAGTGATTAGGAAATTTTGTATATAGTGATGTGCTTTCATAGGCAAACATTACTGTGTATCTTGGGCAGGCCTTGGCCATCATGAGTGGAACTGATATATAGAGCCAATAGTATTAGTTTTGCTTCAATCTCTTGAAGGCAAGAGACTGTGCTAATACAGACTTTTTTTTTTTTTTTTTTTTTTTGCATTAAGGCAGTTTCTCAACTGGATGTTTCCATTTTTATTCCTGGAGTATTTATATTTATTAAATGCTTTAAGTAGCACTCCCTATTTTCCAATGCTGAGCAGAATTATGGGAAAACTAATTAAAAAATGAGATTTTTCAAAGTACTTATTTCAGTCCCTTCAAGAAATGCATGAGAAGCTGCTCTGCATTTCCCAGAGATAGGGTAAGAATCAACTGTCACATTAAAATCCACAGATTTGGGGGGCGCCGGGGTGGCTCAATCACTTAAGCATCTGACTCTTGATCTCAGCTCAGGTCTTGATCTCACAGTCATGAGTTCAAGCCCCACAATGGGCTCTACACTTGGCATGGAGCATAGTTAAAAAAAATCCACAAGCTTGGCAATCTTCTCTCTGTTTGGGAGTTCAAAAACTCTACACAGAGGATGGTAAAACAAGAATTACCAGGAATGGTTAGAAGAGCCCTTGGCACACAAAAACAGAGACATAGATCAATGCAACAGAATAGAAAACCCAGAAATGGACCCACAACTATATGGGCAATGAATCTTTGACAAAAGCAAGAAAGAATATCCAATGGGAAAAAGAAATCTCTTCAAATGGTGTTGGGAAAACTGGACAGCAACATGCAGAAGAATTAAACTGAACCATTTTCTTACACCATATACAAAACTAAATTCAAAATGGATGAAAGACCTAAATATGAGACAGGAAACCATCAAAATTCTAGAGGAGAACACAGGCAGCAACGTCTTTGACCTTGGCCATAGCAATTTCTTACTAGACACGTTGCTGGGGGTAGGGCATCAAAAGCAAAAATGAACTATTGGGACCTCATCAAGATAAAAAGCTTCTGCTCAGTGAAGGAAACAACCAACAAAACTAAAAGGCAACCTACGGAATGGGAAAAGAAATTATCAAAATGACATATCAGATAAAGGGCTAGTATCCAAAATCTATAAAGAACTTATCAAACGCAACACTCAAGAAACTAATAATCCAGTTAAGAAATGGGAAGAAGACATGAATAGACACTTTTCCAAAGAAGATATCCAGATGGCTAACAGATACATGAGAAGGTGATCAACATAAGTCATTGTCAGGGAAATATGAATCAAAACCATGATGAGATACCACCCCCACACCAGTCAGAATGGCTAAAATTAACAGCACGGGAGACAACAGGTATTGGTGAGAATGGGGAGAAAGGGTAGCCCTCTTGCACTGCTGGTGGGAATGCAAACTGGTACAGCCACCCTGAAGAACAGTATGGAGGTTCCTCAAAAAGCTAAAAATAGAGCTACCCTATGATCCAGCAATTTCATTACTAGGTATTTACCCAAAGGATACAAAAATACACATTCAAAGGATTACCTGCACCCCAATGCCTATAGCAGCATTATCAACAATAGCCAAACTATGGAAAGAGCCCAAATGCCCATCGACTGATGAGTGGATAAAGAAGAAGTGGTATATATATAATAGAATACTACTCAGCCATCAAAAAGAATGAAATCTTGGGCGCCTGGGTGGCTCAGTTGGTTAAGCAACTGCCTTCGGCTCAGGTCATGATCCTGGAGTCCCGGGATCAAGTCCCACATCAGGCTCCCTGCTCAGCGAGGAGCCTGCTTCTCCCTCTGACCCTCCCCCCTCTCATGTACTCTCTCTCATTCTCACTCTCTCAAATAAATAAATAAATCTTTAAAAAAAAAAAGAATGAAATCTTGCTATTTGCAATGACATGGATGGAGTTAGAGTGTATTTTGCTAAGTGAAGTAAGTCAAGCAGAGAAAGGTAAATACCGTATGATTTCACTTATATGTGGATTTTAAGAAACAAAATGCTTGAACATTCAGGAGGGGGAGAAAAAAGAGAGAAAGAAAGGGAAACAAATCATGAGAGACCTTTAACTACAGAGAACAAACTGAAGGTTGATGGAGGAAGCTGGTTGGAGGATGGAATAGATGGGTGATGGACATTAAGGAGAGCACTTGTTATGAAGCACATTGGGTGTTATAGTAAATGATGAGCCACTGAACTCTACTCCTGAAACCAATACTGAACTGTATGTCAACTAACTAGAATTTAAATTTTAAAAAAATAGAAGAGCCCCTGGAAAATCCCATATCCCATATCTTTTGGGAGTGGGCACAATGATAGCCATCAAGGACCTACAACTAGAGAATGATAAAACTTGGAACAAAGTAGTGGGTAGCCCCACCCTAGGTAAAGTGAAGGGCTCTGTCATGTTCTCACTTCACCCTTATTGGAGGGTGTCACAGTGCTGTGATTAGATGGAAACATTCTAGAGAAGACTAAAGCAAAGAATTATTAAAAGCTAAAAGGAAGTTGTGAAGGGTCCTTTTTCCTTTTCTGTTTCTGAGCTTTGTTTGGAAGTCAACTTCTCAGAAGTATGTTCGGCCTTGGAGAGCTAAGAGAACAAGGCAGGGCCCAGATAGCAGAGGGTAGGGAGCTGGATTCCTAAAACTGCCTACAGGCTCTAAAGAAAATACTGAAGAGAAATACGAGTTTTCCCTCTAGGTTGCCCATCCCAAATCATCAAAGAAAAGAAAATGGGGTTTCAGGAAAAAAACATGGCTTAGGAATGAAAACATGCTTAGTGGGAATGTCTTGTGCATATATTTGGTCTTTCAGGAGCCTTACATCTGTGAATGCCAGATTGGAAGCCCCATCAACCAAAAAAGGAACCCCCTCCCCAATAGTTCACATTCACACTCTGGAAACCTTCACCCTAAACTGTACCTTTATAGCCTGAAGAGTCGGTTCATCAACCAGGGCTCTAACCAAGAAAGAAATCAATTCCTAAGAACAGAGCAGATTTATTTTGCTGCAAAAATATAATCCCAACACTAATTCAGTAACCCCTATATACAGCAACTACAGGTTTTGAAGAAGGCACAGGATGGGATTTTTTAAAACATCATTTTACTGACTTTCAAAATAGCTGTTACTGTTACTAAACTGTTGCTATCACCCACAGTCTCTAGAATTTTCACACAGATTGTTTTGTGTAGAAAGTTTACATTGTACCTGATATGTGTAAAGGTAAAGTGTTATTATGAGATTATAGAGAAACTTGTTCATGATTGTACACCAGATCAATCTGAGGCCTTGTCCAAGTTGCTGAATTTGTCCTTCAACTTGACATTCTTAAGAAATGTGCAACTCAAACTGAAGAGATATTCTCACAAAATGTTGAGGTTGATACACTTTAGGGTTCAAATCCGTTATATAGCATTCTCCATATTTTCTCATCTATTTTTATTGCCTGGTACTTTTATCTGAATAGTCATAGACATGAGGCTATTGCAAACCAAGTTTTCAGTTGCCATAGTGCTTTCTATTTTATTTTTTTAAAAGATTTTATTTAGTTATATTACAGAGAGAGACACAGCAAGAAAGGGAACACAAGCAGGGGCAGAGGGAGAGGGAGAAGCAGACTCCCCACTGAGCAGGGACCCCCCCGATGCGGGGCTCGATCCCAGGACCCTGGGATCATGACCTGAGCCAAAGGCAGACGCCTAATGACTGAGCCACCCAGGCACCCCAGTGCTTTCTATTTTAAAGGAATAAATGCATCTCTCTCCAGCAAAAACATTTCCCTCTAAGGAGCTGGTAGATAAGTGGTACGTATACCACAAGCCCCACCAGGGTCTGCTCAATGGGGGATACTTTCAATGGAACAGAAAAAAGGGAAGTTTGAAATCTCATTGCCTTCCTTTCATTCCATCAGTTGCCACTGTCTTATCACTTCGTTAGGAAGCATGATTTACATTTCTATAACTTGTTGGTTACATGTAAGATGTTTAATTTTTTTTTTTTAAGACTTTATTCATTTGACAGAGAGAGACACAGCGAGAGAGGGAACACAAGCAGGGGGTGTGGGAGAGGGAGAAGCAGGCCTCCCCGCAGAACAGGGAGCCCCATGCGAGGCTCAACCCCAGGACCCCAGGACTACGACCTGAGCCAAAGGCAGACACCCAATGACTGAGCCACCCAGGCGCCCCTGTTTGTTTTTAATTTTTAAAGAAAATGCATACGCACATACAGGGAGAAGTCAAAAACAGACTTGCGTGCTGGTTCTCGACATCGATTCTTCTTCTTAGTCACCTTGTGTAGACAAGGCACCATAAGTCTCCCCGTCTAGCTTGGTGACAGGGCTTGCATGGTTCCTCTGCTTTGACCATACCACCGAGATCTACTAGGGAAAGGGTATCAAGGTGACCAAAACTCCCAAGGGCCACACTTTAGTCGTGTGAGCTGTCTGCTACCTACATTCTGACCTGTCCCTCCCAGACCCCCCAATTCAATTTCATGCTTCTGTGGGAGTAGATCTGGGAATTCCCATCTTTTGACTATGCCTGAATTGGTAACTGATATAATTAGCCATTCCCTCACCTTTTTTTTTTTTCTTTCTGGCACCAAGAATGAAGGTCTATTTCCCACATTCAGACACAGGGCAGTCAGGGAAGGTTTCAATTAGTCTGTGGTCTGGTTATTGTTTATGAATGATCAGGGAGGAAGTTTTTCTCTGCAGCTGAGGACTAGAAACTCCTTGGACCACACAAGGATGCTAATGGTGTGCAGGAGACTCTCCCTGCATTTCAACTTCCTTAACCAGCTGACGTCCCCCATCCTGCTCACAAGTAGTTCCTCAACAACAACGTAAAGGAACAGAGGGATTCAAGAGGAAATTAAAGCTTTCAATCATATCCAAAACCTCAATTTCACAAATGGTGATTCAAAGGACAAAAGATTAATGATGCCATGTGGCAGAATTAGACCAGTGCTGAAGATAAGTTTGTCAGGATTCCCCTTGAAGGCTGTGACCATATCACAGGCTTGACTCCTAAGGGGAAGCACCTGCTGCCCTGGTCTTCACTGATGAATGGTTCTCCTATATCTGGAATAAATATCTTCACCTACCTATTGATGCAGTTTCCAGTGGGATCCAAATAAAGTAGAAAAGGATAAAAAGCCAATGCTAGGAGTGGATTCCTCTGCAGCAAAGTGAAGACCTAGTCACCTGGTTGCCAGTTGGCAAGGAACCTCACAAGAACAAATGGATGCCTCTAGAGAAAAGCAGTGAATGCTTTGACCTAAAAATGAGTGTAGCTAGCAGTGTGGGATGGTATGGAAAGCTTGGGCTTCAGAGTCAGGCTGACTGGGGTTCTAGTTCCCACTCTAGTAGGAACTAGCCCACCTATTTCCTGGGAACTAGAATGTAACTAATGTGAAGATGTAATTCACTCAACTGCATGCCTGGTAACTGGACTGTCTGAAGCAACCATGTGGCAACAGATGGGTGAGGCCTGCTTGGAGTCCAGCCAAAGAAACCAGAGTTGGACTGAGTCCCAGGTCTGCAGCTTTGTCCGAGCCCAGGGCTTCTGGTCATTGAAAAACTAATTCGCATCTCAGTCCTAGTATCATCAGGATGTGACAGCTAATGACACTGACCATGGAGGTCAGCAGGTTTCCTCTACTCTGAGTCCACACACACCAAGACATCTCCTGATAGGAGCTTTGCTTCCTCATGTATGTTTCCTAAAGGGCAGAGAATGCTGTGGCTGACTTCTGTTTAAATTACACTGTTGCACTGTGGTCTATACTGTGGTCTCTTCATCAAGAATCAGATTTCTGCTCTGGGCCCCACACTTAACCCCATCTTGACTCAAAGCCAGCCTAATTACTATTTCTTCTCTGTTGTCCTCCTGGACTCTTGCATTCCTTTGTCTAATCAACTGCCAGTGGGTGAATATTTGTGGCTTATTTTTCCTAAAATAGTTTCCCTTCTATTTGATATGCAGGAATTCTAAAATTCTGGGAATTTGACTAATTCATCGATGCTGGATAGAGGGGAAGGGCTCACATCGATCACCAGGGTGACCGAGGAATCCCCATTCCTCTCAGTTCCCTACAGGCAGAGCATCACAAGATGCCAAAGCACCCGGAACAAACATCTTTGAATTATTAAATGTGAGTGGCACTCTGGAGTTAAGCGGGAAACATTAACACCCAACCTCCCATGGTACTTAAGACCCCGTGACATCCATAGAGCTTCTGAAGAGACTGAAAAAGCAGGCAGGTATTTGTCTTCTTTTAAGCTTCCTCTAGAGCCTAAGAGTCGAGGTGCCTGAAAAGACAGAACTCCATCAGTCTCCTGTGAACTGGGTTAATTGGGTCAGTCCCCACAGCTCCCTTCCCTCCACGTTCTTTGACCCCATCTAAGTCCTGAACTGGTAAGGACCAGCCCCGAGCTCTGGTGACCCTACCACCAAATGCCCCCAGTGAGGCTGACTCTCGAACTTCATTCTTACCTGCCAGAGGAGGAACTTAGAAGGAGCTCCTGGGCTCCACCAAAGGAAACACTGGGATTTCTATAACACTGAATGCAAATGCTAGAAGGAATATCACAGGACTGGTCATCCCGATTGCACAGATACAGAATTTGCTGCCCAGAAAAGTGATGTCACTTCCCCCAGAGTCACAGGGACTTAACTGCAGAGTTAATACTTAAACTCAGTTCTCCTGGGGTACCTGGCTGACTCACTTGGTGAAGTATATGACTCTTGATCTCAGTGTCATGAGTTCAAGCCCCGTGTTGAGTGTAGAGCTTACTTAACAACAACAACAACAACAACAACAACACCTCAGTTCTCCTCGCTTTCCATCTCATCACACTGCCACACTGTGTCCTGGTAGCTCTGAGTGACCCAACCCTGAACATAAGAAGGAGCAAAGGAAGAAGTAACAGTGAGGGCTTGCAAGCCAGGGGGCTTTTTTCAATCCCTGAAACAGCGCTGGTTTAAGCAGTCTGTTTTGGATGACAGTCTCTTTCAGGTAAATGCTTGTTCTCTCATATTGCTTCCTTGACCCTTTGATCCTCTTGTTGAGAAGAGGTGGCTTACTTCATCTCAACAGCGGAAGGAGAGAAGTGAGACCTCAGTTCTCCCTTGGCTCTTCTCATTCTTTTTTGGCCTCTGCAGGAGAATGGCTGTACTAGTCTGGTCCTTGAATTGGTGACCACTAAGATGTAACCAGTCCCATCTGGCCTTTTGGGGTTATATACTCACCCCTGGAGCCCATTTGTCACAATCTTAAAGTCCCTACCTACAACCACTTCCTCGGCCTGACCCCAGGCTTCTATTGATCATGTCATGTGTGTAAAACCTAGAAATTTCTGGATCTGATGCATACCATGTGCAGGCCATGGAGAGCCAAATCCATCTATCTAGCCACCTTCCTCCATCACTTCCTGGGGCTCTAAACAGGGGGTGAGGAAGAAGTCTCTTTGCTTTTAGTTTTCTTTGTGTAATAGCCTCCCAGCTCCAGGACCTGAGCCTATAGAGGGGGATCAGGACTCTTGTGTCTCACACTACTTTCCCCTACATCAGCCTTCTTTCTCTTCCCAAAGTCTACTTAAGCAGAGGGGTGGACTTTCTTTTCCCTTCTTTACTTTTGTGGTGAACTTCCCTTAGGTCATAGCCAACTCATTTCGGGGCGGGGGGGGGGGGCAGTAAGGCTAATGACTAAACCTTAATGGTAGAAGAAACAACCTACAAAAATTATGACAGAAACCCCATGACCTGTGTTGGCCAGGCATGGCTTCTGATTCAGAAACCTTGGGACAGCTAGGAACTAGAGCTTAGCAAGGAAGCAAGTACACTGGCTTAATTTTCCCCAAATAGTATATCTATCACACAGATAAAAGCAGAGATGCTCTGGTCAAAACAGGAGACTGGACCCAGGGATGGCCAATCAGTACCCCTCTCTCACCGATGACCCTGAAAGTATGTCCAGGACTTACTAGGATCCCATGGAACACAGTTGGAAAAGGACTGCAACTGGGTAACCCTGGGGAAGGAAGTCCCTTTCCCCTCCTGGACTTCAGTTTCCTCTACTGCAAAATGAGGAACACGAACTAAATAATCTTTAATCTTGTCAAATGTTCTAGTCAAAATTTTAAAAAATATATACACATAAAAAAAAACTCTGCTTAGCAATAAAGCTCTGCTAGGCAAAACTGTTTCTTTTCTGATGATTCAGGAGATGCTAAGGATCTTCAATGCCTGTGGGTCATCAATAGGAACATCAATCCTCACGTCCTGGAGCTGCACCAAAATGTGGATTTGGAGGAATTTCCAATTGATTGAATATTACATAAATTGTTTGCAGCAGTCACTTTCATTTACTTTATCCTAGATCTTTATTTTAAAAAAAGAGAAACTGACAAGATTTGCATTTGTAAATTAATTTGCAAGGTATGCCCATATAATTCATTTTCATTTTCTTATCCTGGATATTTTTTAAGATTTACATATCTGATGTAGCTATAACAACAAAATTAATATACAATGAACTCTTTCTCTGAGGATGTTACATGTGAAACCCCCATTTGGAAGGAAAAAAAATGCTTGAAATTTTCTTTGATTTGAATGTTCAACAAGTAAAATCTTTCCACAATGAACATCTTATTTTTTTATTTTGAGATTTTATTTTGCTCAGGCAACATGGAGCTCTAAACTTGATTAAAACGTGTTTATGGGTTCTTGTAGGGAAGGAAATAAAGACACCTGCAGGAAAATAACAATCGAGAGAACCTTTTTCTCTGTAGCAAAGCCACGCTTCATTCCAACCTGTAAAGGTCAGTCCCTGTTGGAAACAACAGTATACTCTTATCTACAGTGAGATAGCAGCTCCCCCATGAGGCCTCATCCAGAACTGAGAGAAAAAAAAAAACAAAGATATAAGCAGAATTTTGGGTGTAAGATCTCAGGCACCATGAGTATGTCCCTTGAATCCTGGGATGGTATGAGTGTGGGGAGGGTGGTTGGGAGGGTGAGGGCTTTGAGCTAATGCTCCTTTGGAAATAACCTATTCTCTTTTTTGTTTTCCTGCATTAAATTCTCTGGTGGAAAGGAAAGTTAGATTCTGGTGAAATATTAATAAACTATAGTCTGCAACATCTGAAAATGTAAGTGACCAACTGACTTTCCCAATGGTTTCCAAAGGGAGTTGGAAAGGGAAGAAGGGAGGGCGAGGGTGGGGGACTAGGAGCAGAGGAGAGAAGAAAGAGCCAGCAGGGAAAGAACCAGAGGGAGGAGAGAAGGGGTGAGAGAGACTGAGAGAAAGCAGAGAGAGGAAAGAGAGAGGGAGCGAGTAAAGGGGGAGGGAGGGAAAGAGAGACAAGGTGGGGGTAGGAAAGTAGGAAGACAGAGACAGAAGGCAAGAGAAAAGAGAGGGAGAGAGAGGGAAAAGCCAGAGCCAGCAGCTTGGCTTTGCTCACTGGGGCACTTCATTTTCTCAAAGTCAGTCCTCCTCTTGAGGACCTGATTCAGGCCAACGAAATTAATTGATAAAGCAGAAATCCATGGGTTCATGTTGTGTGAAAGAAACCGCTCTGTGCTATGTGATTGGCGTGTGAGGCCTCACTGGTAACACGGTAGCCGGGAAACCTGAGTTTCTGAAAGTTACTTTTCCAGTCTGGAATGAGCAAAAGGGATTGGCCTAGTTGTGGGACCATCGTCTTCAGGCTGGGATAAGGGCTGCAAAATCCATCACCCTCACTCCACTCATGAGCACACTTTGGAAGCAGTGCAGCAATCTGCAAGACACCGTGCCTGAATCTCTTGGTGAGGGCTGGTTGGAGCCAGCCTGCCAGATGCTTTCTCCTTTTTCCAGAGGCATCCAGGCCCCACCCTTGTGTGATGACAGCACAGCACAACCTGGGGTACGTTCCAATGGGCCTCTCTGGCTGAGATCCGGGATGGTTCCTATCTCATAGAGGGACATCTTGGGGACAACCTGGACTCTTCTACCCACCCAGGTCCCAGCAGGGGCGAGGCCCAGCCCTCTGTCAGATGGCTTACTGCTAGCAGACCCTTTCTTCATCTGTTCTTGTTTGATTTCATTTGGTTTCCTCATCAGAAGGTGACTCAAATGTCCCTGGCTTCTGCCTAGTAAGGGCATTGCATTCTACTTAACTGGAATGTCCCTGAGCTAAGTTCCCCCAGAGAGGGAAAGCCCTAGGAACAGCATTGCACCATAGTAGAGCTCTGGCCTGTTTGTCATAGTACCTCGTCCGTGACACTACCCTGGTTTACGCAACAAATTCTGCTCTGGCCTTCTGTTGGCTACAACCCTTCTCCAGGGGAGAAGAGTCCACAGAGTAGAAGGATGCACCTCCCTGGAGTCCATGCTGTGCCCTTTCAGATACTAGTTTGGGCACCCAGGACCCAAGAATTCCCTTCCCAAATGACTTCAGCCTGCTTCTGAGACCTGCTCATGTGTCTTCTTGTGGTTTGTCCTCCTGGGGCCAACCACACCAAGGCATGTACACCCTAGATCTGAGGTTTGTCAATGGATGGCCATTTAGAAGGGACTTGAATACATGGCCTGGGGCATTCACACACTTGTGCAGGAGATCCCTCCCGAGGTGGGGCTGAGCTGAGATGGGAAGAGAAGTGCACCATCACCCTCGGGCACAATGCTCTGAGCAGTCGAGAATTCTAAATTGGATCCTGCCCTCAAGATTATTATGAAAGTGTATTTGTCAAGGTGGAAGGACAGAACATATTGCCTTTAATAACCTATTAGTGTGATTTATAACTTTTAAATATTTAGGTAAAATGATATGTGGACCTCTATTTGTACTCTTGTCCCAGGCTCTGCAAAAGTTAGGAGTGGGCCTGCCCTAACATGCTGAGGATAGGTGAATTGCCAAAAATGGTATCTATTTTTTTTAATGTTTCAAGTTTTTATTTAAACTCTAGTTAGTTCTACCCCTGAAACTAATAATAGACTATATGTTAACTAAATTGAATTAAATTTAAAAAATTAAAAATGAAAATATCAATATCTGTAAAAAAATTTTTTTAAACTAAATTCTAACTAAATTAGTAAATGACCTCACTGATATGAGGAATTCTAAATCTCAGGAAATAAACTGAGGGTTGCTGGAGTGGTGGGGGGGGTGGGAGGGATGGGGTGGCTGGGTGATAGACATTGGGGAGGGTATGTGCTATGGTGAGCGCTGTGAATTGTGTAAGACTGTTGAATCACAGACCTGTACCTCTGAGACAAATAATACATTATATGTTAAAAAAAAAAAAAAAAAGACAATAGCAGGAGGGGAATAATGAAGGGGGGGAAATCAGAGGGGGAGACGGACCATGAGAGACTATGGACTCTGAGAAACAAACTGAGGGTCTAGAGGGGTGGGGGGTGGGGGGATGGGTTAGCCTGGTGATGGGTATTAAAGAAGGCACATTCTGCATGGAGCACTGGGTGTTATACGCAAACAATGAATCATAGAACACTACATCAAAAACTAATATGTAATGTATGGGGATTAACATAACATAATAATAAAAAATGTAAAATCAAAAAAATATATAGTATAAAATTAGTTTCAAGTATAGAATTTAGTGATTCATCACTTACGTGTAACACCCAGTGCTCATCACAAGTGCCCTCTTTAATACCCTTCACCCATTTAGCCCATCCCGCCCCACCTCCCCTCCAACAACCCTCAGTTTGTTCTCTATGGCTAAGAGTCTCTTCTTGGTTTGCCTCCGTCTTTTTTTTCCTTCCCCTATGTTCATCTGTTTTGTTACTTAAATTCCACATATGAGTGAAATCACATGGTGTTTGTCTTTTTATAACTGATTTATTTCACTTAGCATAATACTCTCTAGCTCCACCCACTTCATTACAAATGGCAAGATTTCATTCTTTTATGGATGATTAATATTCCAATGTGTGTGTGTATATATATATATATATATATATATATATATATATATATATATACACATATATATGTGTGTGTATTATATATATATACACACACACAACTTCTTTATCCATCCATCAGTTGATGGACATTTGGGCTGCTTCCATAATTTGTCTATTGTTGATAATGCTGCTATAAACATCACAGTGCATGTGCCCTTTGAATCAGTATTTTTGTATCCTTTGTGTAAATACCTAATAGTGCAATTGCTGGGTCGTAGGGTAGCTCTATTTTTAACTTCCTGAGGAACTTCCATACTGTTTTCCAGAACGGCTGCACCAGCTTGCATTCCCACCAACAGTGTAAGAAGGTTCCCCTTTCTCCACATCCTCACCAACATCTGTTGTTTCCTGTGTTGTTAACTTTAGCCATTCTGACCAGTGTGAGGTGGTATCTCATTGTGATTTTGATTTGCATTTCCCTGATGCCAACTGATGTTGAGCATCTTTTCATGTGCCTGTAAGCCATCTGGATGTCTTCTTTGGAAAAGTGTCTACTCATGTCTTCTGTCCATTTCTTAATTGGATTATTTGGTTTTGGGGTGTTGAGTTTGATAAGTTCTTTATAGATTTTGGGTACTAACCCTTTATTGGATATGTCATTTGCATATATATTCTACCATTCCAGAGGTTGCCTGTTAGTTTTGTTGATTGTTTCCTTTGCTGTGAAGAAGGTTTTTATCTTGATGAAGTCCCAATAGTTCATTTTTGCCTTTGTTTCCCTTGTCTCCGGAGACGTTGCTACAGCCTATGCTAAAGAGGTTGCTGCCGGTGTTTTCCTCTAGGATTTTGATGGTTTCCTGTCTCACATTTAGGTCTTTCATCCATTTTGAGTCTATTTTTGTGTATGGTGTAAGGAAATGATCCAGTTTCATTCTTAGACATGTGGCTGTCCAATTTTCCCAGCACCATTTGTTGAAGAGACTGTCTTTTCCATTGAGTATTCTTTCCTGCTTTGTCAAAGTTTAGTTGCCCATATAGTTGTGGGTCCATTTCTGGATTTTCTATTCTGTTCCATTGATCCATGCATCTGTTTTTGTGCCATTACCATACTGTCTTGATGATTACAGCTTTGTAATACAGCTTGAAGTCTGGAACTGTGATACCTCCAGCTTTGTCCTTTTTCAGGATTGCTTTGGCTATTCAGGGTCTTTTGTGTTTCTATACAAATTTTAGGATGGTTTATTCTAGCTCTGTGAAAAATGCTGTTGGTATTTTGATAGGGATTGCATTAAATGTGTAGATTGCTTTGGGCAGTATACACATTTTAACAATATTTGTTCTCCCAATCCATGAGGATGGAATGATAAGCATTTCTTTGTGTCCTCTTCAGTTTCTTTCATAAGTGTTCTATAGTTTTCAGAGTACAAATATTTTACCTCATTGGTTAGGTTTATTCCTAGGTATCTTATAGTTTTTGGTGCAACTATAAATAGGATCAATTCCTTGATTTCTCTTTCTGCTGCTTCATTATTGGTATATAGAAATGCAACAGATTTCTGTACATTGATTTTATATCCTGGGACTTTACTGATTTCCTGTATCAGTTCTAGCAATTTTTGGTGGAGCCTTTCAGGTTTTCTACATAGAGTATCATGTCATCTGTGAATGTGAAAGTTTGACTTTGTCTTTGCCAATTTGGATGCCTTTTATTTCTTTTTGTTGTCTGACTGCTATGGCTAGGACTTCCAGTACTATGTAAAATAACAATGCTGAGAATGGACGTCCCTGTCTTGTTCCTGAGCACAGAGGAAATGCTCTCAGTTTTTCCCGATGTGGTTGATATTAGCTGTGTATCTTTTGATATGGCCTCTTTGATATTGAGGTATGTTCCGTCTATTCCACTTTATTGACGGTTTTTATGAAGAATGGATGCTGTCCTTTGTCAAATGCTTTTTCTGCATCTATTGAAAGGATCATATGGTTCATATCCTTTCTCTTATTGATGTGGTCTATCACATTGATTGATTTATCAATTGATTTTTTACTTATCTCTGTATTTTGCAAATTTTACTACAATATGTCTTGGTGTTGGCCTGCTTTTGTTGATTTTGATGGGCGTTCTCTGTGACTCCTGGACTTGGATGTCTGTTTCCTTCCCCAGATTAGGAAAGTTTTCAGCTATAATTTGCTGAAATAAACCTTCTGCCCCCCCCTTTCCCTCTTTTCTTCTTCTGGGACTCCTATGATATGAATGTTATTACACTTTATGGAGTCACTGAGTTCCCTAAGTCTCCCCTCATGATCCAATATTTTTCCTTCCCTTTTCTTTTCAGCTTCATTATTTTCCATAATTTTATCATCTATGTCACTTATTAATTCCTCTGTTTCTTCCATCCTTGTGGTCATTACATCCAGTCTGTTTTGCATCTCAGTTATAGCATTTTTTATTTCAGCCTGACTAGTTTTCAGGTGTTTTATCTCTGTGGTAAGGGACTCCCTGCTGTCTTCTATGCTTTTCTCAAGCCCAGATAGTATCCTTATGACTGTTGTTTTAAATTCTGGATCAGGCATATTACTTATGTCTTTTTTGATTAGGTCCTTGGCTGTGACCTTTTCTTGTTTTTTCCTTTAAGATGAATTCCTCCATCTTGCAATTTGTTTAGGTCTCTGTCTTCTTCTGTGTGTTAGGAAAGCCTGTTATGATTCCTGCTCCTGAGAGTAATGGCTTTATAAAGAAGAGGTCATATACTGTCCAGGGCCTGGCACTTCAGGAAGTGTCTCTGATGTACACTATGTACACTTTGCTCCTGCGTTTCAGCTGTTCTTTCCCTCACATCAGTCCTCCACAGAGTTTCTGCTTGCCTGCAGTGGAGAGTGTTTGGACCTTGTCCAGAGTGTGGTGAGTTTTAACTAGGTGTGCTCTGGTCTGCTTGTTACAAGAGGCCTGATCCTATTTCCACTTGAGCTGAAGCTTTGCAGCACTCTGTGGTCAGTACACTTGGTGCATGCGGGGGGGCTTGTGCTGGTCTTCTGGAGAAAGAGCCACTGCTCTCCTTCTCAGGCACACTTGTCCTAGTAAAGAAGCACCTGCAGTGGTCAGGGGAGTAAGGCTCAGTGTAAGTGGCTCAGGCCTCCACTCTTGGTGCTGTTCGGCTCGCTGAAGTCTGTCCGTGTTGATGGGTGGGGGACAAAAATGGCGCCTGCCCTCTTCCTCATCCCTAGAGAGGGGAGTTGGCACCCACCACTGTCTGGGAAGCCCTCAGGAAAGAGTGAACAATCTCACCTCATATGTCCCAGGCATCCCTCAGATCCTTGCCTTCACCCTGTCTGTATCCAAGCCATTTGCCCACCCAGCAGCACAGTGTACCTGTGCTTTATCTCAGGTGTGCCGGCAGAGTTTCAAAACTCCAAACTTAAGGGACCCAGTGGGGCTCAGACCCATGCTGCTCCTCTGGGAGAGGGTCTCCCTGCACTGGGGCTGGTGCCAGTGTGTCCCAGAAAGGCAGTCGCACCAATGTGCAGGAGCTTGGAGTTTAGAGTAAAGTGCAGCAAAAAGCCAGTGTCCAGGTTAGCTGCCTTCAGCAGGTGTCTTTGCCCCTATGCTAAGGAATGGGGCAGCGTAATGGCACCCATGGGCTCTTTTGTCCCTTAGAAGCAATGCCACCTCTCCCAGATGCACTCCAAGAAGAAGGAAACATTTCTCCCACTGTGTCCCAGGGGATCCTCAGATTGCACCATCAGCTCCCAGGCCTCTGCTCTCCCTCTCCACAGGAGCACCACTGCACCCACAGGGCTCCGCACCAACCACAGTGCCGACTTCTAAAATTCTAGTCTTTGAGCTCTGCTGGTTGTAAAAACTCATGATTAATCAGTCCCTCTCATTTGCCCAGTCAATGGTTTTGGGGAAATGTTTTTCTTGAGTGATCCCCTGTGTGCTGCTATCTCTTCTCTCTCTTCCATCCTCTTTCTCTCTCTCTCTCCTCTTTCCAAGATCAAGGCTCCCTCTGTCTGCAGCACCTGTGATCCTTTTCTCCCCCAAATCCTGTCTCCACACCTACTACTTTCCACGATGCAGCCTCTTCTCTCCCTCTAGTTGTGCAGTTTGTTCTCTCAGGCCTCAGATCAATGTTCTTGGATGTTCAGAATGATTTGATATTTATCTATGTTCAAGGGGTGAGGCAAGCATAGGGTCTTCCTACTATTCCACCATCTTAACTCTCCAAAAATGATATCTAAATATGATTTTAACTGTAGATGCAGTATTTCTTTTCTTGAATCTCTTTTGTATTTTTATACATCTTTGCATCCAAGAAATCCATAAGGGCTCTGTCATGGGCTGTGTTTGGGGTACTTAGTTATGGTAGCCTTAAGAAACTAATACAAGGATCTTAAAGGAAGACATTCAAAATGGAAGTCTTCGGTGTCCTGACATTTATATACCCACATGGAAAAAACCTGTCTCATCCCAAAACAGCATAATTTTCTTCTTTTACATTATCTGAAATTTCAAGTAATGCCATTTGCTCTGTTCACTCCCTCCACTTGGCCTTTACCATTGTCACTGTCCTCCCTTTTGGAAAGACAACAGTGTACCTTGAGAGCATCCAATTACTTTCCTGCAAAGACTCTAATGGTGGCAACTAGTTAGGTATATGGTTAATCAACTTCTAAAATGTCTCCCAGAAGGAAAGCTTGCAGCCCTTCAGATCAGGAATCCATTTGTTACTGGGAATCTTTTTGGAATTTAAGTCAAGGGGAACCCTTTAGTCAGCTTTTTCTTACCCTTCCCTCTCTTCTGGCACAGTTAAAATTTCAAAACATGTCACTCAATACCAGAAATAAGCTGCTGACCTGACTGGATGTATATGTGTCTGAGTTTTAGGGAACAAATTACCCCAGAAAATTCATAATTTGTTTTGCCACTTTGTTAGTTTCTAGTTCTGAGGTAGATTTAGTGTCAAAGTTTAAACTTTCAGGTAACATTCTTCCTGTGTTATTTGACAGTACAATACTTAATTAATGCTGTAACTATCACCACTTGTCCCTTATTCAGTTTCCCTGTCAGATGGTCCTCATGTGTGTTCAGAAATAAAAGTGGAGGAGAGAGGAGGTCAGTCATATAGACTATGATGTGAATGGTGCTCCCTAGAGTTGTTCAGTGTCCAACATGCAACCCATCCGAGGTGGCCCTGAGGGGATGGAGTGATAGGATAGGGAAAAAATACTCAGGAGCTCAAGTTCAGGCTTTCTGAACTGATGAGAGCCTGAAAACCTGGGACCAACCAGTCAACACTAATGTTAATTATATTTTATCACAAGCTTAAAATTTAACCAGTGGCTAAAAGGTAATGTTAGTTTGAAAAACTATCTTTACTGTGAAACTATCTTTCAACTAAGAGAGAGAGAGAAAGTGTGTATCTCCTATTCGAGAAGCATATACCACATTGGACAATTATCTTATTAATTTAACCATTGAAGAAAATCAAATTTGGTGATTCAAATGTAAAAAGACATTAGAACTATCATTAATTGACTCATAAACAAATGATGTATTAAAAAGACTCGCTTTGGAACCAAAGAGAGACCAGAACTGAAATCTTAGATTTTCTACTTAATATCTGTGTGACCATGGGCAAGTCACTTAACCTACACATCATTTATTCATCTGTACAATGATACCAGCTTGGCGCAGTTAGTATGAGGACAGTCTGTGGAGTGGGTGTTGTGCATAGATACTCAATAAACAGTACTTATTCTATATGACTTTGTGCTGTAACAAGAGTCACAAAGTTTCAGATCACTAGTGAGGAAAAGGTGTTAGTTCAGTCATTATCAGGCCTGAACTTATCCAAGGAGTTCTGAAGGGTCCAGGAGGAAGACAATGGCAATGTTAAGGAAAGCACTGGGTTGGTGAAGCCCCTTTACACTGACGTCCTATTTGAGACACAGATCACTTCATAAGACTCATGATTTTCCATCAAGGCCTTCCTCTCTACTTATCCAGGGGCCAAGATTATGGCTTTTGAAAAAGATTATATTCTGGGCTAGGGCTAGATGGAGACTGCCAGATTTGGAGGAGGTAGGGTTTCCGTAGTCTAGCCCTTCTCACCATCTGCCCTCAGTCATGTGTGCACTTTATTTTTTTTTGCCATACCAGCCTCATACTGTTCTCATCAATAGACACCTGGCAGCTAACAGACAACAGGCTTTTCTGGAAGACCAGTCAGTTTGCGTTGGTAAAACTAGCCAGTGGAATTGACAAAGCAGGACCCTGAAACAAAAAAATCTCTCAGGGACCTCAAGAGAACAGCCACAGTTTTATACTCCACTAGAAAAAAAAACATATATAGCTTCCTAACAGTAACTCTTTCTTTGTAAAAAAAAAAAAACAAAACAAAAAACAAAACAAAACCCTAATCTCAGTCTAGAGCTTCTGGGTATTGATAGAAGGAGAATCCTAACTTGTTAGTAGAAAGTAAATGAACTTCAGTAGTTTGTTTTCATTATCATCCCCTCCATCCCTCTCTCTCTCTCGAGTTCTTTTTTTTTTTTTTTTAATTTTATTTATTTATTTGACAGAGAGAGACACAGCGAGAGAGGGAACACAAGCAGGGGGAGTGGGAGAGGGAGAAGCAGGCTTCCCGCGGAGCAGGGAGCCCGATGCGGGGCTCGATCCCAGGACCCTGAGATCATGACCTGAGCCAAAGGCAGACGCTCAACGACTGAGCCACCCAGGCGCCCCTCTCTCTCAAGTTCTTAAGAAAGACTTTGACTATTGGTCATGAGGTAAACTCCCTTACCTATGACGTAATTATCAATGTCCAAAATTTGTTCTCCAATATCGAAGTTTTAACTCCAACAGCCTAAAATATCAGATGACAATTTTGGAGGCACGATTGCTTTTAAAATAGTAAATGGTACTTTTTGGATACACAGTAGCAGAATCTTAGAAGCTCTGCAGTACAATGGACCTTTCGAAGTTATCTAATTCAATTCTTTTTTTTTTTTTTTTTTTTTTTAAAGATTTTATTTATTTATTCATGAGAGACAGAGAGAGAGAGAGAGAGAGAGAGAGAAGCAGGCTCCCAAGGAGCAGGGAGCCCGATGTGGGACTCGATCCCAGGACCGTGGGATCACAACCTGAGCCGAAGGCAGACGCTTAACCATCTGAGCCACCCAGGCACCCTAATTCAATTCTTATGTGATGTCTGGATGCCAACTACTTTATTCCCAGCAAGGGGTCAGCTAGCTTCTGCATGAGTGCCCCTCCAGTGATGGGGAAATCAGCACACTCTGGGACAAACTACTCTATCAGTGGCCAGTTTGGACTGTATCAAGTTCTTCATAAAATTACAAAATCATGACATCTTCATAAAGAGGAAATGTTGCACAAGTGGAACATTAAAGACAGTTATTAACATTTGAAGCAAATCAATTCACAAACTTTCTCTAAATGATGTTTCTTCCTATGACCAAAAGAAATCTATGGTGATAATATTATTCAGTTTCGAACTACATGAAACTATGCATAACGGGATAACAGAAAAGACTAAATGGTTCTAGAAAAAGACCCTGGGATTAAATGGGATGATGTCTCTGAATTCACTACAGAGGAAGATCTGTACTTTTCTGGTTAACAACGACCTTACCATTTGCTCCATTGACTCCAACCCCTTCTACATCTTCTGTAAAGATGTTTACCAATCTTCCTCTGTCATTCATTCATTCGACACATACTTCATGAATGCCTACATAAGCGCCAAACACTGTTAGAGTCACTGGTGATGTATTAGTGAACCAAACAGACTTTCCACTGGTATTTTTATCTTATCCTTCTTTACTCGTTGACCCCACATTTCTACCTAGCTTCTACCCTGACCCTCTATATTTCTTCTCATCCAAATGTCTCAAGAGTTGTTCACACTTACCGCCTCCACTTCCATTCCACACTTACCATTCACTCCCCAACCTGCTGCTGTCTGCATACACCCCAACCATTCCACTTGAACTGCTATCCCTCTGGTCACCAATAATTTCATAATTTCCAAACCTAACAGACTTGATCTCTCAACTGCATTTGATGCCGTCCATGGCTCCCTGCTTCTTTAAACCTTCAATTCCCTTGTTTCTTTCTATGACCTTCATCTCTCCTGGCTCTCCTTTTTCCTCTGCCTATTCTTTAAATGTTAATAAATCTCACAGTTTCAATCTCAGCCAGATCCTCTTCTCACTTTATACATATTTCCAGGGTGATCTCATCCCCTCTTTGGGGTTTAACTACTAGATCAGATCTTTCCTAGCTTTAACCCACACACTCAACTGCCTGCTAGACCTCTCTGTCTGGATATCTCATAGGTACTTCCATTATAAATATTCAAAATCTTCCCCACTGAAAGTTCCTCTCTTTCTGTGTTTTTCTTATTCATGAATATAGTACCATTATCCACCTAGTTTCCCATGCTAGAGACTTTGACTTTGTCCTGGATCTTCCCATTCTCTCAACCTCCAAATCTAACCAATCAAATACTACTGATAATACCTTTTAAATGTTTCTAGAGTGTGCACACTCTTCTCCTTCCCTGGTATCACTGCTTATTTCATGCCCTCATCATGGCTTGCGTATACTTCTGTAACTGTCCTCTTGCTAGTGTCAATGTACTCTAGCCAAAGACCATGGGGAATACACCTGTAGTTGAATGAGTTGGGTTTCTTACTCATTGCAGTGAAGAAGAACACACACTATGGTGAACCATGGATTTCTCAGCAAGAGGGTATTAAAAGAACCTACTATAGGATTTGGGTTTAGTTGGTCCAAAGAAGTAAGGCTTCACCGTGGAATGGATGCTGTCAGAAAATAGGGGCAATTTTATAATTGGGTATCTCAATAAATCTTATCTACATGAACATACTAAAGCAAAAATAAAGTTGTGATTGGTAAAGAAGTATCAGTCACTCATTTTAACAGAAAGAAGAGAACGTTTGGTATTCCGTAGGTGGTACAGCACCTTATTTTTGTCTCTGCTTAAACAAAATTATGAAGTGGCTATGTTTTGTTTCACTTTATCATGGTCTCAGAGTAACTATGCCTGGTGTTCTGTGAAATTGTTTATGTCCAACAGGTCGTGAATGCCAGGCCAGATCATCAGCAGTTGCTCTTTTGTTTTTCTGTCTCATTAGTATGCCTATGTTAAATCTTGTCTTCTTCTGATTCATTTTCCATACTTCAGCCACGAGAATGCCATCTAAACCACAAATCTGATTGTATCGCATCTAAACTCCTTCATGAAGTTTTTTTCCTAAACTCCTTGCCAGATGCAACTCCTGCTTGCTTTGAGAGAGCATGTTGTCACTGCCATCATGGAGGCACAGATATTTTGCCTTGTTATGTTGCAATTACCTATGTTTGACTCAGTGTAAACCCCCCACTACATTCTAATTTTTCAATATGATGAAAGATGTCAATCAGTTATTGTCTTAAAGTCATACCAATTTGGTTGAGATCATAAGAACACGGGCTATAGTTGCACCGCTTATAAAGTACCATAGATTTTAAAGACTGATATATTTGATCAAAGACCCGTAGATGGTGTTAAATCATCATCAAAGGCATTTTTGCTTATTAAGTGCACATTTCAAATGATGCTAAGCATTCATCAAATTAGTTAACCAGATTCATCCCTTTCCTCTTAGAATTTACAACATAATATAACCAACATAGACCAAGACACACATATTAAGAGTAGGCATTAAGCAAAGAAAAAATTTAAATTATATATCTACATTTGTTCATATAAAAGAAATAGTGAGTAATGACAAGGAAAAAAAGAATTATGAGTTTTTTGTATTGGAGGACAAGTAACGGCCAACTTACAATCTTTCCTTTAAGAAGTGATGAAAGCTCTGTTAGCATCCAGCAGACAAGCCAATGGTTGGGCCAACAGGCCAATGGTCAGGTGTTTGGCAGGCAGCGGGGGACATGTGACCAGGTCAGCACGGGTCAGGCAGGTAGGCAGGCAACGAGCAAGGGGAATATAGTCAGGGGCTTCCCTGTGCGGTGAGGGGTGTGGAATCCCTCCAGCCACTGCCTGCTTGGGCCTAAATCTATGGCTGTAGAACTCAGGGTATACCATATGGAAAGTGAGCCTGACTGAGTCAGGCTGGCCTCCTTTTGGAACTGGATCTCCTTTACTGTAAATATGGATGTAGTGTCAGGGAGTTTGTGGATCTGCTCTCCCCAAACTAAGAATGAATGTTTCATGACATCTTCTACAGAGATCCAATTGTAAGCCTCAAACTACAGCAGCTTGGTGAGGAGGTCAGCCCTGTCACTCTGTCAAGTAGTGGTGCCTGGCTCAAAAGGGCCTCAACTCAGATAAATTCTAGAAGGTAGAATTAGAGTCCATTTAATTGTGAAAATAGATAAAGGTAAATTCAATCAATATCAATCCCCTATCATGGACATGGCACTGTATTCTAAAGAAAATGCAATGATAAGAAAAGCAAAGTTCTGGCCCTAAAGGAACTTGTAATCTTCCAGAAGGAATAAGACAAGCACACAAATAGCTACCAAAGTCTGAGGTGATGAGTGTCAGCTAAGAGGTGAGAGCAAAATCCTATGCCTTGAGAGAGTCAAAAGGTTCCACAGATGAGGGTTCTTTTTAAACATGGCTTTAGAACAATTCCAGTTGCCAATACAGTTCTGAATCTCAGAAAGAAAGTCTGGTTCAGGTTTGGACGTCAGAGCAATGGGATAGAATAAATTAATCTCAGGAGAGAAAGGATTAACCCAGAGGAGGAAACCCTGAGTAAAACCTTTGTGTGAGAAGTAGGCAGGAAAGCAGAAAGAGCCACCAAATGAGACTGAAGAGGAATGCTAAAAAAAAAAGTAGGGGGAGAACAAGAGAATGGTGTTATGGATACTGTAGAAGGAGAGAATTTCAAGAACCATGAGATAGTCAATAGCATAGTGTCAAAAGCTTCAGAAAGGTTCAAAAGAATGAAGACTGAAAGTAGGCCACGGGGTTTGGCAATCAGGAGGTCCATGATAACGTCAGTGAATGCTTCACTGAAGTGAACTGACAAATGAATAGAACACGTGAATAGAAACTTTTCTTTGAAGAAGGCTACCTTGAAAGAAAGAAAAAACTGAGTGAAGGAGTTATTTTTCTAATGCTCATAGTTCTAAGATTGGGACAGAAGAGAAATAATTGCTGATATACTCAGAGTCATGGGGGTAATAATTGCCTAACTGGGACTAGAAGCCAGAACTGCAGAGCCAGAGCCATGCTGACCCCCTGCATACATCAAAGAGATGGAATCCAAATGATACTTGGCTAAAATAACCCAGAGAGAAGGAAGTACAGAAACCAGAAGAAGGTAAGGCTGTGAGTAAGTCTAGAAAAGTCAAGAGGGTGGAATTGGGGAAGCTCATCCCCAATTGCCTCTCTCATCTCTTACCTCTTTGATGTACGCAGGGGGTCAGCATGGCTCTGGCTCCGCAGGCCTGGCTTATAGTCCCAGTTAGGCAATTATTGCCCCATGACTCTGAGTATCTCTTTTACTCTCTGGTTTTTCACCTGTAAAACTGAGAACACAATTCTTCCCTTGCAGCAGTCTTTCCATAATAATGATGCATGTAAAGAAAACTGCTGGGGCGCCTGGGTGGCTCAGTCGGTTAAGCGTCTCTTCGACTCAGGTCATGATCCCAGGGTCTTGGGATAGAGCCCCACGTCGGGCTCCCTGCTCAGCGCGGAGCCTGCTTCTCCCTCTCCCTCTGCCCCTCCCCCCTTCTCGTGCACTCGCTTGCTCTGTCAAATAAATAAATAAAATCTTAAAAAAAAAAAAAAGAAAAGAAAACCGCCGAGGGCCTGGCACATGGTAGGTACACAACAAATAATAACTGTTACTAGTATTATTATTTACAGCATGAGACAAGAAAATTATTGCTATTATTTCCTAATACATAAAGTAGGAAGAATACCTATCACACAGGTTTCCTGGGAAAATAAAAGATGATTTCTGTAAAGTCCAAGTCAGTCTTGTACTTTGCAAGAATCACTTTCTAGGATATACTGAGAAAGGGCTTATCTCACATCTGCTCCTGAATCTCCCACCTCGCAGCTGCTCCTTGCTATTCTCAACTTGGCCAGGAGCCACCTCTTTCTTAGACTCTGGTCGCCTCCAGAAACACTTGAACACAGTCGCCCACTATATAGCATGCTGCTCCTGCACATGGGCATCAGCAGGAGGGCCAATGTGGGGCAATTCACACTTCCTTGTGCAGCTCTGTCCCCTTCACTCCTCACACCTCCACCACCAAGGTGGTGGCAAGTGAGTCTCTCCTAAGGAGTTAAGGGTAACTAAAGGGGACTGCAACACAGGATGGAAAAGATTTGAAACTGTATTCTCCATATGACCGTTTCCATGGCCCAAGAGAGAAGGACCCCACAAGTTGCTCTTCACAGAGTTCCCATCTAGGACATTCTCAGCTACCAGCTTTTCTGCTCTCTCTGTAGGCCCATCCTCCTGGACTGTCAGCACAATAATCTGGAGGGCCTTTTGTCCTCTAAACCGGGTCCTCCACTCCAAGATCTTCGTGCCAGTGCAAAGAGTGGAATGAAAAATCATTCAGCCATCCAGTGGTCAATACAAAACCAAATACACACTTCACCCCTCCCTCCCAAAAAACTCCCTCGCATACTGCCATAAAGTCATATTGAACAAATTATTTAAAGTTGCGCTCTGGGGGTGCCTGGGTGGATCAGTCAGTTAGGCATCTAACTCTTGATTTTCACTCAGGTCATGATCTTGGGGTCTTGAGATCGAGCCCTGTGTCAGACTCCATGCTCAGCACAGAGCCTGCTTGTCCCTCTCCCTCTGCTCCTCCCCCTGTTTGCTCTCTCTCTCTCCTCTCTCATAAATAGATCTTTAAAAATCTTTAAAAAATAAAGTGTTCTCTATGTGTATAAGTGTGTATATAAACCCCTCCTGCCTAATTTCTTGCCTTTAACCCCATCTTTACACCTGTGTTTACATCTGCTCCCAGTCCCCCCACCCCCAATACTGTACTTCAATCATACAGAAGTATTTGAAAGGTCCCAATATACTATGCTTCCAATTGCTGTGGAGCTTTCTCAAGTGCTGTTATTTCACACAAAATCCTACTTAGAAAGAGTTCAAGGGAGAAGGAGAGGAAAGGGTGTGGGGAAACACACTGACGCACATCGCTAGCGTGGTGCATGTAGTACAACCTCTATAATGGGTGAGCCTACACATTTCAGCTGGTTCTCGGACCTTATTTCCCAGTGACACTACACAGGTACACAATTACACACCATACACATGCACACACACAATACCTATCTATACATATATTCATACAGTATATATATACAACCTAGTTCCAATCTGAGTAAGAAGAAATTTCCCTAAATTAAACATGGCCTGCACAGATCTCTGCCCACACCAGGAAAAGGCAGTGTGACACCAAGGACAAGGGAAAAGGGAGCAATTACAGGGCTATTCTCCACCTAGCAATGTCTCCACAAACACCCTGTACAACCTCTTGAAACAACCTCTTTCCTATACTTTGGTGTCACATTCCTAGGTGTCACCAAGCTATTTTCTCAAAGATGAAGAGTCATAACATAAGGACTTAACAATACTCCCGACCAAATACGCCTCAAATGACATATGTGAAGGAGCTACTGTAGCACCAGGCACATAGCAGACATTCAATAAATAATAGCTATTCCTATTGCATTGTCCCACAAATTGAGAAATACGAGCTGCACCCTTTCTAATAGCCCTAATTCTCTCAACAAAAACATAAACCTCATAGACTCCACGTTATTTACCCTTTGTAAAACTTGTTTTATTCATAGGTTGTTTGGAGCTTGTGGATACAAACCACACTCATCACAGACTGTCAAATACTCCCCTTTGTGCCTGTTCTCTTTATAATAAGATTTTGTTTAAGTGAATTGTTAAATGTTACACTCAGCTACTGTTTATAACAGATGTGATTAGGTCAAGGCCAAAGAAACTGAAACCCTGACATTTAACCCCTTAGGTGAAACCTTTACAGGTTGAAGTTAGTAGGTTGTTTTTCTCTACATCATTTAATTTCTTTTAAATGATGCATTTTTAATTAAAATAAACACCAGTTTCAAAAAAATAATAAAATAAAATAAACATCAGTTCCTTCCAAATTGGTTAAAAGGCTCAGGTATTGGATGAAAAATATCTGATATATTAGCTATATCAGAAAAATAGCAGCAAGCTAACCGATGGGTTCAGAACCCAAAAGATAGGACCTTGGTTTCAACTTCCCATTTGTAGAATGGAGCCCATATTCCTAGGACTTATGTCATTATTGTGTTCTGAGGTTTAGTTTGGGCTTTCAGAGAAACCAACGCATTTCCATCAATCCCACATTCAGGAAAAGGTGAAAAGGAAACCATAGTTTATTTCGTGATTGCTTCTTGCTGGGTACCTCCATAAGCAGTCTTTCATTTAATCCTCACAACAACCATGTAATACAGGGGTCATTATATCAACTCCAGGGCTGAGGAAATGAGCTCAGAGCTTTTAAACGATTTACTCGAGGTCACAGCCTTTGTAATTGATGGGCTTTACAGCCAACCCCAAGTTACTGCAGGTATTGGGAGAACTGTCTATAATTCTGATGCTTCATTAATTAAAAAAATCTGTTCCCAATTAATTCAAGTGAATGATGCTGGACTAGAGTTCAAAAGCAATTGAATTTGCATGTAATCATTTAAAGTATCTAAAAAAAAAAAAGTATTATTCTACCTTTTCCTAAAAGATTTATATAATATAGACACTGCTGTCTCTTTGGTTTTTTCCTCCTAAGGAAGATAGCCTCAACTCTCCCTTGCACAAGTAGAGTGTTAATATTAGTTGATAACTGACCTTATTCATGATCATATACTGGATATGAATCTCAGTCCACAATGTCAAGTGCACAAGAAATACCACTTTTTGTTTTTCTACAATGCAAATTAATTTCTATTTTGAACTCCATTTCACTGGATGGCAAAAATACGATCTTGGTGAATTTGAGGTCTCTCTACTTCCCCAGGGTTATGTTTATATCCCAAGGACCTTCTAAAATGCTAAAGCACATGAGGGGGGTGGAATCTGGCCCTGGAGCAAGCACACATCCCTAGCAATGTCTTTTGTCACCTTGAGGTCTTGACTCTTTCTGAAGTTTCTGCCCCACACAGGAGGAGTTGTTTGGCTGCTTCTGTGCTAGAAGGACATGAAGCCCAGGGAGACTGTGCAGATTGCTCTTGCAGTCATTTCCTTGTGCCCTCTCTGAGATTCTGCCTGGGAATGGGAAACAGGGTGCATGTCCCTCTCTCCAGGGCCCACCAACATCTTTGCTCTAGTCAAATTCCCTCTATTGTTTCTTCCCTCCAGCCTGAAGGAATCTCTTTCTGGTTCAGTGAGGGACACCTCTCATTTATTTCCTTCTCCTACCTTTTGCCTCCACCCACCCCACCCCCCAGAATCTTCTAAATAACCCTAAGGGCTTAGCTTTTTGAAGCACAAACTAGAGAAAGGACTTGCATACTTTTTCTTTCTGCCCTGCCAATATCCACCCCTAATCAGCATAGAGGCAACTGTGTGCTTGAAAAGAGAAATGAGAAAGAGGTAAATACCCAGAGGGGAGAAAAACACAGCTTAATATCTCAAAAATATTTTCCCACCATCATTGCATGACCTATTATTAAAGGCACATCACCCCATCTTTATTAATGATTCTTTCTTGGACAGCCCTCTTCATTTGGGAGGTATTTGATGAATGGTGCCAAAAGGCCATAAAACAGGAGCTCATAATCTCACCTAAAAGATAGGACATGTGCACTAAAAGATAGTTAATAGTGCTAAGAATTAATCATATGCTAACATCCAAACAAAACACAGGTAGAGGGCTAAAGGAATTCTGGGGAGGGAGTAATTCCCAGACGCCCACAAAGCCAGGAGTATTTTTGTGAAGACTACCTAATATGTGAAAAACCTTAAAGGTCTTGTGGATTTTAAAAATTATGAAGGAAGAGGAAGGATACTACCAACAAGGAAGAATAGAATAATAACCTGCTTCTCTAAATGGAACAAATAATCCTAAAATTTGTATGGAACCAGAAAAGACCCCCAATAGCCAGAGGAATGTTGAAAAAGAAAAGCAAAGCTGGTGGCATCATTGGACTTCAAGCTCTATTACAAAGCCGTCATCATCAAGACAGTATGGTACTGGCACAAAAACAGACACATAGATTAATGGAACAAAATAGAGAACCCAGAAATGGAAGCTCAACTCTATGGTCAACTAATCTTCGACAAAGCAGGAAAGAATGTCCAATGGAAAAAAGACAGTCTCTTCAACAAATGGTGCTGGGAAAATTGGACAGCCACATGCAGAAGAATGAAACTGGACCATTTCCTTACACCACACACAAAAATAGACTCAAAATGGATGAAAGACCTAAATGTGAGACAGGAATCCATCAAAATCCTTGAGGAGAACACAGGCAGCAACCTCTTTGACCTCAGCCGCAGCAACTTCTTCCTAGACACATTGCCAAAGGCAAGGGAAGCAAGGGCAAAAATGAACTATTGGGACTTCATCAAGATAAAAATCTTCTGCACAGCAAAGGAAACAGTCAACAAAACCAAAAGACAACTGACAGAATGGGAGAAGATATTTGCAAATGACGTATCAGATAAAGGGCTAGTATCCAAAATCTATAAAGAACTTATCAGGGGCACCTGGGTGGCTCAGTCGTTAAGTGTCTGCCTTCGGCTCAGGTCATGATCCCAGGGTTCTGGGATTGAGTCCCTCATCGGGCTCCCTGCTCTGCTGGAAGCCTGCTTCTCCCTCTCCCACTCCCCCTGCTTGTGTTCCTGCTCTTGCCATCTCTCTCTCTCTCTGTCAAATAAATAAATAAGATCTTTTTTAAAAAAAAGAACTTATCAAACTCAACACCCAAAGAACAAATAATCCAATCAAGAAATGGGCAGAAGACATGAACAGACATTTTTCCATAGAAGACATCCAAATGGTCAACAGACACATGAAAAAGTATTCAACATCACTCGGCATCAGGGAAATCCAAATCAAAACCTCAATGAGATACCATCTCATACCAGTCAAAATGGCTAAAATTAACAAATCAGGAAACGACAGATGTTAGCGAGGATGCAGAGAAAGGGGAACCCTTCTACACTGTTGGTAGGAATGCAAGCTGGTGTAGTCACTCTGGAAAACAGTATGGATATTCCTCAAAAAGTTGAAAGTAGAGCTACCCTATGACCCAGCAATTGCACTACTGGGTATTTACCCCAAAGATACAAATGCAGGGATCCGAAGGGGTATGTGCACCCCAATGTTTATAGCAGCAATGTCCACAATAGCCAAACTATGGAAAGAGCCAAGATTTCCATCGACAGATGAATGGATAAAGAACATGTAGTGTATAAATATATGCAATGGAATATTATGCAGCCATCAAAAAAAAAAAAAACAAGCCAAGATGCCCTTCAACAGATGAATGGATAAAGAAGATGTGGTCCATATATACAATGGAATATTACTCAGCCATCAGAAAGGATGAATACCGAACTTTTACATCAACATGGACGGGACTGGAGGAGATTACGCTACGTGAAATAAGTCAAGCAGAGAAAGTCAATTATCATATGGTTTCACTTATTTGTGGAACATAAGGAATAGCATGGAGGACTTTAGGAGAAGGAAGGGAAAAATGAAGGGGGGGAAATCGGAGGGGGAGACGAACCATGAGAGACTATGGACTCTGAGAAGCAAACTGAAGGTTTTAGAGGGGGGGGTGGTGGGGGGATGGGTTAGCCCGGTGATGGGTGTTAAGGAGGACACGTACTGCATGGAGCACTGGGTGTTATATGAAAACAATGAATCATGGATCACTACATAAAAAACTAATGACATATTGTATGGTGACTAACATAATTAAAAAAATTTTTAAAAAAAGAAAAAAGAAAAAACAAAATCTTACCATTTGCAATGACGTGGATGGAACTAGAGGGTATTATGCTAAGCGAAATAAGTCAATCAGATAAAGACAAGTATCATATGATTTCACTGATATGAGGAATTTGAGAAACAAGACAGAGGATTAAAGGGGAAGGGAGGAAAAAATGAAACAAGATGAAACCAGAGAGGGAGACAAACCATAAGAGACTCTTAATCTCAGGAAACAAACTGAGGGTTGCTGGAGTGGTGGGGGGATGGGAGTGATGGGGGGGCTGGGTGATGGACATTGGGGAAGGTACGTGCTATGGTGAGCAATGTGAATTGTGTAAGACTGATGAATCTCAGACCTGTACCTCTGAAACAAATAATACATTATACATTAAAAAAGGAAGATAGTAGGAAGGGAAAAATGAAGGGGGGGAATCAGAGGGGGAGACGAACCATGAGAGACTATGGACTCTGAGAAACAAACTGAGGGTTTTAGAGGACCGGGGGTTAGGGAGATGAGTTAGCCCGGTGATGGGTATTAAGGAGGGCACATACTGCATGGAGCACTGGGTGTTATACGCAAACAACGAATCATGGAACACTACATCAAATCTAATGATGTAACGTATGGTGACTAACATAACATAATAAAATTAAATTAATAAAAAAAAATAACCTGCTTCTCTAATCACCCCTTTCCCATCCACCCATCTCCTACCCCATTCCATGCTGGAATAATTTTGCTAAAACAGCAATTTCATCATGACTTCCTAGTACCCTCAACTAACTCCTCCGCCCGGCTTGCCGGACAGTGTTACACAGTGGTTAAAGTGTGGGGCTTAAAAAAGATAGTGAACTGAACATGATATGCCTACATTGTCTCGTGAAATACCACAAAAATGATAGAATAAAAGATGGAAACACACATGCAGAAGGAAGAGACAACAGAATCCATATTTTAGAACTCAGAAAGCAAAAGAACAGGTAGTAACTGACTTAGCAAACACAAGAAACCTGAACCTTAAACAGGTAATAGGAGAAGCCAAGAAACCACCTGAATTGTACCGAAGAGCCTCCCTAAATCCCAGGAATTGACTACACCACATACTTCTGGAAAGAAGGACATAGGAAAGACTGAAAACATGAAAAGTGCTGCTAAATCTCTGCCTATGAAGCAGCTAGACCCCAGATCTACCACTGCATGACTGACGACCATTCCCCAACTTGCTCAGAAGCCAAACATATAGCCTGGGGAGAGAATTAGACAAATGGTGTCTGGACAGGAAGACACTACAAACAGATGAGGGTGAGGATAGCACACTGGAAACTGACATTAAGTACAAGTCTCTGAGCACTGAATATTGAGACCCACAGCCTTTTTTTACCAACTGGGTTCCCAGAACACCAGCAGCCAGTTTGTACACTCCAAGCAGGAGATGGGAAAATTTCTCTTTGTCCAAAACAACAAGCCTAAGAAGAAAGCTCTAAAGATACTGAGTCTAAAGTACCCCAATGAAACAGCCCTGCCCACACACTCAGCATTCTCTAGTAATCTTTTTGGTGCCTCCCAGGTAAATATGAAGAGATACCCAAAGACCACAGATATCTGAGGAAACTCTAACATGAAAGAGAGAGACCAAAATGAGCGAACAGAGGGAAAAACCTGAAGGAAACAGAGGTGTTGCAGAGAGAAGAAAACTTAAAAAAAAAACCCTCCATATACATTAATATCCCCAGTATCACAATAATGTAAATGCTGAATATTGATCTAACTAATGTATAGGGGGACAGAGAAAAGGAGAAACAGGAAGTGTGCTTGTGTGGGGGGTACAGGCAGTGGTTACAGAGAATGAATTTGAAAGATTTTCACTTTTGTTATATGATGGGTACAGTTTGCATAGCATTGTAATCATATGTCTATTGAAGGTTTGATGGAACTCAACTGTAAAATCATCTGAGTCAAGTTCATTGGGAAGATAAAATTTTTTGAATACCTTCTCAGATTCTTACATTGCCATTTTTAATTCAAATTTTCTACTACTTCTTGAGTTATATAGATATATAGATAACCATCCATTTCCTAGAGTTTAAATGTAGGGTATAACATTAGGCATAGAATTCCTCTTATAGATTTTTAAATATCCTCTAGATCTTTCATTAGTCCACTTTCTCATTCTTTTTTTCTACTTTCTCACTCTTAATGTTATTTGTGTTTGTTCTTTTTTTCATAATTTCACTTGTCAAATGGTTTTTTTTCCCTCGTTCTTTCCAAAATCAGATTTCAGTTTCATTGATATAATTTATTGTATTGCTGACTTGTTTCAAAGTTTTTCTATTGTATTATCTGTATCAATTCCTTCTGATTTCTTGGGTCTTTTCTATTAATTTTATCTTGTTGAATTAAGCACTTATTCCTTTCTTCCAATATTTCTTGTTTTCTAATAGATACATTCAGGGCTACACCTTGTTCTTGGTACAACTTTTAAGCATCCCATAGGTTTGGATATATAACACCGTTTTTCATTTGTAAATAAACTGCACTTTCTGTTATCCAAGGGTGTCTTTTCATGTCCAGGTTGTGGGAGACACAATAATGCCCTACCCCCAAAGATGTCCACATCTTAACCCCCAGAACCTGTTACCTTACTTGGCAAAAAAGGACTTTACAGATGTGATTAAATTAGTATCTTAAGATAGGGACAGTCCACTGAAATCACAATGGTCCTTAAAAGATAAAAGAGGGATGCAGAAAACTCAGAGAAGATGAAATGACAAATGATTCAGGCAGCCTTTAGAAGCTGGAAAAAGCAAGGCAATTATTCTTCCCTAGAGCCTCCAGAAGGAATGGAGCTCTACTGCCCCTTGATTTGAGCCCCATACTACCTATTTTGGATTTTTGACCTCCAAAGCAATAAGATAATAAATCTATTTTAAGCTACTAATTGTATGGCAATTTGTTACAGCTGCAACAAGAAACTCATACACACATGATTTTTTTACTGTCTTATTTATTAAATTCTTTTTTTTTTTTAAGATTTTATTTATTTATTTGACAGCAAGAGACACAGCAAGAGAGGGAACACAAGCAGGGGGAGTGGGAGAGGGAAAAGCAGGCTCCCCGCAGAGCAAGGAGCCCGATGCGGGGCTCGATCCCAGGACCCTGGGAACATGACCTGAGCCGAAGGCAGATGCTTAACAACTGAGCCACCCAGGTGCCCCAAATTCTTTATGTTGCTATACTGTGGTAAGAGAAAATCACTTGCTTAATTTCTGCTTTGAAGAATTCATTGTCTTTTCCTTTGTAGCCAAATTCGTCACTAACCCTTGTAAATGCTTTATACTTGCTTGCAAAGAATGTGAGGTCTTTCTTTGATAAATATATATTACATATATATTAAGAATGAATATATATAGAATGAATCAATATAAGAATGAATATAAATTCATATATATGTATATGTTATACATATATAATTCATATATAATACATTTAATTCATATATATAAGAATGAATATATATACTTCTTAATTCGGTTCTATCTTTTCTAATCTTAATTATGTTTTGACTATTTGATCTATTAGTTTCTGAGAAAGAAATGTTAAAGTTTACTATATGTGTAACAGTATTTACTTTACATATTTCAGAATGATACTGGTAGATACAGAAAAGTTTATTATGCTACATCTTCTTGGAGGATGATAGCTTCTATCAATATAAGATAGATCTCCATGTCTCATTTTATTCTGTTGTGTTTTTTTTTTTTTGTATCCCACACTTGTCATTTGGCCTTAAATTATATCTTATATTAATACAGTCATACATGGTTTTTCTTAAAAAGAAAAAAAGTATTTGCCTGGTATTTATTTCTATCTCTTTATTTTCAACTTCTCAGTGTCAGTTCATTCAATTGGCCTTTTTTTAGATGTATCTCTTCATGGTATACAGCTAGACTTTGTCAGAAGGGGTTGTTTCATTTTGTTTTGTTTTGTTTTCTATTTTAACTCCAGTATATTTAACACAGTGTTATATTGGTTTCAGGTGTACAATATAGTGATTCAACAGTTCCATATATTACTCATTGCTCATCAAGGTAAGTGTACTCTTAATCCCCTTCACCAATTTTACCCATCCCCCCACCAACCTCCCCTCTGGTAACCATCAGTTTGTTCTCCATAGTTAAGAGTCTGTTTCTCAGTTTGTCTTTTTTTTTTCCTTCTTCATTTGTTTTGTTTCTTAAATTCCACATATGAGTGCAGTCATATGGTATCTTTCTTTCTCTGACTGGCTTATTTCACTTGGCATTATACTCTCTGGATCCATCCATGTTGCAATGGCAAGATTTCATTCTTTTTTATCGCTGAATAATATTCCATTTATATATATACACACCACTTCTTTTTTATCCATTCGTCTACTCATGGACACTTGGGCAGCTTCCATATCTTGGCTATTGTAAATAACGCTACAATAAACAAAGGGGTGCATCTATCCCTTCAAATTAGTGTTTTTGTATTCTTTGGTAGTCTTCTTTTTTAAAAAAAGATTTTATTCATTTATTTATTTTGAGAGAGAGAGAGAGAGAAAGAGCACAAGCATAGGGAGGGGCAGAGGCAGGGGGAGAAGCAGACTCCCTGCTGAGCAGGGAGCCCACCTCGGGGCTCAATACCACCAGGACCCCAGGATCATGACCTGAGCCAAAGGCAGATGATTAACTGACTGAGCCACCCAGGTGCCCCAGGGTAGTCTTCTTTTTAATTTTTGAGGAACCTCCATACTGTTTCCACAGTGGCTGCACCAGTTTGCATTCCCACCAACGGCACACGAGGGTTCCTTTTTCTCCCCATCCTCACCAATACTTACCTCTATTATTGTTTCTTCCACCTCACTATGTTATCTCTTATTAAATGGAGAGTGAACTTCCTAGAATAATTGACTATATTGTTTAACTTTTCTCCAAAATTTTCATTTCTTTGGTTTATCAGGTTTTTTCACTTGTTTCATTTTTTTAATCTTTGATTTTATTGTCCAGAGCACTCATTTGGTCTTCAGTCATATACATTCTGTTAATTAACCCTTTTATTACATTTTCCTTGTTTTGGTAAAAATGTAATTTCCAAGAACTCCTTGTTCTCTGACCTTTTCTTTTGCAGGGAATCCTATTTTGTTTATTGGGTGCAATATCTTTTCAAATGTCTCTGAAAAAGTTTTATTGTTGTTATTGTTTCATTCTTTGTGTATAGTCTGCCTTACTCCTGTTTCTTCTGGGATCAACCTTTCTCTTTCCAGTGGTAGTTGGCTGTTGGTTCATGTTTATAAATGAAGGACTAGGTTCCAAATATATGTAGCTAGCATGGTTTTTCTCTGCAGTTGTGTAGATATGTTTCCCCAAGAGCCTGCTCTGGTGAATGGGAGGTATGTTCTGTGAGCTCAGCTCTATATAATTGGATAGCGCATGAAGCATGGCTTTGGACACCTTTGCTTAAAGGTACTTCAACCTAAAGTAGACCACTGTTGCTGCAATTGCCAACATATTAAAGAATTTCTCTTTTGAGTAGAACTATATCTTTCCTTCCCATCCCACCCTCCTGGGTCTGTCATGAAGGCCGCAGCTACCTCAAGTTCTGTTCTACTTCTCTCTGACTCCTATATCCATACTAATAGCAGTTCCTAGGTGGCTTGTTCAGTTTTGTAAAGTGCAGTTTCCTGGTTTTGCCCCTTGTGGTTAAATGTGTGGCAGCCTTCAGTTCTATAGGAATGGGAGAGTATTGTGAAAAGGGGTTGAGGAAGAAGGGCAACTAGTCCTACAATTCTAATGTAGTTCTTTAGTGAATTTTACCGGTGGTTTTTTGGGTTTGTTCTTAACTTCAGCAGTTTTCTCCCATATATGTTTTGGGATGTAGTGTCCTTTCTTCTTGTCTATCTGATCCTGTCTGCTTTCTATCTTCCAGGAATCCCTCATAATTTCTGATCCACTGGTGGCACACTCTCTTATTTATCAGCATTGTTAGTCATACAACAAATATCTACAGAGCTCCTACACTTAAACAGTCACTGTTTTAGGTCCCAGGGATACAACAGTGAATAAGAGAGACAAAATTCTCAGCTCTCATGAAGCTTACCTTCTAGTAGAGGGAGACAGACAACAAATATAACTAAAATGTCCAGTTTATCAGATGGTTATAAGTGCTATGGGGGCAAATCTATCAAAGAATAGAGGGAAAGTGTACCTGCTTGGGTTGTGGGGTGGCAATATAAAGATGTGCATATTTACATTAAATATTATACATTTAACAGAATATTGCAAATCCAAAATGCACACATGACCAATTCTGAAGGCACATACTATTATTTGATTCAACAAATATCTTTATAAATGAGTGAAAGTGACTCACTGTGCATTCTGTAGTCAGAGCTCTTTTGTTCTGTCATAGCAAATTCTTGCTTATAGAGGATGAGTGGGAGCACTGCTGATCGAGGTAAGATTCAACAGGAAGATGCCAGAGCAAACTAGGAAAGATGTTTATCTGAAGCAGGCTAAGAGGGAAAAGCCAGGTGTCAAGGTCAAGGTCACATCAGGGAAAATAATACCAAACATCAAACTTCAAAAATGTGCAGCTCTGATGGAAGTGAGAGCGTGAACTATATAGTTAATAGCCAGGGAAACTGATCCTAGGACAGAAACAGGTACTTGGAAGGGGTCAAGGAACTTGATTCCAATCTAAGTCTGGGAAAAGCAAATGTGGGCTGGAGCCAGGCAGGGCTGAACCCCTTACACACATAACATAGCCACTTTCTGTCTTGATACACTACCGTACGAAAGTCTTCCTGTCACTACTTACACAGAGTTACATTACAAACTATGGTAGGATTAAAGCAATGTTCCTTCTGTACTCCAAAAAAATGTTCTAAATCCTGAGAGGATTAAGAGCTAATAACAATTAATAACCATAATAATAACTAACATTTTTGAGTACTTAACGATGTACATTGTGATAAGCACTTTATATGTGATAATGCATTTAATCCTCAAAAGATTCTACAATATAGGTAGTATAATTAGTTCTATTTTAGGATGAAGAGACTTGCCTGAGGTCATAAAGGTGGTGTGGGGTCAAACCACGACTTGACCCTGGCCTGTGTGACTTCATACCCCATGTTCTTAACCATAATATACTGTCTCCTAATTCCTGCCAAAATGGCACTTTTGGTAGCCTCAGTTCACCATTTATAGCCCCCATACCGTGTGCTATTTTTAAATTAGATTAAAATGGATTACCTTTTTAGATTTTAATGAAGGCATATATCAGAATATTAATACCGAGAGTGAGAGGTTTTCCTAATTACACTTCAGTTTAATAATATCAGTGTGGCTGAAATTTGAGCTCAACTTGTCTTTGCAGGTCCTCTTGTGGTACAACTCAACTACTACAGTTTGGGTCTTTTAGCTATCTTATACTTTTGGAGATTTTCCAAAAGTGAATTGTAAAAGATAAAAGATAAAAGTCAGTATTTTAAAGGCCAGGAAACTTTTCTCTAAGAAATATGTTTTTGACAATTTTTTAAAGTCACTTTTTAAGTTATTATGTTAATAGCTAAACAATAATTTATAATATATGTCTTCTGGATGACATTTATACCTGATTTTCAGTTATAGGGATGATACCGCTAGAGCTATAATGTCCAACACAATGGAAATGTAGATCTGGGCTGTCCACTATGGTAGTCACTGGCTACATGTGGCTACTGAACACCTGAGATGTAGCTACTCCCCCAGAGAAAGTATATTTTTTGCTTTACTTCCCTGTATTTGATTTTAATTAATTTGAATTTTAAAACTGAAGCAATGTGGGGCACTTGGGTGGTTCAGTCAGTTAAGTGGCTGACTTGATTTCCACTCAGGTCATGATCTCAGGGTCCTGGGATAGAGCCCTGCATCAGGGTCGGGCTCTACGCTCAGCAGGGAGTCTGCTTCAGGATTCTCTCTCTCCCTCTGCTCCTCCCCATGCTCATATGTGCACTCTCTCTCTCTCAAATAAATAAATAAATCTTTTTAAAAAACTGAAGCAGGGATGCCTGGGTGGCTCAGTCAGTTACGCATCTGCTTTCAGCTCAGGTCATGATCCCAGGGTCCTGGGATCGAGTCCTGCATCGGCCTCCTTGCTCAGCAGGGAGCCTGCTTCTCCCTCTGCCTCTGCCACTCCCCCTTCTTGTGATCGCTCTCTCTCTTTCTGACAAATAAATAATCTCTAAAAAAATTAATTAATTAAAAAACTGAAGCAATGTGAAATATTTTTCTGTTTCACTTTCATTATTTTGATAGACTACATTTCACTTTAACCACTGAAATTTTAGCATCAGAATCAAGATGTGCTGCAAATGTAAAATATACACCAGATTTCAAGTACTTAATATGAAAAAAAGATTGTCAAACTCTTACTAATAATTTTATATTGAATATATGTTCATAAATTTCAAATATATTGCTTTAAGTAAAATAT
Source organism: Mirounga leonina (assembly GCF_011800145.1). NCBI lineage: Eukaryota > Metazoa > Chordata > Mammalia > Carnivora > Phocidae > Mirounga > Mirounga leonina. The sequence goes on from NW_023270163.1 coordinate 4,669,805, forward strand.
AATATTAAAACTAGTTTCACCTGTTTCTTTGTACTTTGGTGATGTGACTAGTAGATCATCTAAATTATACATGTGGCTCATGTTATATTTCTATTGGATAGTGCTGCCCTAGAATGTTCTAATATTAAGGAGTTCCAGCAGACTCCCCGTTTTGCAGAGATAATCTACATGTGGGATATTACACCTGGAGCAAGGATCACAATCAGTCCAAGCAGCAGCTCTTACAGCTCTGTATCCCAACTGAAGCACAGGAATGGAACACACACCCCCAATTCCTAGACACAGGGTAGCAGTTGTTGGGAGCAGATCAGCATCCAGGCAGAAGCTTCTAGCTGGCATATCTTCAAGCACTGGCCCCAATCTCTGTCCTCCTATATATTGGAACTTTCTGTCGATTTTATGACAATATGACCTTTTAGTGGTGGCCCAAGGTAGCTGCATGTTGAGTGCTCTAAGAATACATAGACATTCGGCATTACTTTTAATAATCTTGTGTGAAAATATTCCATTGGATACCAAAATACACTTCCATTGACTATCCAATATTCCATTGGATACCAAAATACACTTAACAAAAATTCAGTATTACATTTGTCAATGAAATAAAAAGGCTGTTGAGCTCCTTATATAGTTTCAACTATTACATATTTTGAATTATAAACAATGATTTTATATTTTGAATAAAGTTCCTCATCAATGGTGACTATCAAGGATTTGAAGAGATAATCTTCTAAAAAGTCTTGATCAGACATTGCAAGAAGCCTTTCAAGCATAAAATCTTCCTTTATGCCTTCCTTCAACAAACATTTATTGAATACCTATTCTGTGCCCAGAGCTGTTCTAATGAATGGCATACACCAGTGAACAAAACAAACCAAAAACCTGGCCCTCACAATGCCTGAGGTTGAGGCAGGCGTAAAAATTATTGGCTACCTCTACTTGTAAATGTACTTCTGAACGAGAAATTCACTTTCTCCTTTCCAACCAGGGCCTGGTAGAATGGCTCCCACAAAGAAGGGTGGTGCATCCATGGAGTGGGTTTCTAGATGCGTGCCCCTCGGGCACTCAAAGAGATCCAGAAATGTGCCATGGAGTAGATGGGAACTCCAGATGTGCGCATTGACACCAGGCTCAACAAAGCTGTCTGGGCCAAAGGAATAAGGCATGTTCCATACTGTATCCGTGTGCGGCTGACCAGAAAACAAGGATGAAGATTCACCGAACAAGCTCTACATATTGGTTCCTGTCACCACATTCAAAAATCTACAGACAGTTAATGTGGATGAGAACTAATCACTGGTTGTCAAATAAAGATATAAAACTGCAAAAAAAAAAAAAAGAAAAGAAAAAAAAGAAAAAGAAAAAGAAAGAAATTCACTTTCTTATAACGTATTGTACCATCCACTCATCTTAGAAATAAGAGGACTGAGCCCTATGTATTGTTTGGTGGTGTTAATTCATCTCATTGATGAGACTTTAATAATTTGTCTTAATATTAAAGCAAAAATTAGGATGTTTGCTTCATTGCGTCTAGATCCCCACCCAGAGACTTGTTTTTCACTCCCCCCCTACCCCAATCCCTCATTCACAAAGAATGAGACCCAGTCTCGTTAGGCTGCCTAACCTGGATTAGGGAAAACTGTCAACTTGGCTGAAACAGTATATTCTCATGGAAAAAAATGTTGAACTGTACCTATTTACATAAGACCTTTTTATAAAATCTCATGACCTTTGAGTCTGCCCACAACCCCCAAGTCACAATGGTGAGATCTCTATCTTCCTGGGGCACCTTTTTCTAAAGGTTGTGCTGCCCTCATCTCCACTATTTGCCTTGAGGGTCAGAATACCTCTGGGACTAATGTCAGCTTCTAGGGTCCTCTCTGTGGTTCTTTGCAAGAGGTCCAGGGATCCTTACTCAAATGCCATCCAGCACTTGCTCTGGCCTCCCAAAGACCCTGCAGTGAGTTATGTTACCCAGGCATGGAGAACCCCCCTCAAGCAGCACTTCCTACCTTTTTCATAGTAGGGCACACGGAGGAAGTGATATTTGCACAGTGCCTTGAGGTAAAGTGGAGGGCTTCAGGGGCCTCTGAGAGGGAGTTGTTTAAAAAAAACACTACATTTTCTTGACATTATACAATTAGAAAATACATTAAGAAAAATAAAATACCAAGCATTATGGAAGAAGTTAAATACTGAATTTGATGAAAGTCATGACAATTTTAAGCTTCCTTTTGTAAATACAATTTTACATCAGCTTTGCAGCAAAATTCTTCCAAAAGAGCTGCCAATACTCTTTCCATCCCTCTCCTTTTGATTCTAATTCCTCTCCTTCTTTCATAAGTTTGTTTTATTAACTCTCCCTGTCCCATCCATCCTTTGCCTCCCCATAGGCAGCTATGTGTATTATTTTCTTTCTTATTCTTCAGTGCTTCTTTATAAAAAGAAAGCATTTACGAATGCAGACTCTTATCCTCCCCACCCTTTCTTATGCCAGAGGTAGCATGCACTGTTCCATACGTAGTTTTATACACTTAGCAACATATCCTAGAGATCTTCCAATATCCAATGATCCATGGAGATCAACCTCATTATTTTCTTTCAGCTGTATCCTATTCTATCTTGTGGATGTTCCATACTTTATTTAAATAGCTTACAAGTGGCAGAACACTTGGACTCTTGCTATTCAAACAATGCCAATAGATAGAGATATACACGTATATACATCCATATATAAATTGTGTACCTGTGTAGTGTCACTGGTAAATAAGGTCCAAGAACCAGCTGAAATGTGTAGGCAGGAGAGGTTTACACATACGCACGCACACACACACACACACACACAGTACAACTTCAAACAATTCATTCAATATGACTTGACAGCAGTACATGTGTATAGAGGAGGGCAGGGAAACAGATGTAAACACAGGTGTAAAGATGAGGGTAAAACCTGAATAATACATAACATATTTTTTAAATGGAAGAATGAACTAAAAACAAAAACTTAAATGGCCACCTCTAGAGAGAAAGAGGATACACGGAGGGAGGGACAAAAACAGAACTATACTTCTCTGAATATGCCTTGTTTTGTAGATTTTCTTTCAAAACTACAGAAATATTTTACATAATTATAAGACAAAAGTAATTTTTAACAACAACCCATAAAAACTGAAAGCAAAACAAAGCAAATAAACCTAACTGTATACTGAGTTCATGGCATAACCTCACAGAGAGGAACAGTAGTATTCTGTTTTTTTGTACATTTGAAATTTTCCATGGGAGGGAGAGAGGGGAGAGAAAGGGGAAGAGAAGAGGGGAAAAGATGGGAGGGGAGGGGAGGGGAGGGGAAAGGACGTGGGGGGAGAGGGAAAGGCAGGCTGGCCAGAGAGATGGGAGGAAAAGATAAAGAATGTGGAGTCACAGAAACTATTCTTTAAGCAGGAGGGGGATAATCAAAACAGTCAAACATTGCCTGGAGGTCAAATAAAGTAAGAACTATGAAGCATCCATCTCACTGAGCAACACTTGAAGAGAGTTGATTAAAAAAACATTACATGTGGTTTGAAAAGGGCAAATATGTTTACAACACAATAGAAGGTAAAATCAAGAATGACCTGTGTAATCCAGGATGTGTGGGTGTGGTTCTCTTACCTGTGGCCTTCCAAACTTTCAGAGTCTAACCCTGAGACCCCCTTTATCTGACCCCCTTCCTATGGACAAGTCTGACTGCACCAAAATGAGGCGAGCTCTTTCCCTGAGCCTCCAAGTTTTGGAAGGCCTGTGTAAGCCTGTGAAGGCATCAGGAACGAATAAACTGGGTCAGGGGCGCCTGGGTGGCTCAGTGGGTTAGACGTCTGCCTTTGGCTCGGTTCATGATCCCAGGGTCCTGGGATCGAGTCCGGCATCGGTCTCCTTGCTTTAGCGGAGAGCCTGCTTCTCCCTCTGCCCCTCCCCCTGCTTGTGCCCTTTCTCTCTCTCTCTCTCTCTGTCTCTCTCTCTCTCCCTCTGACAAATAAATGAACACAATCTTTAAAAAAAAAATAAAATGGGTCAGATTAGATCTGCTTGAAATGCAGCATGGTCATATTAGTGTTGTTGCGGTCATTATTTAACAGATATTAGTATCATGCTTACTTAGTACCAAGCACTATTCTAAGCACTTTATAAATATTAACTTAATTTAATCCTCTTAATATCCCTATGAGGTGGATACTATTATTATGAGTTTTGCTCGGGCTCTATTACTTCACCATGTGACCCTGACCAAGTCATTTCTCAGCACTGCGCTTTGGTTTGCTTCTCTGTACAAAGGAAGCTCTTGGTTGGGGATTTCAAAACTTCTTTACAACCTGAACATTCTCTGAGCTGTGGTAGTGATAAATCAGCACTGACCTAACATGGTATGTGTGGGCAGGGTGGGGGAAATACTGACCTGACCCCTTTTTTTTCCTTCTCCCACCTTAGAGTTCCACTACCTCTGCTCTGCTGTTCTCCCTACGGAAGGCAGGAAATGTTAAACACCTACAATGCCTGGCTCTCAGATGTTTAACAAATATTTGTTGGCTGAGTTAATGGTTGCAAAATTAAATTATCCTAGCCCCCTTTGCTCAGAGACCCTGCTAGGACAGTTCTCCATCCACGCAAGTGCTGAAATCTTAGCACATACGCATGCATGTTTCAAAAGCCATGCTGTATTCCTGTCTAGTTTCGCTTTACTCGTGAAAAAGACTGTTGCAAACATCTAAAAGCTTTCAGTAAAGAATTTTTGTGCAGCAAAAAAATCAAAGTCAGATACTAAAGACCAAGATTTGGGGGAGTAGTCAAAAGCGACTTGAGGCTCTTAATAAAGTTGACTAAGTAGCATCAACCCTAAGAGAAAGCTGTGTGTCAAGCTCCGCTATTGACAGAATCAATTAAATGCCTGTTCCTTCAGGCCCTGTGTGGCTCTGTTAAAGCATTCTTATGTATGCTTGCCTTCGGATCAATCAACGAGTAATTCAAACTGGAATCGCCATTCCTTCAATGTTCTCCTATGAAACTATTGAGGTAAAAGAAAAATGTAGGGGCCCCATGCCTTAAGACACTGAAACTCATGAAATAGGTATAGTAAGCAATTATTTGTGTTACCAAAAAAAAAAAAAAAAAAAGTTTACTGCACACAGAGTTCCTTTAAACAGCCTGCTCCCTCCATGCCCTTAAGATGTGACTGGGTTTTCCAAAATTGTATCTACTGCACAAAGCTTTTCAGGAATACACGTTTTGTAAAATGAGGCTCCTCTGTATTTAATGTTTCCTCATTCTAAGCTGCCACTGCGCATTTTAACATTTATTTGGACTAAAAACGCACCGTGAAGTAAAAAGTAAAATCTCCCCACTCGAAGCTTTCCAGTAAACACACACCAGAAAGTTCACATTACTAGGGGGGTATCAAAAGTTAGTTTAATTAAATACTTGGTTGTCTAGTGTTAAAAGCATTGCATATGATTTCACAGTTGCACATTACTTTCTTGATGATATTTTCCATGAGTGCATTTCAGTAGAATTCCTTCTAGGTCAGGGTTATCAGAAGCTTAGAAATTCCTCTTGGCTCTTCATGAGCTTTTTGTTTTGTTTCTGTTTTTCCAACGTGGCCCTCATGATTATATTGATATCTCTTGGAATTTGTTCCTTCTGTGCTATACATGTACTGCCAGTTGGTGGTACACATTGTAAGGAACTACTAGTTTCTGTCATAGGTTGTACAGATTGAAAAGGAACCTGCATGCCATGGTGGGGAAGGGAAGGGAAGATTTAAAGCAGGAACATTTGAAAATGAGAGGCAGAAAAAGTGCTGCTCCTGAGGGAATAGCCTTTCTCATGGCATGCTGCCCAGAAGCTGCTATTCCTTGCTGGCTAAAGCCACAGAGAAGATGAAAAGCGGAGTCCAGCAAATGGAGCCGAAGCACGGTGGGAAACAGAGCTTCATGGAAGTCAGCACTTTGCAAAGCTGGGGGTCTGGTTTAAGAGCAAGGCAGGCCAGGAGGCTCCAGTCCTCATGGGAGGCAGGGCTGTCATGCAGACCGGAAAGCAGTGTTCACAGGGAGGGTGCCACCCCATGGGCATGCAACCAAGCTGGGGGGGGGGGGTCCTGGGAGAATCACGAGACCTACAGTCCACCTTTTGGGGGTGCAGAGCAGCACTGAAAGATTATCTCAGACAAAAGATAGGAACACAAGGAAACCTGAACCCCAAAGACAGTGCAAGGCACAGCTGTGCAGAGGCGAGGAGGGAAGGATACAAATGACAGCAGTCACAAGTGCAGCGGTGACAACAGTAGCAGAGAACTGGCAGAGAAAGCATGTAGTTTTGCATCACAATCACAGACACTGGGAAATGCACAGGGAATCTGGGAGCCCCAGATGTCCACTAGCGAGTACTAATGAGATCTCCAAAATAGGCATGACACGTGCCACCAAAAGGAAGAAAGAAGACCAAAAAAATAATAATGATAATAATAACCCCATAAACAAACAACAACAACAACAAAAAACCCAGCATTGAGACCTAGCCTGCCACTTTAATGTTTCCTGATGTGGCTGAACCTGAAAGAATTAAGTCCAACGAGATCAGGTAGGTAGACAGAGCCAGGCGTGCCTGCAATGGTGGGGCATGGACTTCTGATAAAAACCGGTTGCCAAATGACCTCCCCAGTGAGAACACCCTCCCAACAGATATTGCTCCCTCAAACCAGCCGCACCCCAGCTGGCTCTTTGGTAGGTCACGATTTCAGCTGCAAGCCACTTCAGCCACCTCCAGCCTGCAGCTGAACTCACTCCAGGCAAGCCGGTGCCAGCAATTAACCCTCTAGGTCATGGTTTCCCTCGAGGGATGTGACACCTGGTTCTGCAGTTTTAGCAAGATCCCAGGCTGAGTTCTCCCGCATTCCACTGGCTCGTTTATTAAGCTGCACATCTACTAAAACTGTCAGAAAATTTTCAAGCTGGTTTCTCATGACCAAAAACATAATCCTATAATCCTCAAAAAATATTTTGAACAGATAAACAGTACAGCATAATATCTGACACAGCCAGGCACCTGCAGACCAGCCTTCCCCCAGAGCGCGGGCCTCCACACAGCACTTCTAGTTAGTGGGCCCCAGCCCCTGCAATTAACCCTTTCATGTCAGTCATCATCCCAACCCTCCCTTGGAACCAGGGTGATGTTTTTAAATCTAAATTCCCATTAGGGTGCAAGTTACATGCAAAAAACAATAGGTCCATCCAGAATAGGTGCTAATTTTCAACAGAGTGTTGTCAGTTGACCCAATTGCCCAAATGGGGTACTCTGATATTTCCCTATGGCAATCCCAAATACAGATGTTTTACCTCTAGATAATTAAAAGTTAGGGATGCCTGGGTGGCTCAGTCCGTTAAGCGTCTGCCTTCGGCTCGGGTCATGATCCCAGGTCCTGGGATGGAGTCCCACGTCGGGCTCCTTGCTCTGCGGAGAGCCTGCTTCTCCCTCTCCCTCTGCTGCTCCCTCTGCTTGTGCGTATGTTCTCTCTCTCTCTCTCTCTCTCTGTCAAATAAATACATAAAATCTTTTTTTTTTTAAGTTAAATACAAGAGTCTGATTTTCTTTTTTTAAAAAACTCTCCCATTTAATGAAAGGTTTGGGGTCTGTTTTGGTTGATATTTTCATTAAATGTTACTTAAAATTCGATCCTGGGGACTTCTGAATTTTGAAAGTTTACATGTACCTGAAAGAATACTGACGATGAAGCAAAAGCCCTTAATAAATATGGAATGAGTGCAATATCCCACCTGCCTAATAATATAACTTCCAGCAACTTTAACCAAATGAAGCTCAAACAGGACCTTGAACATAAATGAGAATGTACCTGAGCCTTTAATGAAACAGCTGTAACAAAGGGCATGGAGTTTACTGTGTAGTAGACAAAAAAGCTACCCTCTGACTTTTCAACTAGAAACTATTATTTTTGAATTTTTGTGATATTTAACTAATTTCCTTATCTGGTTTCCCCTCGTAACCTTCCATTCCTTCTAAAATTACAGTCAAATTAGACACAGTGAGCCGGTGAAGGAAGAACACTGTGAGAAATTCTCACCGAAAAATGAACCCCAAACAGAGGAAAGAAGTCACTAGAAGAGCTACAAGAGCCTCAGTAAACAACTCTCCACACCTTAGTGGCCCCTGAATGCCCTGACAGGGCTTACAAATACAATACAAGCCAGGATATTCCAAGTAGTTATCAAGACAGGGTTCAGTGAGGTTCAGTGCTCTCTGTTGAGTAAAACACAGAAAGTACATAAGGCAGTTCAGAAATTTTTCAACTTCCATCAAGCAAAGGGATAAACTTCAGTTATGTGAAAAATGCAGTTGCAGAGAATACCCCATTCCTTCACAGAGAACATTCCATCCCTTATAGAGCTCTATGATAAACAGTAAGAATGGTTCTCCCTTATTGAGCACCTTCACTCAGTGCCTGCGCTTGGGTTCAAATCCAGGATTGCCAGGCTCCAAATCCTTTCCATTATTCAACAACTCAACAAGAAAAAGAACACCCAATTAAAAATGGGCAAAGGATTTGAACAGACATTTCTCCAAAGAAGATAGAAAAATGACCAATGGGCACATGAGAAGATGCTCAACATCAATAGCCATAGCAGGAATACAAATCAAAACCACAATGAGATATCACTTCACACTCACTAGTTGGGCTATAATCAAAAAGTTAGTGTTGATGATTATGTAGAGAAATGGAAACTCTTTATACACTGCTGGTGGGAATGTAAAATGGTGCAGCTGCTTTGTAGAACAAGCTGGCAGCTCCACAGTTAAACATAGAGTCACCATATGACCAGCCATTACACTCTTAGGTATAAACTTGAGAGGAAGAATGACAAAAATATCTGTGCAAAAACTTATACATGAATGTTCATAGCACCACTATTCATAATAGCCAAAGAATGGAAGCAATATAAACATCCATCAACTGATAAATGGACAAATAAAATATGGTATATCCATACCATATTATTCAGCCACAAAAAGGAATGAAGTACTGATCCATACTATGACATGGATGAACCCCAAAAATATCATCCTAAGTAAAGGAAGCCAGTCACAAAAGACATTTTGTATCACTCCATGTACAAGATATGTCAACCAGCAAATCTGTAGAAATAGAAAATAGATTAGCGGTTACCGGGGGCTGGGGTAGTTGGGTGGAGGGAAATGAACAGTGATAGCTAGGTGATATGGGGTGGCTTTTGGGGGTGATGAAAATGTTCTCAAATTGATTGTAGTAATGGTTTTGCAATTCTGTGAGTACACTAAAATGCCTGAAATGTACACCTTAAATAGGTGAAATACATGGTGTATGAATTATATCTCAATAAAGCTGATATATATGAAGGTATGATGTTTGCCTCAAGCAGTATATCTGAGGGATCCTCAACACTGAGTTTATTTGCTACTAAATTTTTTAAATTGTTTATGAAACACTGTTGGCTTTGGAGTAATACTCGACAATGCACTTATGCTTCTTTAACTGTGTGCTCTTCCAAAGATGCTGAGTAAAGCCAAGATCTCATGTTGTTATTTATTCCCAGCAACAGGAAAAAAAATTTTGTAATTATATTTCGTGGTATGATATATTTATACTAAGGCTTGAGAAATCTATCTTGGCATGTGGAAGTTTTTTCTTCACATTTTTAATTGATAAACTTATTGCTCTATTATAAAACAATGCATAATCAGCATGGAAAATATGGAAAAATGCAGAAGACATAAGAAAAAAAGCCAGTCAATGCTATTCCCACCCACGAGATAACAACTGCTAACATTTTGGTTTATTTTTTCCCCTTGTTTCACAATGCATATTTTTTTCACACAGTTGTGATCACGTGGTATACTTTATCATTTATCTACTGTCTGCTTTCAGGAGAGCTTTGAGGAACAAAACTAGTAAAACTTGGACCAGAGCACTGATCTGTCTCTCCAGATTCCCCTCCCCTTGCTCACCTTCTTTTTCCTGGAGCTCAACACCACCACCACCCATGCCTGAAGACAATGAAGCCATTAAGAAGAAAAGCCTCCAAACAAAGCTTGAAGTGCCCATCATTTTGAAGTGCCCATCCATCACCGTGAAGCTTACTGTTGTCTCTCCCAGGCTTACATATAATGAATCAATACCACAGCAACAGTTCAATTTCATCTTTATAAAGGAGGTCATGAATACAAATGGAGACTCTAAGGAGACTCAGCTCTCTCATAATCAAGTATTTAACCCCCTTACCAACTTACAGGAGATCTGCCATGATGTTGCCATCTCCTTGATAGATGACCTCTTTGATGTTGTTAGTAGAACACCAGACATAGGGACCTGTTCTCCAGAAAATGGAAGGCCGCTTCTCCATTGTTAGGGCATGATCATTAACAGTGTAGTATCATTCCAGGCCAAACATCGTATTTTAAAAGCCAATGGCCCAAATTGTATCTATAAGCAGTGGAGAGCCTGCCTAAGGTATCAGGAAACAGAAGCTCCATCTATTCCAAAGTCCCCAGCAAGCAAAAGACAGGTAAGTCAAGAGCTTGCAGATATAAGGTTCATAAAGACACTGTGCATGGGAAATGCGCACTTACAATACATACATACTGTGTTGGAGGAAGTGCAATTAGATCCAACAAAGCCCAAAGCCCCACAATTGAAAATGCTTTGTGAAGGTAAGACCCACATGTGCAGTGCAAGATTTAACAAGGCAGCAGCCATGATTCAACAAGGCAGCATCTGAAGAAGTTGTTAAGGTCTTTGGTAGACACCAGACAAAAAGAGACCTGTTGCTAATACCCTTATGAATCATAAGTCCCAATTTTCTCTATTATGTGCTCATTATTAAAGTGCCTTAGCCTTTCTTTTATACAGATGGAAATAGCATGTTTTTTTTAAAGGAATAAGTCACCTTAAGCCAGTTGTTGTTTGGATCTAGCTGTGATCAAAAGAACTGTTAGGACAAAAGCAGAAAGAAACCAATTATGCAAAGCCTGTAACATTAGTCATTAATAGCATCCTGTGGGAGAACCAAATGTAATAAGATGGGTACATAGTATGATGTCAAATTAACCCATTTTTTCAGGGACTATTGTACTAAGAAAAGCAAAGTGAAAATGTGTGTACTCGTTAATCCAAAGGTTGAATGTTATGAACAAAGCTCTCAACTCATGCAATTTTCTGAAATGACCTGAAATTGAAGAAGCTGGTGCAGTAGACAGGAAAATATTTGATTAAAACATGGGAAGAAGCACAACTCAACTCTTGAGGAAATATTGAGTGTCACTGAAAGACCAGCTCAGGAGGAATAATTAGTTAAATGGGTGTTTAACTAATGGATCAATAAGCGCTTCTGAAGTGAACAAAAGTCCTAAAGAACAGGCTTCCTATGTAACATAGGATGTCTGGAGGTCAGTAAACCAGTGACTGAACTCAAAGGTCCCTTCCGAGGCTAATATTCATCAAATGTACTAATTTCTATCAAAGCAGCCATGAGTCCAAGCACCCAACACAGAAAAGACAAATAAATATGGGAAAATATGGCATCATCATTTCATACCTTTTCTCAAATCTAGTCTTGCAGTGTCAAGATAACTGGAAAACACTGTGATGTCACTGTGCTTCATGCCGGGGGTGGGAATTTACAGGTTATTCTTTAGGCCATTCTGCAGTTTCCATTTGGAGCAGAGAGAAATAATTTGGAAGTTCGTTGTCAATTTCAGTTTGTCATCTTTCTATATCAAAGACAGATGGGATTGGATGCAAACATATGGGGAGATATTTTTTTCTAAGCCTAAAATGTCTTGGATATTTGTATATTTTCTCATTATTATACAGGGCTTGGTTGTCACTTGGCTGTCACCTTAAAGTAATTTCATCTGGGACACAGAAAGTGTCCAGCCCTAGGTTAATGAAGAATATAGGAAACAGCAGGCTGGGCTTTCTCTGCCCTTCATAAAAACTACTTTTGGCCACTGTGCTAAGGCAGTTCCTGCTGCACTTTCCTAGTGCCTCTCTCTCAGCAAACTTCAGACTGTACATCAGGCTTACGGGATGTTTCATGGCACAACTGCTTGCAAAATTGATCTCTGTGTTGTCTTTCCATTTGTATATTCATACCTCTTATTTCCAAAATTAAACCAGTGTCTTTGTTTCATATTCTCTGCAATCAGCACTTGAAGTTTGTTTACCACAAAATATTTCTTGCCTTTATTTTTTGAGAGAGGGAAGGGGGGTTGTCAGGGCAGAGGGAGAGACAGAATCTTAAGCAGGGTCCACACCCAGTGCAGAGCCCGATGCGGAGCTCAATCTCACAAGCCTGAGATCATGACCTGAGCCGAAATCAAGAGTTGGATGCTCAACTGACTGAGACACCCAGGCGCCCCACATTTCTTGCTTTTAAATATGCCAGGAGTCTACTTTATCCAGCTGCCACCACTGCCCACCACTAAACACTGTAACATGAGATACTTTCTTGTACAGTTGGCAGGACTGGGTTGTTTTGCCCATGTTCAGTGGTAGTAGATTAAATACGTTTCCTCCTAAGAAGTCACACAGGATACCTCTCCAGCTTTTTTAAATTAAAATGAAACCATGAAAGATGAAGAAGAAAATAAGAACATTATATTTTCTCCAAATGGACTAGGCTTTTGTAAGCACAAGAACAAAAGAAGAAACCATAAAAGATACATGGACCTAACAATTAGAAAGCATCAACCTGTATGTTGAAATGAAATTAAACTGCAAACAAGAAGCTGGAAAAATGTATTTGCCAAACAAATGTGACATACCCAAAAAAGGGTTAATATTGTTAATCTACAAAGAACTTTCATAAATCAATGAGAAGAGACAAGCATTCTAATAGATAAATAGGCAAAGGACCATGCACTGTTGATTGTCTAGCTCAGCAAGCATTCCCAGCACCACCACCCCTCTCCTGCCCGTGTCACTCGCAACCAGGGGTCGTAATGTGACACAATCTTGCAAACAAGTATCTGCTGAAAGAGAGGGGCATTTCTAGGAAAATTTATGTTTTCTTGATTAAAAGTACAGCTGTCACCCATATTCCTTACCTCAGTCTTCCTGCTTTGGACAAGGATGGGATGGCTGAAGCTGGGGCAGTCATCTTGCAAATATGATATCATTGAGCTACTGAACCAATACCACCAGCAGCTGGTTACTTCCAGACTCCTGTTTGCGTCAAGAAAAAATGAACCCTTATGAGTTTAAGCCACGGTTAATGAGGGCTTTGGATACTTTGAGCCAAAAACATTCCTCAGGGATGTTCCGCATATGATTAAGCAAGTCATAACTGAACAGGTGAGATAGACAATAAGCGGAAACATTGTTTCACCTCACAAATAATATATTAAAAATAAAATAGCAACCTTAGACATTATGCTAAGTGAAATCAGTCACAAAAGGACACATATCTTATGAATCTATTTATATGAGATACCTAGAATAATGAAATTCAGAGACAAAAAGTGAAATGGTGGTTTCCAGGGCTGGGGAGAGAGGGAGGGGAGAATGGGGAGCTAGTGTTTAATGAAGAGTTTCAGGTGGTGAAGAGGAAAAAATTCTGGAACTGGATGTTGGTGATGGTTGCACAACAATATGAATGTACTTAATGCCACTGAACTACACACTTAAAATGATTAAAATGGTAAATTTTATGTTATACATATTTTATAATAGTAAAAAATACAAAATCAGAAAAAAGTAAAATAGCAATGCAATTTAATTTTTCAATTTTAAAAAACTGACTAAATTTACATTTTTAAATTTTGCTAATGATGGTACACAGTATTTCTGAGTGTGGGTAAACAAGGATGCTCATATGCTACTATTGGGAGTCTGAATTGGCCAAACCACTTTAGAGGAACTATGGTAAATAGTACCCCCAAATCTTATAAATATTCATATCCTTTGGCACAGTGATTCAACTTCCAGGAATGTAGCCAATAAAATATCAGAAATAAAATGTTTTAAGTCCAAAGATATTCATAATAGCATTTTTAATAATATCAAAAAATTTGAAATAACGTATGCATTGAGAAAGGGGTTTGCTTAAACACATTGCTCTCCAACCCTTCCATGGAATACTGTACTGGCATGGTGAACAATAGTGTAGGTCAGTGGCTCTTAAACTTTGCTGCATATTTGAACTGCCTGGGGGAGATTTTAGAATTCTCAGGGCCACACTAACTCATATCCATTCCATTAGGACTTCTGGAGGTGGGACCCAGACATCAGTGCTGTTTAAAGCTTCCCCCCACCCTGACCCCTCCCTGAGATCCTACTGTGCAGCCAAGCTCAGGAACCACTGATGTAGATTTCTATTTATTGACATGGATACAACATAAATATTCACTAGAATTTCTTTCATGATAAAAGTAGATTATAGAACAGTCTGTATAGCATGAGCTCATTTAAAAATATAAGTGTGTGGGACTTCTGAGTAAAGATGATGGATTAAACACCCACATTTGCTTTTAATTCTTCCTAAAATGCCACTAAAACAACAATAAAAGATTTTTAAAAGGTCCAAACTGACAAGGAAAAAATAATGGGAGAAGGGAAAACAGCAACACAATTTTGGAAGCTAGAAAGCATCTGAGTGGTGGCTTAGTAGAACCAAGAAAGCCAAATCCTGAACTGACAAAAGGGAAAGCTAAAAAGAAACCCAATTTATAATGCCAAACCCCTACCCTTGATGATAGCCTAATTAGGGGAAGCAGGTAGCTCTGGCAGAATGGAAGGAAAGGTCACTTGAAAGTATACTGAGAATGCAGTTAAAACTCCAGGCCCCTTTCCTAATCCCAGCTGGAAGTGAAAGTTTATTTTCTGGAAAGGACAGAACAGCAGGTCTCTAGACAGGGGGCATCGGACACAGTGGTGGGCTGAGGGTACTGTAACTGAAAGCAGATGGCTTCAGTGAATGCCAAGTCTCCAGCTCTCTTCTACTCTGTTCCTATGTGAAGTCCTACCCCCAGTACCTCAGAATGTGACTATATTTGGAGACCAGTCTTAAAGAGGTCATTAAGTTAAAATGCGGTCATTAGAGTAGGCCCCAATCCAATCTGATTGATGTCCTCATAAGTAAATTTGGACACAGACACACACAGAGGGAAGACTCTGTGAAGTCACAGGGAGAAAGTGGCCATTTACAAGCCAAGGAGGGAGGCCTCAGAAGAAACCAACACTGCTGACAACTTGTCTTGAACTTCCAGCCTTCAGGATTGGAGGTCAAAAATTTCTGTTGTTTAAGCCACCCCCAGTTTGTGGTACTTTGTGACAGCAACAAACTAATACAGTACTATTCCAGAATTCCTCCCAAAATGGCCCAGCCATACTACCCTGCAGTGAAACTCTAAGTTGGCAAAGCCTACCCCATACCCTCAGAGCTTCCAATCAACTTTTGGTCCCCCACTCTTAAACCTCAGCAGACATCCAAGGATTATCAGACATCCATGGAATACTTCCAACATGAAAGGCAGAATCCAAAGTAAACAAACAAGAAAGAAACAAAAAAGATTTAGAGAAAGCAGGAAATATTCATTAATGGGAAAAAAACACTTCGAAGGTACTGATCAATACTACAACATGGATAAACTTTGAGAATATCATGCTAAGTGAAAGGAGCCAGACACAAAAAGCCACATAGTGTAGGCTTTTGTTTGTATGAAATATCCAAAATGGGCAAACTCATAGAGACAGAAAGTAGATTAGTGGTTGCCAGGAGATGGGGGGAGGAGGGAACAAGGAGAGACTGCCAATGGGTATAGATTGGGGTGGAGTCATGAAAATGTTCTGGAATTAGATAATGATGATGGTTACACAACTCTGTGAATATACTAAAAAACACTGAATTGTATACTTTAAAAGGGTGAATTTTGTGGTACGTACGTTATGTCTCACTAAGCTGTTATGTAGATAGATGATAGATAGATAAATTATACAATAATATCCTCAGAGATATATGAAAATATAGTACACACATGTAATGTAAACAGGGTGCTATAAGCAAGAAACATTAAAAAAATAACTAAAAAGAGCTTCTGGAGGGGCGCCTTGGTGGCAGGGTCCCATCAGCCCACATGGGCTCTGCATTCAGTGGGGGGTCTGCTTGAGATTCTTTCCCCTCCCTCTCTCTCCTTCTGCCCCTCCCACTTGTGCTCACTCTCTCTCTCTCTCTCTCTCTCTCAAATAAATAAATCTTTTTAAAAAAAGAGCTCCTGGAAATTAAATTACATTAATTTTTTTATTCAATATAAGAATAGGAATATAAAATTGAGAAAATCTCCCAGAAAGTACAGCAAAAAGATAAAGAACAAAACGACAGGAAAAAAAAGTTAAGAAAATTAGAGGACCAGTTCAAGAGATACAGCCCAGAATTATAATGGCAGTGCAATAGAGACAATAGAGAGAAAAGAGGGGAAGTGTGTTAGTTATCTATTGCTGCATAACAAATTCTCCCAAAACTTGGTGGCTTAAGCAACAATCATCACTTACTATCTCTTGTGGTTTCTGTGGGACAGGAATTCAGACAGGGCATAGCAGGGACTGTCTGTGTTCCACAGTGTCTGGGCCTCAGCTGGAAGGCTCCAAGGCTGGAGGCTCATCTGAAGGCTCATTCATAAGTCTAGTGGCTGATGCTGGCTGTTGACTGAAGTTCTAGCTGGGCTGTCAACTGGCACACCCATGTGGCCTGGGCTTTTCTCACAATGTGGTGGCTGGATTCTAAGAATAAGTGTTCTGAGAGAGAGGAAATAAAAGAGAGAGAAGAAAGAGGAAAGAAGGGACAGGAAAGGAGAATGAGAGGGAGAAGGAGGGAGGGAGGGAAGGAGAGGGAAAGAGGGAGGAAGAGGGAGAGAGGGAGGAAGGGGGGAGGGAGGGAGAGAGAGAGGACACACCCAGGCAGAAATCATATTTCCTTTTATGATCTAGCCTTGGAAGTTGCACAGTGTTACTTCTGCCACATCTATTGGTTTGAGGCAGTTACAAAGGTTTACTCATGCTCAAGGGGAGGGAATATAGACCCTACCACTCCTTGGAGGAATGTCAAGTCACACCATTTAAGAGAGTATATAGGATGGGAGCTATATAGGCATCACCATCTTTGGAAAATACAATCTGCCCCACAGGAGAAAAACTTGAAAGAAACATCAAAATATAAGAAAATTTTCCAGAACTGAAAGGCATGATGTTCCAACTTGAAAGGTACCATTAGGTGCCCAATCCAATAGATGAAAATAGAACCATACTAAGTCCCCTCATTGAGAAATTTCAGAACATTGAAGTCAAAGAAAAGACCCTACAAGCTTCTGTTAGTTTTTTGACTGCCCTATATCTTTTCTCCTTTGTAACCTTCCACTACCCCACTAGGGAGATTATCCATCAGCACACAATTCTGCTTCCCCTACCTCAAGAGAATGCACTCGCCCCAGGTCAATCAATAAACCTCATATTCCTGAATGTGCTGGTTGGTTCAGGATGGACACATTTCACAAATAATGCCAAGTCCAGCTCTTTTTCAGGGACTGATATAGATATTGGTTATGAAAGGGCCTCTTCTGAGATTGTAAGCACCAGAAACAATGTAAGTCTAGAGCTGCCAAGGGCTGCCTTTGCAGCCAAGTATAAGAGGCCTGCTTGAGAATAAAGCCAACACTGAGGAAAGTAGAGAGGGAAGTAGAGCCAAGAGATGGAAAGAAAAAACAGAATTGACATGATATTGTTTGAATGCCTAGAACTTGCTCTACTCTTGGTCATCCAAGGTTTGTAAGCCAACAAATCCCTTTTTTGGCTTAAGCTCATTTGAGATAAGTTTCTGTCGCTTAAAACCAAGAGTCCTGACCAATTCAATAACTCATTCCAACGGTATTTCAGAGGAGAATAACCATACAAGAGGGTAACCACCAGAATATGCTAAACTTGTCTGTTTCCCAAGGGTAGATTCCAATAGTACCAAGCATTCCTAGCTCACTCAAGAAATTCAAATAACAACTATAAAAGCTTTTGCCCCCAGGATTTACTCATATTTCAATGTGATCTTTTAAGTGTAGAGAGAGGTCCTATTAGTCTATCAAGTAATCTTGTATTTATAATTCAATATGGTGATGTGTGTACATAAGTTAATTTTTAAAAGGCAGTATTATTTTCAGAAATGGTATAAATCCCAAATGTGAACCCTAAGATATATGGTAGAGATGAAGACATGTTAAAAAGGAGGTTGTAATTCTGATCTGCTAAGTATCGCAAATCCTTTGGAATCTCTTAAATTTTCCAAACATTACTGTGTAACTGTTAAAATTTACTACTGTTCAGAGACACCTGGGTGGCTCAAGTCTGTTAAGCATCTGCCTTTGGCTCAGGTCATGATCCCAGGGTCCTAGGACAGAGTCCCGCATCCGGCTCCTTGCTCAGTGGGAAGCCTGCTTCTCCCTCTGCCTCTGCCTTCCTCCCTGCTTGTGCCCGTGCGTGCTCGCTCTCTCTGACAAGTAAGTAAAATCCTTAATAAAAAAATACAATTTATGGGCGCCTGGGTGGCTCAGTTGGTTGAGCGACTGCCTTCAGCTCAGGTCATGATCCTGGAGTCCCGGGATCGAGTCCCACATCGGGCTCCCTGCTCAGCAGGGAGTCTGCTTCTCCCTCCGACCCTCCCCCCTCTCATGTGCTCTCTCTCTCTCTCTCTCATTCTCTCTCTCAAATAAATAAATAAAATCTTAAAAAAAAATACAATTTACTACTGTTCATAGTCTGCATATATATATATATATATATATATATATACACACATATATATGCATATGTGTACATAAATATATTCTCTTCAGGGTATATTTTCAAAAATAAAAGTGAGAAAATGTTTTCAAACACTGTTGGTAAACAATGAGCTTATGTGGAACTCAGATTAGTGTGAGGTTCTACTTTGGTATAGAAAAGAGGAAAGAAGGAAGGATAGAGAGGAGGAGGAAGGAAGAGAAGGAGGAAAAGGAAAAGGAAAGACTAGAGAGACCTTGAATTGTTAATTATAAACATAATTTCAAATTTGGGGGTATAAAAATACAAGGCAGAAGATTTTTGCATAATTATAATTCTATCAAGCCAGGTTTCCAAATAGATGTGTTCTAAGCTTGGTATAAACAAATAGTAATTCAGGGTATGCATTTCCCCACTATGGTAACTCAGAGGAAAGAAATTTTTTAAAACCAGTTAGCTTTACCTTTGCCATTTAAGGCAATACTGTTTCCAGAATGAAGAATCAAATAAACCATGTATTACTAGACATATGTGAGGTCAGTTTAAGTGGATTTAGAGTCATCCAAACACTTGATCCAGATTTTTGGTTTTGTCTATCTGCTATTCACCCTGGAGGATATAGAGTCAACTAGGATTTTCAGGAAAGTTAAAAACCAAACAATATTCTAATCACCAACTATGATTCTTTGAAATTGACTTTCAAAAAGAGGTAAAATACATGAAATTATTGGTTCTGCCACCATTTCTTGGATAAAAAGGAAGATATTTGAAAGCACATTTTCCCTATGACCTATAAAAACTAGACAGTTGTTTTGTCTCAGACACTGCTTAAGTATTTTACATATTTTACCACATTTAATTGTCACAAAATCCTATGTAGTGAGTACTATTACTGTCTGCATTTTAGAATGGAGGAAACAGAGGAATAGAGTTATTAACTTGCCAGAGGTCTGACAACTAATAAATAGAATGACCAGGATCTGAAACCTCCAGCACTACGGTCTCATAATCTTAACCACTTCTCTCTAGTGCCTACAACTCAGAACTGGTTTGAAAATGTACCCTGGAAACAGCTGCTGAGTCAGAAAAAAAAAAAAAATCTTACTTCATCCTGTCTGACAGAAAGCCTCATTTAATATAGAAGTTGAAATACCAGCCACCTAATGAAATAAAATCTCCTTCTATTCTGCAAACATCTACTCAGATCTAACCATTTTTAAGAATGTAAAACATAAGGAAATTTCATTGTTATAAATATCCAATTCATGAGAATAAGAAAACATCTGGGTCTAATTAATCATTATAAACTTTGCATTTTCATATTCAAAAAGCAATCAAATATACTGTCCACAATCAGCTAAAAGTGAATTATGGTAATTCATGCATATTAGCTTATCACAACACATAACAAAAAGCAGCATTCCTTGTCTTTGTTTTTATTTTATCAAAGTAATGAATGTAAATCATAACAAACCAAAGGGTACAGAAAATCCTAGGACAAAAGCCTGCAGATCCCCTCCTACCACACCCTTCCCCAACCCTAAACCCACTTCTCAAAAGCAATCCATTCTTCCTATTTCTGCTTTTAGCTCTCTGGAAGTATGGGTGATATGCTTAGATGTCTATTTCTTGATTTGTTATCTGTTGAATCCCTGATAGCCCTGAAATGAAAGAAGCTCTTAACTCACAAGATCCCTCTGGCCCTTTCTCATCTCCCCGATTGTTGATCTTTGTTATTTTTAGTCTCTCTCTGGTTACCTTGGTAACTTTAAATACTGTACTTAAAGCTCTATTTCTAGTTCCATCAACTTTTGATTGTATCTCTTGGACAGAATGTAAATACAGGCAATATTGACAGTACAGAAGGTGGAATGTGGACAGGGCTGGCTTCCTAGGTATGCAACCTGTGCAATCACAAAGAGCCAGAAGCCCTAAGTGCTTGGTTTAATGGTCTGCTGTCATTGTCTTAAAATCCTTAAGTTATTAATGAAAATCTTAAAAACAGAAAAGGTATGCCTTGTTCATGGTCAAGTGATCTATAATTTGGTATAATTTCAACTAAAATCTCAACAGATTTTTTAAAGGTACTCAAGAGGTGCATTCTAAAATTTATATGCTTTAGAATATCCAAGGTTTGCCTTAGCTATATCATATGTCAGCAGTTATTATAAAGCAACGTTAATGTGATATTGGTATAGGGATAAAGAACTGACAAAACAGAATAGAGTGGAGAAAGAGACCCATGAATATACAGAAATGATAAATGACAGGAGTAGTGTTACAGAGACAGGATAGATCATTCAACAAATGATGCTGAGACAACTGGATGTGCTACCATACGCCACACTCACAAATCAGTTGCTGATGGATTAAAACTTTAATATGAAAAAACAAATTTAAAAAAAAATTTGAAACAGTATAGGAGGATATCTTTATAAACTCAGAAAGGAAGTATTTCTTAAATAAGACACATAAAGCAATGACAAAGAAAATATTGATAAATTTGACTCCTTTAAAATTATTAACTTTTGTTCATCAACAAAGAAAGAAGATCAGCGATAATCTAGATTTTTGCCACAAATATACCTAACAAAATATCAATATCTAGAATACATAAAAACCCTTACAAATCAATAAGAAAAAAAAAAAAGCCAAGCAGAAAATTGGGCAAAAGACATGAACCAACACTTCACAGAAGAAAAATGAATAGCACATAACCATGTAAAAAGATACCTCAACTCATTAGTAATCAGAGAAATGCAAATTATAATACAATTGGATATCATTTCATATCCACTAGGTTGTCAAAAATTAAGAAATCTAATAACATCAAATGTCAGGATATAAAGATCACTAGGAACTGCTGGTGGAAGTAGAAACAGGTAAAAACACTTTGGGAAACAATTTGGCACTATGTTACAAAGTTGAAATTCAAAAACTGAAAACAGCAATTCTACTCCTAGGAATATGGCCTAGATATTCTTGTATATGAATGCCAAGCTTATACCTACACAGTTTACAATAGCAAAAAATAAAAAGAGGAAAAATCATATGTCCAGCAACAGGTGAATGCAGACAACTGGTGGTAAATTCAGACAGTGAAATATTATATAGCAGGGAAAATGAATTCACTATAACTACATGCAATGGCATGAATGAATTTTAGGAATATTGAGTAAAAAAAGCAAGTGACAGTACTACTTCAGCATTTCATTTTTATAAAGCTCAAAAATAAGCAGAGATTTATATAAACATAAACACAAAATTCAGGGTAATAGCTACCTCTGGGGGAAGGTGTGAAGATGGGAAGAGGGAAGGAGTATACAGGTGGGTGCGCCATCCAGAGCCCTGGCTGAGAAAGAGAATGTTTCTTGTTCTCCCCATTTCCTAGAAGATGAAATTTTCTAGTTCGCTTTTCATTTAGACTGCCTCACTCAGCTTTATGTGGGGGTCTCAGTTCAACTCTCCATGTTATGCAGTCCCATGGGCTTATCTCCTGTCCTGCCTGTCACTGCATTCTAAACCCTTTGTTACTGAGATTGGCATGCATAACAGTGATAGACTCAGCCGCATCTCCAGTTACCCCTTTGGTTCTCAGCTCCATTTGATCTATTCTCCAGGAATTGCCCTTACTTTCTTTTGAGTTCAGATATGCTTTTCAAAGGATGTTTGGAATAGTTTGTCCAACTTTCTCTGGTGGATTTTGACACAATAGACCTTAAATCACTCTTCCAATCTCTTCTATGAAATTAATCTTTCCCAGTTTTCTACTTCTACTTTGGTCAATTTTGGTCATCACATAATACAAAGAAATCAGTAAAATCCCTCTATGTTTTCAAATCTGCTGTCAAGACCTGTATGTAATATTGACTTATAATTCTATTGCTATGTTACATGTGAGTTTATGTCTTCTTCCTGCTTATAAATTTTACTGGATTTTGTTTTTTCTGCTTTTTTCCCTTAATCAGTCTAGCAAAAGGGTTTATCTAATTTATAGGTATTTTCAAAGAACAAGCTTTTGTATTTTTATCCTATGTACTACCATTTTTGTTTCCTAATTTATTAACTCTACCTTTTGTTTTTCTTAATCACTTTTTCATAGTTTCTCCTAGTTTTTCATTGTTCTTTTTCTAAAAAAAATTAGATGAGCACTTAGTTTATTTTTCACCATTCTTTTTTTAAAATGAAAATATTTAAGGCTATGAATTTTCCCCTGAAAATATATATTAATTACTCCCATTCCTTTCTAAATAGTTTTCAATTTTCTTTTTTTCTTTGATCCAGAGATCATTTTAAAATGTATTTTTAAATACCTAAGTTGAGGGGTGCCTGGGTGGCTCAGTTGGTTGAGCATCTGCTTTCAGCCCAGTTCATGATCCCAGGGTCCTAGGATCAAGCCCCACCTCGGGCTCCCTGCTCAGCATGGAGCCTGCTTCTTCCTTTCCTCCCTACTCATGCTCTCTCATGCTATCTCTCTCTCTCAAATAAATAAATAAAATCTTCAAAATAAATAAATATTTGTTGATAAGTCTGTATTATATGCTTCAAATTTTATTTAAATTGAATCGGTGAATATAATCTGTAAAGGAACTACTTTTAAATTTGTTTTGATTTTCTTTTTAGACCAACTAGTGATTTATAGTGTAAATATTCCATTACTTCCTTCCTTATCCCCACAAAATAGCATGCTTACCAAACCACACACAGCTATTAACACAAGTCTATTTATTATGTTATTCAAGGCCTCTATGTATCAGACAGAAATTGTGTTCTGCTGCTAGGAAGAGAACCAGTATGACGGTAGCTTATACAAGATAGAGGTTTATTTTCTCTCTCTCTCTCTCTCTCTCTCTCTCACACACACACACACGCGCGCGCGCGCGCGCAAGAAAATTTGGCAATAGATAGCCCAGAAGTGACATGGCAGCTCTCTGTCATAAATGCTCTGGGTTCCTTTTATCTCTCTGCTTTGCAATTTTGAGTGCTACATGACCAAACAATAACTGTTGCCGTTTCAGCCATCACATCGAACATTCTAAGCAGGAAGAGGAAAGGGGAGGGATAAAAGAGACCTTATAGTTGAGGCAGCCCTCTTTTTTTTTTTAAAGATTTTATTTATTTATTCATGACAGACAGAGAGAGAGAGAGAGGCAGAGGGAGAAGCAGGCTCCCAAGGAGCAGGGAGCCCGATGCAGGACTCGATTCCAGGACCCTGAGATCATGACCTGAGCCGAAGGCAGACGCTTAACCATCTGAGCCACCCAGGTGCCCGAGGCAACCCTCTTTAAAGAGCTTTCCTAGAACCCCCACCCAATGATTTCTGTTCATAGATCAGCGACTGCTCCTACTTTATGTATTTGGCAGCTACATTATTTACTGCATATAGGTTTATGTTTATGTCTATTATAACCTTGCCTTTTATAACTACATAATTTCTTTCTTTGTCCTCTTTGGTGCTTTTAACATTAAATTCCTCCTGCATTCCTTTTTATTTGTATTTGCCTGATAATTTTTGCCTATTCCCTAATGTCAAACGTTATCACTTGATTTAAGCGTATTTATTTTTATTATTTTTTTTTTTTAAGAGAGAGAAAATGCACATGAGCGGGGGCAGGGGCAGAGGGAGAGGAAGAGAGGGAATCTTAAGCAGGCTCTACACCCAGCATGGAGCCGGACACAGAGCTCAATCTCACGATCCTGAGATTATGACCCAAGCCAAAATCAAGAGTCAGATACTTAACCGACAGAGCCACCCAGGTGCCCCTAAGTGTATTTTTAATCTACTTGAGAGTCTCTGTATTTTACTGGAAGAAATCAGTCTATTCAAATATAATGTAAAGTCTGATGTGCTTGGTTTTGTGTTTTACACCTTGCTTTACATTTACTATTTATCTTGTATTGCCATTTGCTAATTTTCCCTTTCCTCTAATATACACATTTTGTTACTATTTATTTAAAATAAGATATCAAGGGTGCCTGGGTGGCTCAGTCAGTTAAGAGTCTGACTCTTGATTTTGGCTTGGGTCACGATCTCTGGGTCGTGAGAATGAGCCCAGTGTTGGGCTCTGCACTGGGCATGGAGCCTGCTTAAGATTCTCTCTCTCCCCCTCCCTCTGCTCCCCCTCCCTACACATGCTCTCTCTCTCTCTCTAAACATATAAAACAAAATATCAAAATGTTCCATTTCCTCCTCCATTTTTCTCCATGCCAGTAAGATGAAACATTTAGAATACTTTCACTCTACCCTACCCACCTCTCCCTATCTTTTAAAAGGCCTTTATTTCCACTCACTTCCCATCTTCCAGCCTAAGCCCTACATGTGGTGCTAAAACAATTTGATATCCATTTGAATAGAAAATGAAGCACAACCCATACTTCCCACCTTATAGAAAAGTTAAACTGAAGTGGATGATAGACCTAAACCTAAAAGCTGAAACTAGAAAACTTCTCGAAGATAACAGGAAAGAAGCTTTACCACCCTGGCCTAAGAAAAGATTTTTTAGGTAGACCACACAAAGCACAGTCTATAAAGAATAAACAAATAAGTTGAACTTCATCAAAATTAAAAACTACTGCTCTTCAAAAGACATACTAAAATAATGAGAAGACAAGCTACAGACTGGGAGAAACTATTTGCAAAACACATATGTAGCAAAGGACGTGGATCCAGAAGAATAAAAGAAACAAACCCATTTTTTAAATGGACAAGAGATTTTTAGGTAATTTACCAAAAAAGATATAAGAATGGATAATAAGCACATCAACTCAACTTGACTATTCATCAGGGAAGTACAAATTAAAAACCACCTGTGATATCACTAGACACCTATTAGAATGGCTCTTCCTAAAAATAACAATACCAAGTGCGGGCAAAAATTCTGAGCAAGATGTATGCATTGCTGGTCAAAATGCAAAATAGTACAGCCACTTTTGAAAAGAGGTTGGCAATTTCTTATAAAGTTAAGTACACACTTACCATATGACCCAGCGATTCCACTCCTGGATATTTACTTGAGAGAAACAAAAACTTGTATTCACACAAATATCTCCACACAAATGTTTATACCAGGTTTATAACAGGAAACAACACAAATGGCTTCCAAATAGCAAATGGATGAAAAAACTATGGTACATATACATTTACACGAAATGTGATACTACTCAGCAATACAAAGTAATGAAACACTAATACATACAACTATGTGGATGAATTTCAAAGCATTTTGCTAAGTGCAAAAATCCAGACTCAAAAGACTACATATGAATACATTAATATGACATTCTAGAAAGGATAGAACTGTAGGGAAAGAAAATAGATGAGAGTGGTTGCCAGGAGCTAGGTGTGAGAGGGAAAGGTTGTAGTTACACAACTGTAACTGTTTGTCAAAACTCATAGAACCATACATTGAAAAGAGTACATTGTGCTTTATGTAAATTACTCTCCAATCATAAAACAACCCAAAGAAACAAAATAGCCTAATCTTTCACTCTGTGGTTACCTCATGATCAACATAGTGATAAACGGCAAAGTCCATTCCTTTGAAGCAATCTAGTGAATACAACCCACAAGAGACTCAAGTATGGAATATGGGTTTGCCAGATCCATAACAGGCTAACTAGGGGGTTGAAATTCCTACTCAAACTTGGGTGGGACCAAGGCCAGTGATGTATTCTTCAGGAATTTAACTGCTTTAGATTAACCCTTTTCTAGGGGCCAGTAATAACTAGCAGTTTTCATTTTGCATGTCCAATCAGCACCTGCTTTCAGCAGCAATCTGGCTTGGGGGCAGGGCTCAGCCAAGCTTCTCTCCGCAGAGTTCAGTTTTCTGAACAGTTTTTTGTTTTTCTAATTCTACCTCTTCCCTGTGCCTGTGCTCAGACTCTTCTCTGAGCTCTGGAGGTGAGAACTGCAGCTTCTCTTCCACCAGGTCCCTTCTGACTTCCTTTGCACGTCTGACTCTGTCATCTTTACTTTTAAGTTTTAATTTTAATCCCAGTTAGCTTAAACTGTTATATTAGTTTCAGGCATAAAATATAGTGATTCAACACTTCCACACGTCACCCTGTGCTCATCACAACAAGTGGACCACTTAATCCCCATTACCTATTTCATCCATCCCCCCATCCACCTCCCCTCTGGTAACCAGCAGTTTGTTCTCTAGAGTCTGTTTCATGATTCCTCTCTCTCTCTCTCTGTTTTTTCCCTTTGCTTGTTTTGTTTCTTAAATTCCCCATAAGAGTTAAATCATGTGGTATTTGTCTTTCTCTGATTGACTTATTTCACTTAGCATTATACTCTCCAGTTCCATCCATGTCATTGCAAATGGCAAGATTTCATTTTTTATGGCTGAATAATATTCCATTGTATATATATATACCACTTCTTCATCCACTACATCAATCGATGGACATTTGGGCTGCTTCCATATCTTAGCTATTGTAAATAATACTGCTATTAACATAGGGGTGCATGTATCCCTTTGTATTAGTGTTCTTGTATTCTTTAGGTAAGTACCCAGTAGTGTGATTGCTGGGATTGTAAAGCAGTTCTATTTTGAACTTTTTGAGGAACTTCCATACGGTTTTCCACAGTGGCTGCACCAGTTTGCATTTACACCAACGCACGAGGGTTCCTTTTTTCCACATCCTCACCAACACTTGTTTCTTGTGTCTTTCTTGATTTTAGCCATTCTGATAGCTGTGAGGTGATATATCTCATTGTAGTTTTTATTTGCATATCCCTTATGATAAGTGATGATGAGCATCTTTTCATGTGTCTGTTAGCCATCTATATGCCTTCTTTGAAGAAATGTCTGTTCATGTCTTCTGCCCATTTTTTAATTGGAATATTTGTTTTTTGGTGCTGAGTTTCATAAGTTCTTTATATATTTTGGATACTAGCTCTTTATTGGATATGTCATTTGCAAGTATCTTCTCCCATTCCATAGGTTCTTTTAGTTTTTATTGTTTCCTTCACTGTGCAGAAACTTTTTATTTTGATGTAGTTCCAATAGTTTATTTTTGGTTTTGTTTCCCACCTCAGGAGACATATCTAGAAAGAAGCTGCTATGGCCAATGTCAAAGAAGTTACTGCCTGTGTTCTCTTTTAAGGTTTTTATGGTCTCAGGTCTCACATTTAGGTCTTTCATTAATTTTGAATTTATTTTTGTGTATGGTAGAAGAAAGTGGTCCAGTTTCATTCTTTGGCATGTTGCTATCCAGTTTTCCCAACACCATTTATTGAAGAGATGGTCTATTCCCCACTGGATATTCTTTTCTGCTTTGTCAAAGATTAATTGACCATATAGTCATGGGGCCATTTCTGGATTTTCTGTTCTGTTTAATTGATCTATGTGGCTGTTTTGCCAGTACCATACTGTCTTGATTACTACAGCTTTTCAATATAACTTGTAGTCCAGAACTGTGATGCCTCCAGCTTTGCTCTTCTAATATTGCTTTGGCATTTTGGGGTTTTTTGGGTTACATACAAATTTTAGGTTTGTTCTAGTTGTTAAAAATGCTATTCATATTTTGATAGGGATTGCATTAAATGTGTAGACATTTTTGGGTAATATAGAAATTTTAACAATATTTGTTCTTCCAATCCATGAGCATGGAATGCCTTTCCGTTTCTTTGTGTTGTCTTCAATTTCTTTCATCAGCATTTTATAGTTTTCAGAGTACAGGTCTTTCACCTCTTTGGTTAGGTTTATTCCTAGGCATCTTATTATTTTTGGTGTAATTATAAATGGTATTGTTTTCTTAATTTCTCTTTCTGCTGTTTCATCATTGGTGTATAGAAATGCAACAGATTTCTGGGCAATGATTTTGTATCCTATGACTTTACTGAATTTGTTTATGAATTCTGGCAGTTTTTTGGTAGAGTCTTTCAGGTTTTTTACATAGAGTATCATGTCCTCTGCATACAGTGAAAGTTTTATTTCTTCCTTATTTGGATGCCTTTTATTTCTTTTTGTTGTCTGATTGCTGTGGCTAGGACTTCCAGTACTATGTTGAGTAAGACTGGTGAGAGTGGAAATCCTTGTCTTGTTCCTGACCTTAGCAGAAAAGCTCTCTGTTTTTCCCCATTGAGGATGTGAGCTGCGGGTTTTTCACATATGGCCTTTATACTGTTGATGTATGTTCCCTCTAAACCTACTTTGTTCAGGGTTTTTATCATGAATGGATGTTATACTATGTCAAATGCTTTTTCTGCATCTATTGAGAGGAGCATATGGTTCTTATCCTTTCTCATATTGATGTGATGTATCACATTGATTGATTTGTGAATATTGAACCATCTTGGCAATCCAAGAATAAACCCCATTTGATCATGGTGAATGATTTTTGTAATGTATTGTTGAATTCGGTTTGCTAATGATTTGTTGAGGATATTTGCATCTATGTTCATTTGGGATATTGGCTTGTAGTTCTCTTTTTTAGTGGTGTCTTTATCTGGTTTTGGTATCAGGGTAATGCTGGCCTCATAGAATGAATTTGGAAGTTTTCCTTCCTTTTCTATTTTTCGGAATAGTGTGAGAAGAATAGGTATTAACTCTTCTTTACATATTTGTTAGATTCCTCCTGTGAAGCCATCTGGTCCCAGACTTTTGTTTGTTGGCAGATTTTTTTATTTCTGATTCAATTTCTTCACTGGTTATCAGTCTGTTCAAATTTTCTATTTCTTCCTGTTTCAGTTTTGGTATTTTATATGTGTCTAGGAATTTAACCATTCCTTCTAGGTTGTCCAATTTGTTGGCATATAGTTTTTCATAATATTCTCTCATAATTGTTTTTCTGTGGTATTGGTTGTTATTCTCCTCTCTCATTTGTGATTTCATTTATTTGAGTCCTTTCCCTTTTTCTTGATAAGTCTGGCTAGAGGTTTATCAATTTTATTGATTTTTTTCAAAGAATCAGCTCCTGGTTTCATTGACCTATTCTATTGTTTTTTAAGTTTCTATGTCATTTATTTCTGCTCTAATCTTTATTATTTCCTTCCTTCTGCTGGCTATGGGCTTCATTTGTTGTTCTTTTTCTAGCTCCTTTACGTGTAAGGTTAGGTTATTTGAGATTTTTCTTGCTTCTTGAGGTAGGACTGTAATGCTACAAACTTCCCTCTAGAACCACTTTGCTGCATCCCAAAGGTTTTGGACCATTGTGTTTTCATTTTCATCTGTTCCCATATACTTTTTTATTTCTTCTTTCATTTCCTGGTTGACCCATGCATTGCTTAGTAGCATGTCCTTTAACCTCCATGTATCTGTGGCCTTTCCAGATTTTTTCTTGTGGTTAACTTCTAGTTTTATAGCTTTGTGGTCAGAAAAGATGCATGGTATGACTTTGATCTTCTTGAATTTGTTGAGGCTTGTTTTATGGGCTAATACGTGATCTATTCTGGAGAATGTTCCATGTGCACTTGAAAAGAATGTGTATTTTGCTGTTTAAGGATGGAATGTTCTGAATATATCTGTAAAATCCATCTGTTCCAGTGTGTCATTCAAAGCCATCATTTCCTTGTTTATTTTCTGTTTAGATGATTTGTCCATCAATGTAAGTGGGGTGTTAAATTTCCCTACTATTGTATTTTTATTGATTAGGTCTTTTATGTTTGTTATTAACTATTTTATGTATTTGGGTGCTCCTATGTTAAGGGCATAAATATTTACAATTGCTATGTCTTCTTCTTGGATTGTCCCCTTTACTATTATACTGTGCCTCTCTTGTTACAGTCTTTGTTTTAAAGTTTGTCCGATATAAGCATTGCATTGCTACCCAGCTTTCTTTTGACATCCATTTGCTTGATAGATGTTTCTCCGTCCCCTCACTTTCAATCTGCAGATGTCTTTAGGTCTAAAATGAGACTCTGACATCTTTCATCTTGGCTAACTCCGGCTGTACCTGCAAGAGAAGCCCCCTGTTACCTGGCAGTGTGGGGAAATGGGAATTCTCCTGGTATCTTGCTGGATCTCCTCCTACTCTCTCTTCTCTTGTGTGCTCAATGCCAGAAGTACTGTTGCACTGTGAACACAACAGATTTCTATCCTGTCTGATACTGTCCATTTAATACTCCTGTCATCTTTTACAATCTATATCTCTCCAGCTTTTATTAAAGGGATGGTCCAAATTCTCTATTTGCCAGCTCAGATACCTCAGCTTCAAGCTGAGATTTTAAAACATTCTAAGAGTAAGAAAACAAAAGAAAAGCAAACAAACTACTCTTTTCCCAAGTCTTATAGCCTTGGAGAAGAACTATTCAATAACAATAGTCTGGATTTATTGACAACTACTCCCTTGCCCCCCATCTCAGCAGCATTCCACTCCAGGAAGATCATCTTCTCTCTTAAATAAAATCATGTCTGAAGTAAAATAAGGTACCTAATTTGTTAAAATTATACTTATTTTAATCCTTCAGGTAAAGTACCTCAAGGCCACTCCAGTTCAGTACACTTGGAGAGCATAGATCATTATGGAAATGCCAAAACTTAGATATCAATTGCTCAGACGCATTCAAAGTCCCAACACTATCTGATCTACCTGCCCAAAATGCATGCATACACTCAGTCATCTTTTAAACAAAATGTCAGACAGAAATTGTTTTTTGGACCATTAACCAAGGGAAGTTTCATGTAATATTTACATATACATTTTGGGGGGAAGGGTCAAATTCCATGTAGAAAATCATTTCTGAATCCTTGTCCTCTGACCATCACTTAAAAGCAAAAGAATTCACCTACATAAATCACAGAGCTCAAAGATTCCAGCTGCCTTTAAAGGGGAAAGGTTTAGTACACATTTTACAAGAGTTACTTTTAACAAAAGCTTTTAACTTGAAGTGTATTTCCTCCTTAGCCAGTTTTTCGAGGAAAGTTAATAAAAACAAAGTTTTTTCAAACTTTACCAGTATTACTATTATCCATTCCTATATTTAAAACTTTAGGTATCCATTCAAATCCCCTGATTTTGTAGTCTCCATATTTCAGACCATTTCTACAAGGAGAGTTAGCTCCATGAAAGTTACAAATTTTTCATCACTGCTGTCACCACTTACTTCCCAATTCTAAAAGCACTGGGTACTATCAAATCCCTACCTGAAAAGTTAGCAACTGTTCATTTCTTGGGGTCGCAAGGTGGTTCTCAAGACATCCCTAATTTCCTATGTTACCATCTGCAGTAACAGGACCTGGGGCATCCATTTGAGATAGTTATTCAGGCCTCTGCTTGAATGTCTGGTTTCCCCTCCATTCAGGGTTCCAACTCCCTTTTGCTGTTAAAAAATACAAATGAGGGGCACCTGGGTGGCTCAGTTGGTTAAGCGACTGCCTTCGGCTCGGGTCATGATCCTGGAGTCCCGGGATCAAGTCCCGCATCGGACTCCCTGCTCAGCGGGGAGTCTGCTTCTCCCTCTGACCCTCCCCCCTCTTGTGCTCTGTCTCTAAAATAAATAAATAAAATCTTTAAAAAAAAATACAAATGAAAAATAAAAAAAGACTAAGACAAAAAAAAAAAGATTGCAGAAACATTAAGATAGTACCAATTTCCTAGAATGGGGGAGAACTAGAAATATTTGGTAAACAGCACTAATGGCTACCTTGGTATGGGAGTAGATGCAGCATAATTTTCCATGGCTTTTCCCTTGCTTCTAAGTTCCACCTAGGGGTGCAGCTGCCAGTGGCACTTTCCCTGCAGGCAGGATCCCCCCAAACTAGAGAAAGTAGCCAAATTACTGCTACACCGCTGCCCTTTTAGTCTCAAACTCACATCACATTCTGGATAATTTGAATAATCTGGGTGCTTTCCTTTTTTTTTTTTTTTTAAAGATTTTATTTATTTATTTCAGACAGAGAGAATGAGAGACAGAGAGCATGAGAGGGAGGAGGGTCAGAGGGAGAAGCAGACTCCCTGCCGAGCAGGGAGCCCGATGTGGGACTCGATCCAGGGACTCCAGGATCATGACCTGAGCCGAAGGCAGTCGCTTAACCAACTGAGCCACCCAGGCGCCCTTAATCTGGGTGCTTTCCTTCAAGGCAAGGTTTACGAACATTGAGCTCTCTGATTCTCGACTGGGACTTGCCCCAGCCAGGGCAGGCAGCAGAGTCGGTGCCATGGTGTCGCTGTGGAATACCTCATCCCGTGGCTTTCTGGTGTCCTGGAAAGCCCATCTCCCCTCAGCGACTCTTCCATCACCCCAGTTGGAAACCTGGTGACCTCCTTCATCCTAGAGACCCTGGTCTTTCTTCTCTCATGTCTCTACTGTGGACACTCTCCCATCTGCTCCTTTTTCTCCTCTTAGGTCTCCTACTAATTTGCACATTAATTATGTGTCTGTCCTCCAAATGTCCTTTCTTTTCTCTCGTGATTTCCATGTCTCTATTTTTTGTGTATGTTCTGGGTTGATGTTCCAGGCCACAAAATTGGATCCCAACAGTGACTTTCCTTCAATTCATCTACTGTATTGTTTAGCTGGGAGATCTGGTTGTAGAGCTTTAGACTTCTTCTCTAGCTCTTGAATATCCTCAAATGCTCTTGTTTTCTGTCCAATTTGTCCTGTTTCCTCTAGCAGGCCATTCAGCTAGATGGGTCTTAATGGATCTTTCTCTCTGGCTGCTGAGCCCCTGAGCTGATGAGTATTTTGTTGTTACTCTTCCCTCTTTGGGGCTCAGTTCTGGATTTTAGAAAGCCCTAAGTTGAGGCAGTCCTCCAGCTGGAGGCAGGTGAAAAAGATTCAGCCCCACAGGTCACGAATATGGAAGCAAATAGATTGCCAGTCCCCAGCAAGCAGGCACTGAAGATGACTCCATTTTGCTCTGACCACCAAGCTTTTCCTGGGATGTAAAGCATTCTTCCCCTAAGCCCAGGACTCCTGGATGCTGGTCACCAGGTGTTTCTGTAGCCCATGTAGGAGAAAGTCCCGTAGCAGTTGTCTCCACTGGAGCTCAAGCAGAGCCCAAAGCTTTACCTGCACTCAATAGCTGGAAGTGTCAGCATCTGTCTCAAGAGAGGGAGAGAGATTGGAGTTGGGGTCTATATGTTCAAATTCTCCCTCTCCATTTCCAAGACTTTGTAACTCCACTAAAATTAGGGAATTTTTAATTTCAAGCTATAAATTGACTTTGAATTTTAAAACTCTGCCTGATTTTCCTCTAGATTTATTGCAAGCATTTTCAGAAATTCATTATGGTAAAGAAGTTTCTGATTTTAAAAATTATAAGATTTGTAACATTTTTTGGTGTTCTTCATATAGTCTTCTTATCATAAGACTTAACTGTCAGTGATTAGATTGACATCAGCCCCAAACCCTAATGCTGGAGAATTAATTTCTCCTGAATAATTAAGTGGTCAGTTTCCATGAATAATAATAATGCTTAAAGTGTAGCTTATTTTCTTTCTTACAAGACAAAATCACCATTTACTTGAAGAAAGTAGCATTTTCAAATACACATCTTTCAAGCCAAACTAATTTTCATTTCCTTTTTTATCATTCTGTATTTTGGTCAGCATCCATGAGTCAGATTTCATGTACTAAAGAACCCAGCAAGTAGCAATCAGTTCTACAGTGAGGCCTTGCAAAATGCATTCTCATATAAACTGTGATTCTCAGGTCATATCAACCTCGATGTAAAAGGAAAGTTGCAATGGCAGTTGCAGGTTAGTATTTCTCTGCCCATGCTCCTATACAGTTCTGAGGAAATGTTGGCCTCTTCAGTATCTCAAACATACTTCTGGTGAGTCCCCTGGCTCTGCTTCATGTGTTCTCCTGCAGCCAGCCTTCTTGGTTCCCATGGCATTTTCTATGTCCCTCTTCTCCCATACTGACATATCCTATCACTAAAACTGTGCTACCACTGCCCTCCAATCAGACCACTGATGCTCAGGCCCATTGCCAACAGTCCTACAATAAGAAAATTAAGGACACACACTCCCATCACTGCTAAAACGGCTGGTGTCATGTCTATTGCTTGGAGAAAATCATGGGCCCAATGCAGTTGACACCTTTGTCAGCAAGCTTTATGAGCTCTTTAATGTTTTTCTTACATCTAGAACTCTGGCATGATGCCAGGGATTCTAGAACTGGGATACAATCTGAATAACTGATATTGCACTATACTGAGAATTGGTCCTCCTGTCCCATGGTGGCCCCAGTCCTTGAACCACATTTGCTTGATCTCTCTACCTCAAACGTAAGTTCTGTCATAATAGGCTTTTCATCCTTCATGAAAAACAGACACATGGTGGGCCTTCCTCCCATCAGTTTTTTGGACATGCCTAAATTCGAGCTATGAAAATATCTTACGCTCATACTAGTATACTTGGATCCCATTCACTCTAATTACAGTTGCTATTAATTAAATAGAAACACCTCATTTGTCATGTAACAATTTTTCCTAGAACATTCCCCTAATTTTTTCATGATCTTTTTATGTTGGAATAATTTTCAATTTATAGAAAAGTTACAAAGGATAATATAGAGCTCCCATAAACACTCACCCAGTTTCCCCTAGTATTAACATACACATCACCTGGTTATATTTGTCACAACTAAGAAACCAACTTCTGTACACTACTATTAACTAAACTACAGATTTTATTTGGATTTCACTAGTTTTTCTGCTACCTTCTTTCATCTCTTCTGAGATCCAAACTAGGACACCACATTGCATTTTGTCATTAGGTCTTTTTAGTCACCTTTGGTCTATTACCATCCCTCAGTCTTTTCTTGCCCCTTTAATTTTTAAATGGTTGAAATATTTTTATGTCAGTTCTACAGGAAGAGTCTGAGCCCTGCTCTGCCTATCTAAAGGTTATACAAAATATTTTTCCCATTAATTCTGAAAAGACAGGTTTGCCAATAAAGAGAGGAGCAAGAAAGCTCTAGAATATAGCTTTAAAATATAACAATTACCTATTTCTGAGGTTAGACTTTCCTCTACTCCTTCAAAACAGGCAACCATTCCAGCAAGGTCAGGCGCAAACATGTCTACATTTCACCGACACCCTCTGCTCTATCGACTAGCTTGCAAGTGTCAGCTCCTCAGTATTATTGTTCTGCAGTCCACACTGTGGATTAGAGTGTGGCACTCACAGCCAGCTGCATACCCAATACCATTCCCATCTTCCTCCACAAAAAAACAAAACAAACAAACAAAAAAACCCCCAGTTTTTTTAGAGCTGCAATGTGCCTGGCTAAAAGATGGCAATCCTCAGGCTTCCTTGCAGCTATGTGTGGCCATGAAACATCCTGGCCAGTGAGATGTCAGCAGAAGTCTATTGGATGGAGCATTTGAAAAGCTAGGATTTTCCTGATTTTTTGTAAAAAGGAGCAGCTGGCATGTGCCTTGTACATTCTATTCTTCTCTCTGTTTCCTGCATAAAATGTAAACTCAAGGCCTGGAGAAAGAGCAGTCAACTTGCAAGCATGGGGACATCAAGAACAGTAAGGAGAAAGCAGAAGGATTCCCCCATAATAGTTCCACATTGCCTGTCTCTAGGCTTCTCATTACATGAGAATAATAAATAAAATAATATTTTAGAAACCCTTTAATTAAGTCAATATTTGCCAGGTTTGAGTGATATGTAATCAAATGTAATCATACTGATAAACAGAGCCCCGCTTGCGATATGTACTGGCTTAGTACTACAGCAGACAGTGACAGTTGGTAACCTCTGTAAATAATCTCTGAGAAATCAAGAGGATGAGAAAAATGCCAGGAGACTCAAGACAGACAATATTGCACATTTCAAAGAGGATGGACAGACCTCCAAGCTTAGTCAATTCCTGGAAGAACTCTAAACACAATTGTTACTCAACAAATTCACGCTTCCAAAGGACTTTACTTACTGCCCTCCGGGTTAAAGTTCACTTAATTTTGGCAGCTCATCGAGCTCAAATAAATGATCAAATCAAGGTCCATTGCAACTTGGAACATTTCTCTGCCCTGCTATTAGGAGCCCTTCTTGGGCTCCTTGATGTGTGAAGAACAAGCCAGTCATGTGTGTTCTGTGTGAGTTTGTGGCTGGTAATGGCAATGCAAAGCAGAGGGGTACGTTCACAATCCAGTTCTAACACTGCTGATATAACACTTCTGGTGTGCAGACACTAGTTAAACTTTTCACATAGATTATCTCATTTAAGGCTCAGACTGCCTCGGTGAGGTGCATACTATTATTATCCTCATTTTATGAATAGGGAAACTGAAGCACACAGAGATCAAATAAGCCCAAGAAGACTGGTTAAGGAAGAACCTCTTACCCCTACTTCAGACAATTTGAGAAATCTATCTTTTGGTTAATTTCATCTGTGCAGCCCTGGGACATTACGATAGGCCCATCTCCTTAAAAATTGCCCTTTTGTCATGCTACTGGTCCCTGCGACTTTGAACTTACACAGAATCAACATTCCCTCCACATCTCACATAATGTATGTGTAGAATAAATGGCAATCAGTAAAACTCTAGTCCCTGGTATTTCAACATTAAGACTAATCTTTGCTTTAGTTCTTTGAATGGGTGGGTGTCAGCATTACTCTTTCATTGTAGTCAAACTTACTCCTGCTTTTCCTAGTGTTTATCTATTACACTCATTTCTTGGTTTTATAGCTCAGATTCCATATGGGTTAGGTGTTCCATGAGTTAGAAGTGCATATGTCTGTAGGTTATAGAAAAGCCAACTTAAGAAAGCTTAATCAAATAGAGGTTTATTTTTCTGACTCAAGAAATCTGGTGGTGGGTGGCTTCTGGCAATGGTTCACTGATGCTACCTGGCCATTCCCTAGCTTTAGGTATCAAATCTACAATCAAGGCAGGCATTACAGAGGAAATAGCAACACCAGCCAAATTTGTCTGCTTTTCTCAAAATAGCACTTTCTCAGAAACTTGCCAACAAACTCATATTTACATTTTATTTAGAAAGAAAGAAAGAAAGAAAGAAAGAAAGAAAGAAAGAAAGAAAGAAAGAGACACCCTGTAGTCATTTTCACCTCTGGGTAGCTGGAAAAAAGCATATTTAGGTTTTCTGGCCTCTAGGGTAGAGGCAGCCAAGGGAGAATGAGGCTGGGAATGGAAGTGGAGTTAGCCAGCCCAGTGCCTGCCACAGATTGCATGTGTATTTGTTCTTAACAGATAAAAAGAAAATAATATAATTATCTCATAGTGAAGTAGACACTTAATTGACCTTGAAAGTTAATACTTCTACTTGTGCAGGCTTATTGGTGATGTTTGGGCTATGAATCAGAGTTCTGACACACAACCCCAAGGTACAAGAGAAATTCCAAATCAAATGTCTAATATGGAGCTCTGACATATGGAGAGCTTGGAAGTTGTCACTCCCGGCCTCACAGCAAGAAAGATGCTGAGCAAACGGAAAAGAAATGACTTTTCTTAGACCCAGAGAACCGAGGTCACAGGGCGAACTGTCAGCCCAAAATGTGGAGAGACAGGTGCATACAGAGAATCACAGCAGAGATCAGATTACCAAAGGCAGAAGTTGCTGGAGCCAATTATTGGTAGGAACACTTAAATGGTGGTTTTGATGAATTGCTTGAGGCTGGGGATAGACTTGGTTGAGAGTTAAAAACTCCTGGGCAATCAGTCTTGGGGGGAGGTCTACATTTTCATGGGTTTTGCTTCCAGGAATCCATTAGGTTCTCACAGTGAAGATTAGAGAAAAAGTCCCTCCTGTTTCCTGCAGAAGGTGGGGAAAAGAAACCATTCTAAAATACACCCCCTGTTCTCCACAACAAAGGCCTGCCCTCCAAGGGAAATTTACTTACCAGAGCCAGTCCTGACCTGGGAGAGGGCTTACTTGCCAATGCTAGTCCCCTCTAACCTTCCTGTATCACCTGAAGTGAGGGGGGGAAAGCTAAGAAGTGCTTCTGGGAACAGAGGCCAGAGACTCAGACCTACTAAAACTCTGAGAGTTAATCATAAGATCATAGAATGCTTCCCCTCCCTGACACCTTGCCACCACATCAACAGGGCTCCAGTGTCATAAACTAAAGAGAGCTGAGCGACAGACTATGTAAGAAGGAGTTCTCAGGGAAACCCAAAGATAACAAAGGAGACAAAAAAAAAAAAAAAGCAAGGATACTAAAGGAAACTGAAGCATCTGCCACCTACAGCTGCAACGAATAAACACAGCTTGGCTCCTACCCAAATTAACATAAAACCTCAAACTAAAAGCCTAATTAACTCACTTCCTATCACCCAATACACCATGCCTTAATTTCAAGAAAAAATTGCAAGGCACATGAGAAGGCAAGGAAAAAAACACAGTCTGAACAGTCAAAGCAAGCACAGGAATGAGACTTAAACATGACACTGGTTTTAGAATTATCAGATAGGGAATTTAAAATAACTATGACTTACATACATTAAAGTTCTAATGGGAAAAGGAGACAATATGCAAGAACTAATCAGTAGTCAAAATCAGATACCACACGCACAACTGGTGTCCAGCTTACAATTTTTGCTATTGTCTCTAATCTTATTTTTCCTGCCCTTACAACCTTAAAATGTCCAGGTTAAATGTAGTTTTAGTGGAAATTTGAGGAAAAATATTTTCAGGAACATCAACAGTAATGGAATAAGCAGAAACAGAAGGCAATAAGAAAAACACAGCATCATTTCTCCAATATTACTACTGAGCGCTTACAAACTGAATCTAGTATCGATAAAATAGAAGATAAGATAAACTCAGTTTGAGTGACATTGTGCAAAATAACTATCTTATAATCTTGAAATGTGTCAAGGGCATGAAAATCAAGGTAAAACCAAGTAACTATTGTAGATACATGGCAATTAAATGTAAGAATATTATGGTAGACTGGATCCATTTGCTATAAATGGCTTTACTGGGATAATTGGCCAAATTTGAATAGAATACCAGGATTGGATAGTAGTATTTTACTGATGTTAATTCCTGATTTTGATGGTGGTATTGTCATTATGCAAAGAATGTCCTTGTTTGTAGGAAATATGCAGTGAAGTATTTGGAAGTGATGGGTATCAGGTCAGCAACTTACTTCCTGATAATTTAGGGGAAAAAAGTCTCTGTATTATACTCACAGTTTTTCTGTAAGTTTGATATTGTTTGATAATAGAAATAATAAAAAATGTATATGTATAAAATATACAAAAGAATAAATCAGTAGTGTAAGCAAATGGATGAAATCTCTGAGAAAGAATAAAAAAATTATGAAATTAATAAAACCACACTGCAACAGAAATGAAGAATGCCTTTGATAGGCTCATTGGTAGACTGGGCATGGCTGAGGAAAGAATCAGTGAGCTTGAAGATATGTACATGAAAATTTCCCAAATGGAAATGCAAAAAGAACAACAGTTATGGAAGAAGAAAAAAACAAAAGAGAATATCCAAGAACAGGGGAACAATTGCAAAAGGTTTAACACTAGCATAATGGGAATACCAGATGAGGAGAGAAAGGAGAAAAAATATTTGAACTAATACAGGCTGAGAATTTTCCAAAATTAATGACAAACAACAAACCACAGCTCCAGAAAGCCCAGAGGACATCAAGCTTAATAAATACCAAAATATACATACCTAGGCATATCATGTTCAAACTGAAGAAAACTAAAGACAAAGAGAAAACTTGGAAGAAGTCAGGGGATAGTGGTGGTGGGGTTTACCTACGGAGGCATAAGGAGAATTACCTCAATTACCTCAGACCTCTCATCAGAAACCATGCAAGCAAAAAGAGAGTGCAGTAAAATATTTAAAGTGCTGGAAGGGAAACAAACCTAGAATTCTGTATACAGTGAAATTATCTTTCAAAAGGGAAGAAGAAATGAAAATGTTCTCAGTTAAAGACTGACAGAATTTCTAACTAGTAGATCTACCTTACAAGAAATGTTAAAACTTCTTTGGAGAAAAAGAACGTGATGCAGGTTAGAAACTCAAATCTATAAAAAGACAGGAAGAGAAAGAATAAATGAAGGTAAAAAAAACCAAACCTCTTGTTTTTCTTAATCTTAACTGATTTAATAGATATACATATAACTGTCTTTTCAAACCAATAACAGCAACAATGTACTCATGATTATTGTGCATGAATAGTGAAATTAAATGACAGAGGAGACAGGAGAGAGGAATTGAGAATACTCTATAAGGTACCTATACTACCCATGAAGCCATATAGTGTCATTTAAAAGTAAACTATTTGCAGGGACGTGGATGGAACTAGAGGGTATTATGCTAAGTGAAATGAGTCAATCAGAGAAAGACAATTATCATGTGATCTCACTGATATGTGGAATTTGAGAAACAAGGCAGAAGATCATAGGGGAAGGGAGGGAAAAATGAAACAAGACGAAACCAGAGAGGGAGACAAACCATTAAGAGACTCTTAATCTCAGGAAACAAACAGGGTTGCTGGAGTGAAGAGGGGTGGGAGGGATGGGGTGGCTAGATGATGGACATTGAGGAGGGTATGTGCTATGGTGAGCGCTGTGAATTATGTAAGACTGATGAATCACAGACCTGTACCCCTGAAACAAATAGTACATTATATGTTAATTATAAAAAAGTAAACCTAAATTCGCTATAAATATATAGTGCAAATTCTAAGGAAACCACTAAAAAAATTTTAAATAAGTATAATTGATATCCTAAGAAGAGAACATAGAATCATATAAAATGCTCAATTAAAACCAGAGAAGGTAGAAAAAGAGGAAGATACAAAAGGAAACAAAGAACAAGTGCAATGGATAGAAAACAGTTACACACATGTTATATTAATCAAATTATATCAGTAATCACTTTAAATGTGAATAGTCTACAAAAAATGAATTAAAAGATGGAGACTGTCAAAGAAGATATGACTACATGTTGTCTACAAGATATCCACTTTAAATATAAACACAAATAGATTAAAAGTAAAGGGATGGAGAGAGATATACCATGCTAACACCAATCAAAAGAAAGGAAGAGTAGCTATATTAATTTCAGATAAAGCAGACTTCAGAGGAAGGAACATTATCAAGGATAAAGAGGGATATTACATAATGATAAAGAGGTCAATTCTCCAAGAAGACATAAAATTTCTTAAGATCTATGCAGCCAAAAAGAGAGTATCAAAATACATGAGGCAAAAGCTGATAGAACTACAAGGAGAAACAGACCAATCTATTGTTATATTTGAAAACTTCAATACCATTGTCAGTAATTGATAGCTTGAGCAGCAGAAAATCTGTAAGGATATATAGTTGAACTAAACAGCTCTATCAATCAACTCGATCTAATTGACATCGACAGACTGCTTCATCAGCAGGATAATTTCTTCTCAAGTTCACATGGAACATTCACCATGACAGTCCAACTTCTGGCCCACAAAACATACCTTAACAAATTTGAAAGAACAGAGATCATACAATGTCTGCTCTCAGATCACAACAGAATTAGACTAGAAATCAATAACAGAAAGATAACTGGAAAATCCCCAAATATTTGGAGATTTAACAACACTTCTAAACACATGGGTAAAAGGAGAAGGTTCAAAAGAAATTTAAAACTATTTTGAACTAAATGAAAAAAATACAACTTATCAAGATAGATATATGGGTTGCACAGGCACCTGGGTGGCTCAGTTGGTTGAGCGTCTGCCTTTAGCTCAGGTCATGATCCCAGGGTTCTGGGAACGAGTCCTTCTTCAGGCTCCCTGCTCAGTGGGGAGTCTGCTTCTCCCTATGTCTCTCCCCCCTGCTCGTGCCTGCTCTCTTCTCTCAAATAAATAAATGAAAATCTTAAAAAAAAGATTTATGGATTGCAGCAAAAGCAGTGGTTAGCAATGAACAATTAGAAATTGAAAACACAATACCATTTACATCAGCACCAAAAAATGAGATACTTAGGCATAAATCTCACAAAATATGTACCTATATGAGGAAGACTACAAAACCTTGATGAAAGAAATCAAAGAAGATCTAAATGGAGGGATATTCCATGTTCATGGATAGGAAGACCCAATATTGTTATCATTTCTTCCCAACTTGATCTAAAGATTCAATGCAATTGCAATCAAAATCCCAGCAAATTATTTTGTAGATATTGACAGACTGATTCTAGAGTTTATATGGAAAGGCGAGACTCAGAATAGCAAACACAATATTGAAGGAGGAGAACAAAGTCAGAGGTTTGACACTACCCAACTTTAAGATTTATGTTAAAGCTACAATAATCAAGTGAATATGGTATTAATGAAAGAATACACAAATCAATGAATGGAAGAGAGAGACCAGAATTAGACCCATACAAATACAGCCAACTGATCTTTTCCAAAGGAGCGAAGCAAATTCAATGGAGAAACAGTAGTCTTTTCAAAAAAAAAAAAAAAAAAAAAAATGGTACTGGAATGATTGGATATCCATATGCAAAAAAAAAAAAAAAAAAAAAGTAGGGGCGCCTGGGTGGCTCGGTCATCAGGCGTCTGCCTTCGACTTGGGTCATGATCCCGGGGTCCTGGGATCGAGCCCCGCATCGGGCTCCCTGCTCCGCGGGAGGCCTGCTTCTCCCTCTCCCACTCCCGCTGCTTGTGTTCCCTCTCTCGCTGTCAAATAAATAAAATATTAAAAAAAAAAAAATGTAGACACAGATCTTACACCTTTCACAAAAATTAACTCAAAATGTATCATAGACCTAAATGGAAACTGCAAGACTATAAACTTCTAGAAGATAATGGGATAAAATCTAGGTGAACTTAGGTTTGGTGATAACATTTTGATACAATGTCAAAAGCATGATCCATGAAGAAAAAAATTGCTAAATTAGACCTTTTTAAAATTAAAAACCTCTGCTCTGTGA
This sequence comes from Mirounga leonina, assembly GCF_011800145.1. NCBI lineage: Eukaryota > Metazoa > Chordata > Mammalia > Carnivora > Phocidae > Mirounga > Mirounga leonina. The sequence goes on from NW_023270163.1 coordinate 4,713,438, forward strand.
AAGACACTGTTAAGTGAATGAAAAGAGAAGCCACAGACTGGGAGAAAATATTTGCAAAACACAATCTGATGAAGGGCTGGTATCCAAAATATGCAAAGAAGTATTAAAACTCATCAATAAGAACACCCAATTAAAAAATGGGCAAAAGATCTGAACAGAGACCTTATCAATGAGGATATACAGATGGCAAATAAACATAAAAAGGTGCTCAACATCGTAAGTCATTAGGGAATTGCAAATTAAAACAATGAGACTCCACTACACACTTATTAGAATGGCCAAAATTCAAAACACTGACAATACCAAAAGCTCGGGAGTATGTGTAGCAATAGGAAGTCTTATTCATTGTTGGTGGGAATGCAAAATGATACAGCCACTTCAGAAGACAGGTAGCAGTTTCTTACAAAGCCAAACATAGTCACCATACAATCCAGCTACTGCACTCCTAGGTATTTACCCTAATGAGTTGAACACTTATGTCCACACAAACCTGCACACGAATGTTTACAGCAGCTTTTTTCATAATCGACAAAAACTGAAAGCAACCAAATGTCCTTCAATTGGTGGATAAAGAAACCATGCACATCAGATGATAGAATATTATTCCTCAATAAAAAGAAACATGCTATGAAGTCAAGAAAAGACATGGAGAAATCTTAAATGCCTATTGCTAAGTGAAAGAAGACAATCTGAAAAGACTTACTGTAGGATTCCAACCATATGACATTCTGGAAAAGGCAAATCTATGGAGACAGTAAGAAGATCAGTGGTTGCCAAAGGTTAGTGGGTTGAGCTGATGAATATACAAGTGGAGCACAAGGGACTTTTATGGTGGTGGAATTATTCTATATGATACTGTAATGGTGGCTGCATGGCATTATGCATTTGGCAAAACCCATACACTGTACAACACTGAGTGAAACTTACTGTAATTTATGGGCTTCAGTTAACAACTATGTGTCAATATTGGCTCATCAAGTACAACAAACGTAACACAGTAATACAAGATGTTCATAACAGAGGAAACTGGGAGGGGAGTATCAGGGAACTTACATGGGAACTCTCTCTCATTGTCTCACTTTTCCTGTAAATCTAAAACTGTTCTAAAACATAAAGACTGTTAATTTTAATTTTTTTAAAAGATTTTATTTATTTGAGAGAGAGAGAATGAGAGACAGAGAGCATGAGAGGGAGGAAGGTCAGAGGGAGAAGCAGACTCCCTGCCGAGCAGGGAGCCCGACGCGGGACTCGATCCCTGGACTCCAGGATCATGACCTGAGCCGAAGGCAGTCGCTTAACCAACTGAGCCACCCAGGCGCCCAAGACTGTTAATTTTAAAAGTTTTTTTTTAATACCTAGTTCAAAGGACAGGTCAAAGTGAGGTGAAATTGTCAGAGAAAGTGTCATGAAAGAAGTGAAGCTTTAGCTGGGTCCTAAAGGATACACAGGATTTCTAGAATTAGAAAGGAGAAAGGGCATTTCAGCTGGGATTGAGGCATGAAAAAGACTCAGAGGGCTCAAATTGCGAAGGAGCAGGAAATAACACAGAATAGATCAATGCAAAGACAACAGGCAGCAATTTCGTGGAAGCTAGGGGCCAAGGCAAGGCTAGATGTGCTGAATCATCAATTCCACTATCAGATAAACATAGGCATGGGGGCAGACGTGATCTGAGCTGGGTCCTCAACACATATTCATTCATTCATTCATTCATTCACTCAGTAAATATTTAGTAAGCACCTGCTATGTTCCAAACACTGTGCTAGGCACTGGGGACAAGCAGTGAATAAAAGAAATCTCTGTTCTCAATGAGCTTACATTCTAGTGAGGAGACAGACAGGGCCTGCCTGGTGTTTTCAAGAAGCAGCAAAGGGGGCGCCTGGGTGGCTCAATCGGTTAAGCGTCTGCCTTCAGCTCAGGTCATGATCCCAGGGTCCTGGGATCAAGTCCCACATTGGGCTCCCTGCTCAGCGGGGAGTTTGCTTCTTCCTCTCCCTCTGCCCCTGCTCCTGCTCTCTCTCACACTCTTATGTGTGCATGCTCTCTCTCTAATAAATAAATAAATAAATAAATAAATAAATAAATAAATAAATAAATAAATAATCTTTAAAAAAAAAAAAAGCAGCAAAGAAGCCAGTATGGCTGGAATGGAGTGAAGGGGGAGGTGGAAAGTGAGACAGATAACAGAGGCCAGAGTATGTAGGGCACTGAGGCCAGAATAAATAAGCACTCTGGCTTTGACCCTGAGACAATCAGGGAACAACTGGAGGGGTTTTGAGTGGCAGAGTGGCTTGACTGACACCTGAATAGGGTCACTGTCTCTTCTGTGTCCAGAATAGACAAGAGGGTGAGAGTGGCTGCAGGGAGACCAGCGAAATTTTTGCAGTCATCCAGGTAAGAGAAGATGGGGGCTGGGAACATGGCCTTAGCATTGCAAGTGGTGAGAAAAATATCGTAGACTCAGAAAAAGATTGCTGATGGATTAGGTGCGTGATGGAAAGGGTCAAAATGACTCCGTTTTAGGGTGCCTGGGTGGCTCAGTTGTTAAGCGTCTGCCTTCGGCTCAGGTCATGATCCCAGGGTCCTGGGATCGAGCCCCGCATTGGGCTCCCTGCTCTGCAGGGAGCCTGCTTCTCCCTCTCCCACTCCCCCTGCTTGTGTTCCTGCTCTCCCTATCTCTCTTTCAAATAAATAAATAAATAAAATCTTTAAAAATAAATAAATAAATAAATAATGAAAATGACTCCGTTTTAGGCCTGGGGAACTAACTTGAAGAAAGGGTTGCCAGTGACTGAGAGAGAGAGAATATGGGAAGAGCAGGCTCACAAACAGGGCTGAGCCCATGTTTGAATTCACTAAGCTTGTCCTGAAAGGGGGCACTGCAAGAGCTAGAGATCAGAACAAGGCTAAGACACAGTTAAGTGGGAAAGACTAAGTCAGAGCACGTACAGGAAGTGAAGCTAGGCAGGTATTCATTCATCAAACATTTCCTAAAATCAACCACTTTGTGCCAGGGATACAGAGAAAAATAAGACATCTTTCCTGCCTGGAAGGAACTCACAATCCAATGAGGGAAACAAATATAAATAAGTGATTGTAGTACATTAAGCATCATAGGAGAGGTATCCAACATTTACTGAATCCCTGCCATATGCCAAGCAGTGTGGTGAGGAAGTAAGAAGTATGTACAAAGTCCTGTGAGAGCTCACAAAAAATTCTTGCAAAGGTTCATAAAGACATTCACAAGGGTTTTCACCACAGTGTGACATCAGGGAGTTGGCAGTAACCTAGACACCCATCACCAGGGAAATTTATCAGTAAAATCTGTGGAATACTCAGCAGCAGTTAGAAGCCAAAAACTAGGTGTACACACAGCAACGTGGATATACTCAAGAATATCCACGTTGAGTGAAAACAGTGAGAAACACATTTCCAGTCCAATACCATCTCTGTAAATGTAAAAGCATACACAAAACACTGCATGTCTTAAATTATCGAGAATCTATATCAACACATTGCAGTTGGTATCTAGAAGAAGAATGGGAGTGGGTATTGAGTAAGACAATGAAAAATAATAACAATATAAAATAATGAAAATAAGAGAGGAGCCTGGCAGTGACTGATGATGATAATGTGCTGAGAATTGAGGAGCAAAGTTAACTCAACTCTCTGCACCTGAGGTAAAATAACTAGCTAATAGGAATCCATCTGAGGGGCGCCTGAGTGGCTCAGTCAGTTAAGCATCCGACTCTTAATTTCGGCTCAGGTCATGATCTCAGGGTGCTGGGATCAAGCCCCGAGTCAGGCTCCATGCTCAGCAGGGAGTCTGTTTGGGATCCTCTCTCCCTCCCCCTCTCCCCCTGCTCACTCAGTCTCTCTCTCTCTAAAATAAATAAATCTTAAAAAAAAAAAGGAATCCATCTGATAACCCTAAGGATAAGGGTAGTTCTGGGGAACCAGAAGTGTATGTAGAGACATGGAGGCATGAAAATGGATCAGGGAACAGCACTAGGTTTAGCATGGCTTGTAGATGTTCTGAAGAGCTGATAATGTTTGAAAGCTCTGGGTGAACTGAACAACACCCTACATGTGGATGGTATAACCATTCTAATCAATCTGTCCCCTTTAACTACATTGGGGTTAAAGAGCGGGCTCTGCTCCCATCCAGGCTGTGGTGAGATTCTCTTTCAGCCACCCTGCAGTCTTCACGTCTTGTGACTACCCCCCAGAAACCCTATTCCAGTGGCTCATTTTTGTGTACTGTGGCCTCAAGGAATGTGGCCCTTGATCCACTGCTTTAAAACTGGAGCTCCACCCCAGTAACACTGCTGTTCTGGCTAGGAGTGGGGTGGGAAGGGAACTGGAGGCCCAACAACACCTCTAATTCTGAGACACCTGCCTGAGGCAGTTCACCCCCACCTCCACCAACTCTCTCTGGTCACAGTCCAGCTGGAGTCATTTCCCAGCTCTGACTGCCCCTCATCCACCCCAGACTGGGTCCTGTCCCACTATCATAGGTGTACCTAATTCTTCATCACTCTTATCACAGTTGCAACTCCACATTTACTTTTCTGATCATTTATGTCCATCTATGCCTCTAGGTTCCAAGTTAAATGCTGGCAATCTTTCTCTTTTTATTCTTCACCAATTTCTCACTAGCACTTAGCACAGTGCCTGGCATACGGTAGAGGCTCAATAAACTTTTCAGTTGGATACAAGCTTTCCAAAAGAAACCTAGGTCAAAGTGGATACAAGCACAGTGCAGCAACAGGAATGAGAAAGAGGGGGCGCCTGGGTGGCTCAGTCGTTAAGCGTCTGCCTTCGGCTCAGGTCATGATCTCAGAGTCCTGGGATCGAGCCCCGCATCGGGCTCCCTGCTCTGCGGGAAGCCTGCTTCTCCCTCTCCCACTCGCCCTGCTTGTGTTCCCTCTCTCGCTGTGTCTCTCTCTGTCAAATAAATAAATAAAATCTTTAAAAAAAAAAAAAAAAGGAATGAGAAAGAGCTGGGGTTTGTTGTACTGTGGAGGGTAAAGGGGGAGAGCTGCAAGGAAAACAGGTGCTCTGGCCCCTGCAGATAAGTCACCTGACTGCTGCACACATGTCCACCCCACCCTCCGGTACAGGGTGGGCACACAGTAGGGGCAAAATAGTAGGGAAATAAACGGTAAAGAAATTAACAAGTGTTTAAGACTTTTTTTTTTAATGTCAAGTATGAAACTGAATCGAGGGAAGGGAAGTACATGGGTCAGTGCTGGGTCTGAGGGAGGACTAACATTTCCAGAGGTCCTGACACAATCCACTGCCCCTCAGAGGACACAGGATGTATCCATAGGACAGCCCAAAATCTCTTGGGGAGGGGGCGGCGTTACTCTCACCTTCTGCCTCTAAGGGTCACACAAGCCTGGGTCACCGTGGTTGCCACTGTTACTAGTTCAAAGTCGTCTTCAATCTAATTCTTCACCTTTAGTCTTGTCCCCTACTCCACCTCCAGCTCAGACTCTGCCCCACTTAAAAAAAAAAACAAACCCTCCAACCCAAGCCAGCCCAGACTCGGATAAGTGAATACATTTGAAGGACCTTTCCCACGCCTGTACTTGACCTTCTACAGGAATAGGGCTCTGGCCCTCGCCAGGCGATGCGAAGCGGCGCGACCTCGGCCAGCGGTGCGACCTGTCACCGCCCTTCCCGCCTTCCCGCCCTCCACCGAGCCCGCGCACGCCAAGCCCGCGCGCCTTACGTTGGGCCCGGCCCCCAGCCGGTTTCCCAGTAGCGCGCATGCGCGCGCTCCTGGGCCCGCGGGGAGAAAGAGGGCGGGGCCGAGGGGCCAAGCCCGCGGGGGGAGGGGCGGTGTCGGTCACGTGATGCGGTTTCACTGTTTACACGCGGAGCGGCCGGAGCGTTCGGCCTCAGTCAGGCGCTCGGCTCCGTTTCGGTTTCACTTCCGGTGAGGGGCCGCCTCCGAGCGGGCGGTGAGCCGACGGCGAGCGCGGGTGGCGGCGGTGACGGCGGCGCCGCTGCCGGGGGGCGTGCGGGAGCGCGGCGGCGGCGGCGGCGGCGGAGGCGGCGGCTGGGCCTCTTGCGCCCGCAGCCCACCTCTCGGGGGCGGGCTCCCGGCGCGAGCTGGGCTTTCGAGAAGATGGAGGAGCTGGTGGTGGAAGTGCGGGGCTCCAATGGCGCTTTCTACAAGGTACTTGGCTCCAGGGCAGGCCCCATCTTCGCCCTTCTTTCCCTCCCTTTTCTTCTCGGCCTCCACGGGAGGCAGGCCTGGGGCCCTCTTCCCGAGCGCCGCGCCCGGGGACCAGGGTGCGCTCGTTGGGATATTGTTTGGGAGAGAAGGACCGGACTTGGGGCCTGTAGGAAGCCCCTCGAGCCCCGCTGCCTCTCCTATGAGAGGCCCCGCTGCCTATCGGAATGAGAGCGGGCAAGGAGAAGGAGGTGTCCTCTCGGGAGCCGAGGGAGAGCTGGGGATGGGCAAGGGCCGGCGGCAGGTACAAGATCCCGGCGGGAAGGGCCGGTATCCGCGCGAAGTGACGGCGACGGCTTATTTCCCTTTCCTAAATATCCTCTCCCAGTGGGATCCGGGCCTGACGTGTGGGTAGTTGCTGAGTAGCGGGGGGCGCTTCCGTCGAGCAGCCTCCTGCCTTGCAAAGAGGGTTTGAGATCTCCTTTGGCTTCTCTTTTCCGGTCCAGCATTGGGACTTCGGAGAGCTCCACTGTTCTGGGCAAGGGGTGTGGAGAAAGAGTAGTAAGAAGCTGTAGTCAGTTCCGAATCACAATGGCAACTGATTTTTAGTGGCCTCTCTTTGTGAATTTCAGGAGAGATTTTTAGACCAAAAGTTTCAGGAAGACCCTGACATAATCGAGCAATGCATTAGAGAAGTTCGTAACCTTAAATATTCGCGGTTCCCCTCCCTTGTTATAAATGGGGCCAAATTCAGGAATACAGATGCTTCAGCATCTAAAAGCATTATAGCAACTCTGCTACTTAAGGAAAACATTTTTAACCCTCCGAAGGCCTGAATATATGCCATGAAACTGAAGGAAATTAACTGAAAGTACATCATTACTAGAGAATTTTAAATGGTGAGTGGAAATAATTGTTTTGTGCTCCAAGTGCTCTCTGAATGTGTAATGTTGCGATGGACAGTATTGAGGTTTTAGACAGACATGCGTAGTATTACGGTGGATTTTTCTTTTTTTAAGTTACACCATTGCAGATCAACTAATGTCTTAGATTTTCAAGAGGAGGTTTAAAAAGATTTTAATGTATCGGTCGTGCGTCTGTTGGTATGTACTTACTGTAGATATAGTAATCTATAAACTCGTTTTCTCTTGAATGTTCCTCTATAACTTCTGTAAGTAATATCCCACGTTAGTACAGTATTTGGGCAGTAGAAGGTACATGTGGAAGTTAGCTATTGTTGTCCAACACAATTCTTAAATTAATTATAGCCTAACTTAAACGTTTCAAACAAGGCTCATTTGGCAAAGGGAAAATTAACAATTGGCTTCATGTGTGTTTTAGCAATTCTATGGAGATATTTGGAGACCAACATATTTCATAAGTGTGTAAAGTATGTAAACTGTTTCATACTTTTAGCCAAAAGAAGAAACCTGTAGCTGTAAAAGGAAAAAAACCCAGCATTTATGTTCTTAAGTCTCACCAACATAAAATTGTTTCAGTTGACTCTGCAGGCAAATTTTTGGTTGCATTTATTTCAGTGATCCATAATAATTCCTGCTAGTTAGTGTAGAATCATTCTGATTCCTAGATTGATAGTTTTGCTCCCTAGATTTGTGGTGCTAACTGTAATAAATGCAAGCACGGGTTAATGATTGAGCAGTATTCTAATTTGTCTGTGATATTTGCCTAGATTGGACACCACTCTTAATGTCTTTCAGTGGAGTTTGCCTGCTATAAGAGGGCAAGACATCATGGTCTTGAAGGATTTATTGTTCTCTTCTAGCAACCTGTGATTTGCTCTGGTGATTTTGCTTGCAAACTGATTGGAATATAATAAGAAATGCCCTCTATTTTTGCTATTAATCCCCCGTTTTAGTTGGGGTTTTTTTAAACGACTTTGCTTAATTTGAAGATTAATAAAAAGAATGGATTGTCCCTTAGTTCCTTGAGGAGAAATGTGAAAATTGATCAAATATGTGTAGAGAAATTGCTGTTACATTTACTTAAAGTTTATTTTTAAGAAAACCTCAAATGGTCTGTATTGGTAGAAAAATCGTTTCTATAATGAAAAGGTTTGTTTTTATAGGACTCAGTATTGTTGTGAGTTATAAAGTAAAGCAAAAAGTAAACTTCAGTTGCTTGTCCAGTGAGATGGGAAGAAAATATGGGAAATAGACTGATAAAAAATGAACTACTAGGAGAAATGTTACATTTATGGAAAAAAATGGGAACCTGGTTCATCAAATTGATAGAAAAGCCTTTTAAAAAATGAACAACTCAAATGACTTCAATATTAGTGAATTCAACTTTGATTTGCCTAACAGAACCACCATATTGCAAGGGATGATTCTCCATCTTCTGAGCACATGGTCCAAGTTTACAATATAAACTGGATAGAGTATAGCTGGGCATATTTGGATTCTTTCTCTGCAAAATATCTAAAGCTCAGGATTCAGAATTAACAGAACCATGAAACCTAAACCTAAGATTGGACAGCTCATTTCTATTTTTCCCTCTGGTGTTTATTCTTAAAAACTTGAAAGTTAGATTTAGTAGTTGTCAGAGCCACTACTCTTATGCTTAGGTATTTCTTTGACTTAGAAAAAGTCTTGTGTACAACTTAGAGTCTTATGTTATTTAAGAAATTAAGACACTTGGATAAACTTCACAAAATCTTTACAAAACATTTCCTAAACGCATAATGTTGAAATAAGTTCTTCTAGGGGCATCTGCCTAAAATAGTGTAGTGTTTTGAGGGTTGTTTTTTTTTTTTTTTTTTTTGGTGTTGGGCGTTTCTTCTTTTGGGGGGACTAAGTTTTGGTATATTGAGAATGAAAATGAATTTAACTCCATTTTAAGTATAGAATGTATGTCATTCTGATATGAATGTACTAATATATCCTGATCGTAGGTTTTGGGTACCAGTATGAAAATTACTAAAGATGGATAAATCATGTGTTAGAAACATAAGATATAACACCTTTTTGTATTCTGAAAACATAGTGACTGATACCTGATTAATGTGATATGGTGTGAATATGCTAAATTGTATCTTATTTTTAGATTTTCATTTAATATATCTTATGTTTTTAAGTTTGGTATCTGAGGACAGACTTTAACATGGTGAGTAATATTATGGAACTAGCAGCAACCTAGCAGCAACCTATGACAAAATGTACAATCAGGAAGAAATATTTTTAAGGAAGACATTGGTGGCCTAGCATGTCATGTTAGCTACGTAGCCTGCTAGAAATCAGTGTTTACCACAGATAAACTTGCATAAGGCGTTATTCATGTTTTCTCTGAAGTCTGTAGATCTAACTTTGCATACAGGTGTTATTATGTACTTCAAGGAAGTGAATTATTCAGGTCAACCACATTTTTTTTTTCTTCCCCGAGTCTAACTTTTTAATGTTCAGTGTCTTTGTGTAAGCATCATTTTTCCCCTTTTGAACTGTGCATTTTCCAACTTCATGTTCACACATTCTGAAAACCTCCAAATTAATTAAATACAGAATTCATTGGTATAATAATTGGGTTTCTGACTTCTGTCCCTGTGGGAATGTGCTTCCTGAGATGACTACAGTTGTGATCACGATAACTGTTAAGAGGTACTGAGAGCTTTCTGGGTGCCAGGCACTATTCTAGACACTTTTACATCAGTAAATAATTCACTTAATCCTCTACTGCAATCCCGAGGTACTGTTGTTATTCCCATTTTATAGATGAGAATGAAGATGTACAAGGAGATTAGGTAAGTGGCTTACTACTAAGCATCAGAGCTAGTAAATGTCCTCAGATCTGGGATTTGAGATCAGATGGTCTGATTTCCTGAAATGATGAAAGTTAGCTTGAAGAAATGAACTGGATTTCATTTCCTGCCCATTTTTTTATTTCATTGTAACCTTCGATTTTATTTTGTTACTGTAACACCTCCTTAGCGTTCTTTAAGTACAGTTGCAAGGAGATGTTACCACTTTTTACTGTTGATACAAAGATGTCATGACCTACTCAGCTTATGTATCAACTTCCTTTTTATATAAACTCTTGCAACTTGATATTATTACACTGTAATTCTTCATATGAATGCCCACTAAGGAAAGAGAAAGTTGGAAATCTCTGACCTTGCTCTGAAATTTGCTTTCGTTAGGTTGGAAGCACATAAGAACTGAAGTACTAAAAAGTTAGACTACATACACACAGGAAAGCTCATACTATTCTCTCTCTACCTTTGTGTTATCTTTGGGTCAGGATGAATCAAAAAGAATGCATTTTTCTCAGAATTTGTGGTAAGTGCCCAAGTAAAGTCAAGTATTCCTGGACCTGTGGTGTGGTTGGAAGGGTTGTTGATGAGGTTAATTGTGCTTTTTCCCTTTCCGTTGTTCACTCCTTTATGTTGTTAGTGCCCACATATAAAGGTAACAAAGTGGTAACTCACTTTATATGTGAAGCCTTGGGTTTGATTTCTATACCCCTACCCCCGGTCCTATGTGTTTTCTTTAGGAGGGACATTTTGCAGTGTTCTACATTTTCTCTAAGGAGAATTATTGCACTACATGTGTTGTCTTCAGTGTTAATGCAGTAGTTGTTTTCAGTGGTGGTCAGGGCCTTATATTGAAATTTTGTCTATACAATAAGCACTCTTGTGACCAGTGACTCATTTGTGAGTTTACTAAGCTAAGGGGTGTGATATTGAGGGTGAGGGTGAGTAAGAGTTCACCCAAATAAGGATGGACTTCTTAGTTTCATCAGTCCTCGTAATGTAATGTTTGAATTGGATAACTCTAGTCATCACACACTTTGGTAACTATGATTTTGTGACTGCTTCTTTGATCTATTTGCCAGTAAATTGGGGATCCCATAATGACTTTTTGATTTCTTGTTTATTCCCCCATGAGGAGCCTGTATCTGTCTTGAGCACTGCACTTTAGCACCTTTCTTAAACCCCAAAGAGTTTCATCACATTTTTTTTCTTCTCAGAGTCTAGGTAACCTTTCATTCAGTATTTTGTATCTTTGAGGAAACAGCCTTTTCTTTTTGTATCCCAATTTTTAAATCTTTTTTTAGTGTGCTTTTGTTAAGATGTAACTTTCTCAACTGCAAGAGTATTTATGGTTCTGCATCTTTTATAAAATACGCCCCTCTCTGTTTTACCTCTCATTTATTTAGTGCCAACTATGTGCCAGGCGGGCATTGTAGTAGGCAGTAGACGTGTGATTTCATTACAACACCCTTAGAAGGCAGGTCCAGTTCCCCTCTATCCATTTGTTACTTGCATTTGAGGAGTCTGAGGCACAGAGACCACTTGGAGAGTGAGTCTCACAGCTTATCTGGTAGAACTAAAATTTTAAGCCTGTGTCTCATTCACAGCAAAACTCTTAATTTTAAGTTTACTGACTCCTGTAAGATCCCTAGCTCTCATTCAGTATGGTGCAGCGCCCTTTGTGCTTTCTGTTATTCACGGTGCCGTCTTTGGTAACCTCTCAGGAATCCCCTGAACCTATCTCCTCCCCAGATACCAACTTTGCTCGGTGTAGATAGGTAGGGATCACAACAAAACATAGTTTTCCAGGTTGGTGGCAGGTGGGGTGATAGTGCTCTGTGGTTATCCAGGGCACAGGGTAAGAGTGTTGGGGTAAGGGAGGGGTGGCCAAAAGAATGGTTATTGGAGAAAATATGATGAGCAGCAGGAAGATGGGACCCTTGTTGGAAGTGAATGACAGTTTAGTAAAAAGGCCTTAGAAGTTAAAAGTGGTGTTTGTCCTTGGTGTGAGTGCAGGCCAGATGCAACCAATAGTTTCTTTTATTGTGTGTTACAGCAGCAAGGAGAAGGTATTACCTGCCTTCTGTATTTACTTAATATGCAAACAATGACTAAAAATGACTGATTTTGGAACAGTCATGCGAACATCCACATACAGATAAGCCTCATTAACTTGAAGGCCATGGGCTAGTAGGCTGTGATGATTATTCAAACTGTTTTTGACACTCTACATCCGGAATTGCCTTGGAAGCCTTTGAAAGCTTTTGTTAATAGTCACAACAGTTGCAGACTTTCCTCCTTTGAGGGAATGTTTGATTTTAGGAACTAGGCAAATGTGGCGAATGAGTATGATTAAACTGTGCAATAACTTTGTGGCAAAGAGAGAAAAATAAAAATACAGCACTATAATGAGACTGACTTCTGGAGTGCTTTTAAGGTGGGTTTGAAAGCAGTCCCCAACGTTTGTAAATGTTTTATTTTTTATTTTTTTAGAGAGGGAGGAGGGGTGGAGGGGGAGAGAGAGAGAGAGTCCTAAGCAGGCTCTATGCCCAGTGCAGAGCCCGAGGCGGGGCTAGATCTCACAACCCTGAGATCGTGATCTGACCCAAAACCAAGATTCAGACACTTAACCGACTGAGCCACCCAGGTGCCCATGTAAATGTTTTAAATCAGTTCCATCCAATGGCATTTTCTGCAATGTTGGAAATGGTCTCTACCCATGCTGTTCACTACGGTAGACACTAAACCATGTGTGGCAATTGAGCACTTGAAGTGTGGCTAGTGTAACTGGGAGACTGATTTTTAATTTTATTTAATTGTAATTAATTGAAATATAAATAGTCACATATGGCCAGTGGCTGCTATGGTAGACAGAATAGTTTTAGACAAGGGCAATAGTATTAGAAAGATGCCTGATTAAGTGAGAACAGTGCCTCACTCAGCTATAACAAGGTTCTCTTAACTGACTAAAGGACTTAACATTTTCAGTATAATATACAGTAAGGAACTAATGTTAATTACTGCCAAGACATACAAACATAAAACTTCAGACAAGAATGAAAACAGAAGCAGTGGCCCTTCTTGGTAAATAAGGGATCACCTCCTAATAGCAGTCTTGATTTTCATCCTTGATGGACTCCCGTCCCCCACAAGCAGATTGTTAATTTGGTATCAGGTAAAGAGAAGGGAGAAATGGGGTAGGGGATCCTGTTATTCCCATTCTTCATAATTTGGGGGCTTACTTTATAAAATTAAGAGTAACCAGTTCCTGTAACTTTAACTCAAAATCAAGCCTTTCTGTTGGTGAAGTAATAGGCAAACAACCCCTTAGAGTACTCAGGGCATGCACCCTTATGAAATCTAGTATATTCTAAAACATCATGGTTGGTATTAAACCAGTTTTTTCAAAAGCTGCTGTAGAAAGTACTCATGATTTAAATATAGCTAAGGATAAGTAATGGGAAGAAAATGTGAATTCCCCCCCCAAACCAGCATCTATAGAAATATATACACATACTTAACTTAGAAATAATAATTTAGCCATGCTGGGTATAGCAAAACACTTGGATTCCATTATAGTCCACCTTGATCTTATAAGGAAACTTTTAGCATAGCTTTGCTTTTATTCTTTTAAGCATAATTGCAGAAGATTGGTATGTCTGTTTACGTAGTTTCCATATAAATGTTTTCCAGGGCCCTGCCTCACCTAATTATTTTTCTTAAGAGCAACTAATTAATATTTGATATGTTTTAATTTTATATTTGAAGAAGTTTAAGGTTTTATTTTTTTATTATTTTTTAAGATTTTATTTATTTATTTGACAGAGAGAGACACAGCAAGAGAGGGAACACAAGCAGGGGGAGTGGGAGAGGGAGAAGCAGCCTTCCCGCTGAGCAGGGAGCCCCACGCGGGGCTCCATCCCAGGACCCTGGGATCATGACCTGAGCCGAAGGCAGACTCTTAATGATTGAGCCACCCAGGCGCCCCTTGAGGTTTTTTTAAAATCCTTTCACTTCAAGCCTTTCAAGATGTTTACCAAGACTTTTGCATTGGATCACTTGTTTGTTTATAGTTTTAGCTCCTACATTTTGGTCTCATGCATTTTCAGTTGATTTTTGTATAGGGTCTGAGATAAGGGTCAAAAATTTATTCTTTTGCACGCGGATATGCAGTTGTCCTGGCACCATTTGTTAAAAACACTATTCTTTTTCCCCTTTGAATTGTGTTGGCTTCTTTGTTCACAAAGGATTTATTTCTACCATACCCTAAGCTGTTTCTCCAGGTCAGAGCCTTTGTTCCTTACCCCCCTACCCCTTAGACCTGGCAGGCCTCCTCTTTCCTCCACTCCATTTTGTGTGGCTAATTCTTCCCCAGCCTTCAAAGTTTGATAAGGAAACTCACCTTCCTCACTTCGTCTTCCCTGATAAATGTAATACCACCCCCACCTCACCACCCCCCCCACACACACAGGGTCTTTCCTTTAAGGGTAGGATAGGAACCCCTTAGGCAATGATCCATTTAATAACTACTCATTGAGTTCTTAGTAAGCACTCCGAAGTCCAACAGTAAATAAAATAAGACCTTAGGAAACGTACTGTTAGTGGGGAAATGAGCAATAATAATACAGTGGGGTAAGTTTATAGTAGGGATAAGCACAGAATGTGCTATGAGAATGCAGAGGACGGAATTTAACCTAGTCTGAGTTTTCCCATACGTGGTGCCATCTGAACTGAAACCTAAAAGACTTAATAGGAGGTAGCTAGATGAAAAGAGGGGAAGGACAATGGGAAAGAAGGAACAACATTTAGGGAGAGAGGCCCAAGTAGTTTAGCACTGCTGGATCACAGCCTCCAGGGATGTGAAAGATGAAGCTTGGAGAGGGGAGGGGTGGGGCCAGGTCTTGAAGGGCCTTTTACAGCCAGAAAAGGATCTTGGCCGTAATCTCACAGGCAGGGAGAAACCAAGGAAGGAGAGAAACGTGTACAGAACAGATTTGAGTAAGAAGCTTAAATCTCTCAAGCCATTTTAAAATGAATTACAATATAAAGCCCCTTGGGTTTCTTTATGTCTTATCCTACTCCTCTGATTGTCAAAACAAAAACAAAACCTCCTTTCCTGCACCTATTAAAAACTTAATTTTATAGAATTACGGACAGCATGCTGCTTAAAAGAATTCTTGATAATTAGTTAGCTATTACTTTAGTTATGTCATTTCATAGAATTATGGATGGCATGCTGATTAAAGAATTCTTGATAATTAGTTAGCTATTACTTTTGTTATGTCTTTCTGCAGATTACTAGCAATTGCGTCATCAGATTTAAAAGATTTAAACCTCTACTTTGTATTACTGTTTTTTCCTCCAAGTGCCTATGAGATTGAGAATTTAATTAAACTTTGGTAATTGGACATTTTAGTGGTATTAGCAGCGTATTGTTGTTAAGGAAAATTTAGTGTGCTTGTATATACTAGATTTGAGATTATATTTAGTCATTTACTGTAGTATTCTCCTAAAATTTTATTAGGGAGAAGAAGTTACAACAGATCTATACTGGCTGGCATGTGGCGCATGGAACAAATTTCTTCATTTTCAGTAATTCTAGCCTAAAGTGCACCTCCAGTTTTGTACTCAACACCTGCATTGTAATTTACAATTACTTAGCTCTTTCACTGGACTGAACTCTGGAGCATTTTTTTTTCATGTTTTGTTTTAACTAATCCGTATCCCTAGGGCCTTGCACATAGTAGGTGGCCAAATATAGATGTGATCCATGAATGAGTCATCCTCACAAACTGACAGACTTTCATTTGAAGCTCCATTTTTTTCTTAAACAGAAAATGGTATCTCTATAAAATTTAAATAAAAACATGATCTTTAAGCTTAGAAGTTAATTTAACTTGGTGTTTTTCTTACAGGCATTTGTAAAGGATGTTCATGAAGATTCAATAACAGTTGCATTTGAAAACAAGTAAGTGTCTTGATATAATTTTAATGTTCGGGTTCTATACTATTTTATATAATTATTCTTTTTACTCCTCGTTTAAAAAAACTGAAGTCCAGTTTGAGTGTTTTTCAGGAATGGATCTTCATGTTACTGACCAGGAAGTTTCTGAACAACTCAATATTAAAACCAATGGAATGACTATTCCTGCTAATGACCCTAGAGATCCTTTCGTTTAACCTTGATCCCTACATCCCAGTCCCCTTGAATGTAAAGAAAGAAACCAAATTCTTCTGTATTAGTAACTGAGAGTTTGGATAGAAATGTTTGTAATTGTTACAAGATGAAAATGAATGGATTCGTGGGTATTGGTAAAAATATGGGTTTTATAACATTAAATCTAAAATTGATGGTTTTAGTTGTCTGGTACATTTTATCAGGAATAATCATATTTACTTACTAGCTTATTTTATATGTTTCATGTATTTATAATCAGTAATAGTGGTAACCTGTCTTTTCTGCTAGAAGAGTAAATAGAAATACTTATAGGCCTAGGAACGTTAGCTATATGAAGACATCAGTGGTATAGATGTAGCATTTTATCAGGAGAGACAAATCTCTTGACTAAAGTTTTTGAATACTTATTAATAAAGGCTATTTTCAGAGTAGCCATTCAAGATTCTAAAGTACATATAAACTCCTTAGCCAGAGTGTCGATGTCATGACTTTAGGATTTTACTGAACTCTGAAGAATGGTCAACAATTATATTTTGGATTTTGTGTACCAAGAGAATTGATAGTATCCCAAAAGCAGGTTGCAAATCTATAGAGAAAAGAAATAGCTTAGTAGTTGCTAAGGCGGGGGCGGGAGGAGGGGGATGAGGAGTCATAACTAAGGGCATGGGATTTCCTTTTGAGGTGATGCAAGTGTTCTAAAATTGACTGGTGGGGCGCCTGGGTGGCTCAGTTGGTTAAGTGACTGCCTTCGGCTCAGGTCATGATCCTGGAGTCCCTGGATCGAGTCCCGCATCGGGCTCCCTGCTCGGCAGGGTGCCTGCTTCTCCCTCTGACCCTCCCCCCTCTCATGTGCTCTCTCTCTCTCATTCTCTCTGTCTCAAATAAATAAATAAAATCTTTAAAATAAAATAAAATAAAATAAAATAAAATTGACTGGTAATGGTTGCACCCATCTGTTAATATACTTAAAACCATTGAATTGTACATACACAAGTGGATGGATTATATGGTATGTGAGTTAATATTAGTAAATTTGTTAAAATATAGTATCTGACCAAAACATACTGTAATTTGACTGTTAGCAGATTCTTTTAGCTACGCAGAGGACAAAGTAGTAGTACTCTTGGATGCCTGCAACACATTTAGGGGACAGAGATAAAAGGATTTAGAATATCCAACCCTATTCTCAGCTCTTAGACTAATCTCAGTCCAGAATACAAGCATGAATAATAGAATAACATTTTCTGAATGCATAGAGCCAAAAGTTCCAGAATTTGCCTCTGCCGGTTTGAGTGTCCATGGGTTTGCGTGGTTATACACTAGACAGCAACATCACACTTAACAGAAGAATCTTTGATGACTTGAGAGTAATTTTTTTTTTTTTTTTTTTTGGTAATTTTATCTGCTTGCTCCCATCACTAGATAAACATTGTTTCCCATAAAGGAAGAGTTATCTTTATTTGCCGCTCTTTCAATTTCTCCTGTAGTCTTTAATTTAAAGTGTTAAGCAAACACTCATTTCCTCCATGCATTTAAGAATGTGTCTAGTTAATACAGTGACTTACAGATCAGTTCTCTTTTGTTTTCAATCAGGTTTTTACTATAAACGTAAAATTATTCTACTTTCGGACCTCCTAATTCTCTTCTGTTTTATAGCTACATAAAAGTTTCTCTTCAAGATGTCATCCTGGGAATTTGAAACAAATGAACTGTTTTCCTTGTGTTCATGGAGTATGTTTAAGATTCAACACTGGGTTTGAGCACATCACTAGTGTATGATTGGTCTCTACCAAAGTAGTCTCTGCCCTTCCTTGGGTGTTTCCTTTTTGTTTTTCTGTTAAAAAACTAATGTTTTATAGAACTTCAGACTGCATTTACCCTTTCTTTCCTTTCAGTCATAAAGCAATTCCTATTACTATAACACCAGCTTATTTTAGATGCTATGTTTTTACCTTCCATATTTCACATTTTTTATAAAGAATTTGAATTTTTATCTCTGTACATTTAAGACTTAAAATAATTCTTCCTTTGGAACCCAGAAAATTATATTATGTATTATTATATGTTTTTCCAATCACATTTAGCAATGAATTTGTAACATGTTAAAAGTCATTAATTTTCAGTAAATATAAAAAGGCTTTTCTGAAGTAAAGACAGTGTTTTCTAAAGCTTCATAGTTTTCAAATGTGTATAATTCAGAGAAAGGGTTCAGTCTAATATGGGCCTAATTGGATTTCCACAAATTCTGACTTAATTATCTACCCTGCTACCTTATATATGGCTCTTCTTTGGGGAAAAAAAAAAAATGTGGGCTTCCAGGTGGTTCAGTTGGTTACGCATCCGACTCTTGGTTTCAGCTCAGGGAATCTGCTTGAGATTCTCTCCCTCCCCCTCCCCCTCTGTCTGTCCCTCCTCCCCCCCGCCCCCACATGCTTGCTCTCTCTCAAATAAATAAAATCTTTTTTTAAAAAATTAGCACTTTTCTCAGGATTTTACTAAAGAAAGCTCTTTAGGAAAAAACCCAGAAATGACTGCTGCAGCAGTTGAATCCTCCAGTGTTTTTGCAAAGTTTGTCTTTTAATATTTTATATAATTTTGGATATAAAAGAATAATTTGGTGTTTTTCAAAATTGTTCCATATCATTTTAAATCTAAAAACATAGGCAACTTACCAAACTCCTGTAGGCCGTCTCCGTCGGGTTTCTGTGGTTTAGCAGACCCCACCAGGCCATGCTGATCAGCAGCCAGCTATCCATGGCAAGAATTGACCACCTCGTGGGATCTTAAATTTAAAGGGGGAAAAGTGAGTTGTGAATTCCTGATGTGCTGGCTGCCCCATTTTGCTTGGGAATTAGAGGGCATTTAGGACCAGTTTCTGTGGTCCTTAGAATGTGGTTAAAATTCCTTTGCAAGTAGAAGTATGGTGATGATGTTACTAACACTTACTGATACTAACATTTAATTTAAGCATCAGAGGAAATTGCTGTTGTGGCCTTGCTTAGAGGCTGAAATTACTGAAAGAAAGACTTGTTTGGAAAATTGTAATGTTGATCTATTGTGTTTAGAGGAATATTCCAAATAGAACTACAAGGCTGCTATGCTGCATGCAGACTTTGTTGAAATGTTTCAACATTGCCATTATGCCCCACTCAGCAAAACACTGTTTTAAAAGCATTTGCTTCTTTAAACTAGAAAAACAGAAGGTCACACTTAACCAAGAGTTGATGGCAGTGTGGTCATTGTTTCCATCAAACCGGAAAGCATGTTAATTATGTGTTTGCTCATTTGCAGCTGGCAGCCAGAGAGGCAGATTCCATTCCATGATGTGAGATTCCCACCACCTGTAGGTTATAATAAAGATATAAATGAAAGTGATGAAGTTGAGGTAAGTTGCCCCTGCCCTCAAGTTACTAAACCCTGAAGAAGTGGGAGCATTTAATTTGCCTGTGCCTTTTGTACCTCTTGTCTTGAACACTGCTTAGACTACCTTGAAAATTACAGCTGTGATGGACATGTGCTTTTGATTGAGCCATCTTAATAATGATCTAAAATACTACATGATGCTTAAATGTGGCTGCCTGAGGAGCACTGAGGGCGCATCGTTGAAAGTCACTGCTAATTTCCTTTGCCTGCTAGGAAATTCCTTTTGCCCTTTCCTTCAATCTCTGAATCTTTATTTGAATAATGTATTGTTAGCTTACAACTTTGTCTCCATTTTAAGCAAAATGGATTAGGAAAATCAGTCTTACAAAGGAGAAGAAATCATGCCTTGTAATAGAGCAGCATTCTAGAATTTCTTTAAGTAGCAGTAAATGCTTGTGGTATATTATTAAAAACCCATCTATGAGTTTTAACATAAACACATATAAGGAAAACATCTTTTCACTGGCCATGCTGTGAACCACCTGCTCATGTGCTATTGATGTCTTTGACCAAAATGTGCTATAGAGATATAACACATTAACAAAAACTGTGTTTATAATTTCTCTAGCCACTGAAAACTGTTTTGGGACTTAAAGCACTTGGAGTCCACTTTATGTTGTAATTGGTCTGTGTAGTGTCCTCTCCTTCCTCCCCTTTCACACCATTTTGAGTTGCTTCTCTTCTTTCTCTACAATGTCTTGTTAATAGTTGCAACTTCATGAATATTTGTGATATGAAGGAAGCAGCTAAGTAGACATTTATATACAGATAAGGTAAAGTGTGCTAGGTTCTTGAACTCTTACTTCCTGTGCTAGGGTACAGATGGTGCAGTGAAACACATTCTAGTCTGGGTAGCTAATATTACGGCATATGGAAAAAAAAAAAGTAAGAGGATGGAAGGTGATACAGGGGCAGGAGTACTATTCTAGACAATACTCAGGGAAGGTCTCCGGATGTCCAGGGCTGTGTTCTTTTCTCTTTCTAAAGTGGAGTGGAATAAAGGACTATGTAATTACCAAAAATGTACTCAGTACCTACTAGGTAAAAGGGACTGGGCTTGGTGTTGTGAGGGATCCTAGTAGGAAACACAAACATTGTCTGTACTTGAGGACCTTTAGTTGTCCACTACCCCAGGAGACTACAAGCTTCCTGAAGGCAGGACAGTTTCAACTGAGTCACATGACAGGTGGCAACGAACGAGATGCTGTTGCTAGAGTGACCTCGCTGTGCTACCTCACAGTGGTACATAACTGAGGTTATTGCTCTAGCTAGAACAGAGTTGAAAGGGCTTGATGGTGGCAAGAGGAAAAGGTAGGTTAAATTAAGTTGTATTAGTTACTGTATTGTATAACCAAACTTAGGTTGTGAAAGGGACACGAGACACTGGGTCTTTTGGTCTGTCTGTATCAGGAATGCTCATAATAGTGATGGATTAAGGGAACTTTTCCCCCAACTTAGTCACATGACGGGTGGGGGACCAATGAGGTGTTGTTGCTAGAATGGCCTCACTGTATTACATAATGATTAACTGAGGTTATTTCTCTGGCTAGAGCAAAATTGAGAAGTGATGAGGGCAAGAGAGAAAGGTAGGTTAAGCTGTATTTAGTCACTGTGTTGTATGACTTTTAACTTCAGTTGTAAAAGGGAGACAAGAATTGGAGCCTTGAGTTACTACTCATCAGCCTTAGGCTCTGAGCTCTCTCTCCTCTCCTCCCTATGCCCCTTGTCCTCCCTGCTTTCTGCTTCTGAGTATTTCTCTCTATCTCTCCATGTATACTGTGCTCTTTTCCCATTAACCTTGATTTGCTAGTGTCTTTACAAAAGGTTCCATGCTGCACATCGTAAGTGAACTTTGACGTGGTCACCAGAGAGATCGGTTAGAATAACTGATCCAGTATATGAGAGCAGGAAGGTGGTATCCATCCAGAGGATTGCCAGCATGGAGTTGTCCATTTTAGTGGAGAGAGAAAGGAGATGGGAGACCAGAGAGTAACCAAGGAGCTGTTCATTTAGGCACCAGGAAGCATGAATGCCAGGGTGGTAGCCTTAGGGGGCTTGAGTGGTCAGAAGCCTCACCCATTTAGTGACCAAGCAATAGGCCAGGGTCAGTAACTTCCAATCAGTTATTTACTTATTAGAGTAAAACAAAAACAAGTTTATACATTTTTAGATCTATTTTTGTAGTTGACAAACTATCCAAGGCAAGTATGCCCAGGTTTATGAGCAATCTGCTTTTCTTGAGCATTCATATACAGAGGACTGATTATTACTGATCTGAAACAGAAAATAGGAAGGTGCTTTGTACAGGGCTCTCCCAGGTAATCAAGTAGTTTCTGATTATGTATGTATATCTAGCTCTAGAGTTGCAGTCTGCTTTAAGGCATACAACATATGGGTTTGAAAGACGCCTGGCTCATTTTAAGAATTTTCTTCAATGTCTGATAATCTATAGATTTCTGAATGATGTTAATTATGAAATAATCTATGTTGTAATTTTTGTGTAGGTTTATTCCAGAGCAAATGAAAAAGAGCCTTGCTGTTGGTGGTTAGCTAAAGTGAGGATGATAAAGGGTGAGGTAGGAAACTGCATATTTAAAACTTTTTTGTACTGTTTGCCTTTTCTAAACCCAGGTATTAAATTTCAGTGTGGATTTCTATTTTAAAGTAATATCTAACTTTTGAGTTATTTTATTACAATGTTTTCTCTACATGTTCAGTATGTTTTGTATGTTTTAGTTAATTGATCAAATAGAGTTTTTTCTTCCCTCTAGAGAACTTAAAAATAACTGTATAGGTATAGTTTATTGTTCTTACTTTAAAAACTATGACCAGGAATGACTTTTATCTATTTCTCTCAGTTTTATGTGATCGAATATGCAGCATGTGATGCTACATACAATGAAATTGTCACAATTGAACGTCTACGATCGGTTAATCCCAACAAACCTGCCACGAAAGATACTTTCCATAAAATCAAACTGGACGTGCCAGAAGACTTACGACAAATGTAAGTTAGTATGCAAGAAATGCTGAGAACTTACAGGTGATATGCAATTAATTTAAAAGAATATAAATTGTAAAATAATAGATACCAGTTTTTAAATTCAATGAACTTTGGCAAAAATGGTACTACTTTTTGCAAAAGTAGTGAAAAAATGTCTAATTTAGCTTTTCCAGTTAAATAATTAGGCACTGCACTTGTCTAAACTTCATTAGCTAGATACATAGCTAGTGCACATTTGTTTTCTAAAATAAACTTTGTTCATAGAATTTTGAAATTTTAAAATCGATTAGTATAGATCTTCTGTCATAAGTCACAAATCAAATTCTAGACAATGAAGATTTCTCCATGTCTTTTTCCTTTAAGTTAATATTTTCAGATAAATATGTAATAAGTAGATTTAAAGAAGCTTCCAAAGGTTGTCTCAGTCTTCTAATCCTTGGTCTGGAGTAATGCTTAAAGACTTTTAGATAAGAGATTCCTTTTTAAAGGTTTCACCAAGGGGGTATAATGAGTTTGATTTGGATGTGTCACACTTTAGATAAACATTAACTTGCAATTCAAAGTACATAGAAATTCTGCTTTTTGACTGAAGAGATTGCATATGTGTGTAAGTTTTTGTGCTTTCTGATTCATATACATTTCCTTCTCTCCCTTAAATTGGTCAGTTTTTCTATAGAAAAGAAGCAGCAGAACAAAATTGGGTTCCATGTAGATATCCCCAAAAGTTTTCAACAGTTGTTAAGAAAATTACTAATCATATGTAACTGAAATAAGGAAGCTTCAGAGGAGAGTGACTCTCCTAAATAATGTCTCCTTTAGTAATCTAGGACCACAAGCAATCCCTTAAGAGCATAACTAGTTTTTTCCTTTCTCTGTAATCTCAGATGTTTGATTGGGCTGAGTATTACAGAGGTGGACAGCAAAGGAACCTTTCTCTGTAATCTCAAATACTTGAGTGGGCTAAAAGTATTTTCAGGGATGTACAGCAAAGGAACTAAACCAGTATGAATTCACAATTCTACTAAGTGCAAGTCTCTGCATATACTTATGCCAGTAGTTGGCAATCATTCATCTTAACTTCACAGTGGATATTCTTTTTATTTCTAGGTGTGCCAAAGAATCGGCACATAAGGACTTTAAAAAGGCAGTTGGTGCCTTTTCTGTAACTTATGATCCAGAGAATTATCAGCTTGTCATTTTGGTGAGTGTTTTTGACTTGTCTATTTTGGTGTACTTCATTTGGAGTATTTGCTTTGATAATAATGGTGTTAATTTAAATATCCTTTAGTCTATCAATGAAGTCACCTCGAAACGAGCGCACATGCTAATTGACATGCACTTTCGGAGTCTGCGCACTAAGCTGTCTCTGATACTGAGAAATGAAGAAGCCAGTAAGCAGCTAGAGGTATGTGGCTTTCCCTAGTGCTGCTTATAAGGCTTTCTAGAAATGATAACTGTGGAGGTACAAACTTGAATATGGGCAGGTTGTCCTTTATTTACTGTTTCTTAACCATTCCTTATATTTTATATTTTGAAAAATTAAATTATACAAAGCCTAATCGTACTAAAGTTTTTCATGCCTAAGGTTTCAGAATTAAGCAGCAGTTGATATATATTAAGGAACTTCTGGTCAACTCACTTTTTCTAGAAGTTCATCAAAGCTATTAATAAAATGAGGCAATGCTTCTTCCATATAACATGTTATCACTTAAGTACTAGAGAGTATTTAAATATCTAATCATATTCCTTTCATTGTGTATGTTTATCTCTGTTTAAAAGGGTATAGAACTTCATTCTAATTGGTTGTCACTCTTTAAAACTCCTGTCTTCAGATTCCTGCCAGAGGCTATTTCCCTAACTTACTATTTCGTCTCTTCAGGTGCATTTTATCTACTTTTATTAATCTTCCAATAATTTCCATCACCATACATTTATTTTCATTGATAACTATCTAGTACTTCCATCCATAACCATAGAAACTAAATGGATTTTAATGTCCCAACTCAAGTGTATTACTGTCAGATTCCAGAGTTCCTTGTCATTATTCATTTCATTAGAGGGAAAACACTATGCAGTTGAAATAATAAAGAAAAAAAAAAAAGAGTTCCAAATTGCATATTAAGAGAGAAGGTAGTCAAGGCTTATAGTCTCGTAAAACCCTGTGAAACTTGCCACCTTCCCACTTGATGTGTGATTGCTGAACTCTTAGCAGGAGAGGAAACACTCATATCTCCTTTTGCTAGTTTGTTTTCCTTATGGCCATGGAGGTCTGTTTAATTGGTTTTTACTCTCATTCTTTCTTGATGTCCCTATGTTCACACATTTGTGGTTTCTTTAGCAATTCTCTCATAACTTTTAGGCCAGAACAGCCTCCTTATTTTCATTGTGAGTAGTATGGAAAAAATACTCATGCCTCTTCTTAAACATCTAATTCTTCTTAAATGATCTGTTATACCTTTGACTTACCATTTATCAGTGAATTATCAGTGAAAAGAATAGACCAGGTGAATGAACCAGGATTCAAAAAACAAGACTTCTTGAAAAGTCCTAGGAATATTTGATACATTTTGTTATTCTAATCTACAAAATGGATATTAGACTTTTTTAAATTGTTTACAGTAGTTACACTCATTCCAATTAGCAGGTATGTTGAATACTAGTTTGCATGCCTATCTTTCCTCACTACTAATATTAAAGATATCCACATATTCAGATAAGAAATTTCCATTTTTCAACATGAGCCACTAATATGTTTGGTTTTCATTAATGGCATGCTAGAACTAAACATTAAATTTTGATAATGCTGTTTAAAGAGAGCAATTATCCACAAGTTTGGGGTGTCAAGTGTAATGTAGTTCAGGCATTACTGAATATTTGAAAGAATTCATCATACTTGTGGATCCAGATCACAAGGTCTTGCAGACTCTCATACTAGGTTGCAGGTGCATATGCAAGATAAGTTGTAAATCTTTGGCATTCTATAATCATTTGATTTCATGACTGCACTAACTATTTATGATTTCATTCCTCAGGTTGGGGAGGTGGGGGAAGGAGAGTATTTTAATATCACCACTTCATCAGAGAGATGGGTATCTAGACCACAGTATCTAATGATAAATTATATAAATGGTGCAGTTTTCAGGGAAAAAAAACTGAAAAAATATGTATATGTACTGATATCCTTTAATAAAAATGAATACAATTTTCTGTAAAGATGGTATTTAAAAATTTTTTTTACTTAAATAACATTGAGTCTGTCAGATCCGGTGAGCTGGTTTTTATTTGGGAACCTTTGATCTGCTTCTTAATTATTACATTACTGATGTCCTTGTTTACCTAAAGCAGCCTTGCAAATAGGTTTTCAAAAGTTACCTTGGAAACTTGACAAGAATCCCTTTCTATTAACAAAAATATATCAAATGGTAATAGACCTTCAGTAACCTAAAAAGTACTTAGGTTAGGCTGTGGGAGGTATTTTCTAAAACCTTTTAGTTTACAATTGAAACTAATTTATAGGCCCCTGATATATAGGGTCAAGATAATTTATATGGCTGACCTAAGTACAGTTGTCTTAATAGTTGATAAAGCATATTAATCAGATGTGCGTTTCTCTTCAGAGTTCAAGGCAACTTGCCTCAAGGTTTCATGAACAATTTATCGTACGAGAAGATCTGATGGGTCTAGCAATTGGTACTCATGGTGCTAATATTCAGCAAGCTAGAAAAGTACCTGGGGTCACTGCTATTGATCTAGATGAAGATACCTGCACATTTCATATTTATGGAGAGGTAAATATTTTACTATGTAGTTTTTTTCTAAAATAACAAACAGTATTTCATATGGCTCATCTTTTGTCTTAAATCTTTTCCCCTTTGTTGTTAGGATCAGGATGCAGTGAAAAAGGCTAGAAGCTTTCTTGAATTTGCTGAAGATGTCATACAGGTTCCAAGGAACTTAGTTGGTGAGTCAGAAATTACTGTTGACATACACTACAAAAACACCAGTTAGGGAAATACTTTAGTTATACCGATAGAATTCCGTGTCCACTCACTTGGGGAGTCATTTAATTGAAGCTTAATCTTTGAAATACGGTCTGTTGTTACAGTATACAGAAAATATTTGATAAATATGATACTCAAAAATTAGAAGGTATACAAAAGATATTATTTTGCTAGTTCAAACCTACTAGTGCCTGGAAGGATAAATTTTGTACAGCCTCTTCAGTGTATATTTTCTATATCTTAAATATTTTTTTCAAGGGACGCCTGAGTGGCTCAGTGAGTTAAGCATCCAACTCTTGATTTCAGCTCAGGTCATGATCTCAGGGTTGTGAGATCGAGGCCCCACATCGGGCTCTGTGCTCAGCGGGGAGTCTTCTTCTATCCCCCTCCCTTTGCCCTTTTCCCCCACTCACACTTCTGCACTCGCTCACTCTCTCTAATAAATAAATCTTTAGGGGCGCCTGAGTGGTGCAGTCAGTTAAGCATCCAACTCTTGGTTTCAGCTCAGGTGATGACCTCAGAGTTGTGGGATTGAGCGGGCTCTGCACTCTGCAGAGTCTGCTTGGGATTCTCTCCCTCTGCCCTTACCCCTTGTGTATTCTCTCTCTCTCAATAAATAAATAACTCTTAAAAAATCAGTCCTAAACCATTTTTTCAAAATGAATGACATTTGAAGGCTTTTTAATTTGGAGGATATTGGTATTTATTTGATCTTTCTGATGGGGCTATAAAATGATAGCATTCTGAATTATCTCTGAGTTGAAGATCTGAATGTAGGTTACTTAAATCTAATAAGTTGTAAGGCTAAAAGTAACTCTGAATGTCTCTGGGGCGTTGTGCAACATCAATGCTAATTCTTCATTTTGACTTTGAGTACTATTGTTTCATTACTATCATCATCACAAGTACCAGCAAATACCAGAAACTCTCTACCAATATTCTCAAATGCTGCAGATATTGTTACCAGAACATATCAAAACAGGTTGCAGTTTTTGGGTTGTTTTTTTTTTTTTAATCAAGAACACTACCTATGTCTTTAATTTATACATAAAATTGGGACCTGCTGCCTATACATTTTTTATTTTCTGAACCTGATATCACAACTGGTTATAAAAAGTAATGCATGCCCTTTGGAAAGTTTAAAGGACAAGAAAATGAGGACTTCTGTGCATTTTGTTCCCATAGTTTCAGTCCTGCTTAGCCTGCTTTTATTTTTTGTCGGCATAGAATTAATAAACATCTTCCTATGCCATTAAAAACACTTGGAATACTATTTTTTTCTTGAATAAAATTAGTTTAAGGATAAATACCAGTGAAATTAATGCAGAATTATTCATTCAGCTGTGTTCTACAGACAGCTAAAGAATGTGATGTTATTGAGGTAACTAGGACACAGTTGTGTGTGTAGCACTGTCATTACCTCAGGATAAGTGGAGTTTTGAATGATACTTATTTTCCTTTTATTTACAGTTTGTCAAGCAATTGCATACATTTTATAGTTAGAAAAGTTATTTTAAATTTAGAAATTCTTATATAGCCAGTAGACCGTTTTTTCAATATTATGTGTCGGATTCACTAAAGTTCATTTGGGAGATGGCATGATGCCTCTAGGGGAAAGTTCTTGGGTGTTGGAATTGGAGCTGGATTTAGATTTCAGTCCCTACCTCACTTTTTGGTAGCTATTTGACCTTGTAACTGACTCTGCCCCCTTGAATCTTATTTTCCTTACCTCTAAAAAATGTGAGTAATAGTGTCCACCTCATAGAGTTGCCGTGATAACTAAACAGGGAGATGTAGATAGAAAGGTTTAGATAGATGTACATTACCTAAGCTCTGGACATAGTAGAGGACTCTGTAAATACTTCTCTTTTCTCCTCCTTATTTAGAACAATTCCATCTAGTTCAGTAGAGCAGAATTGTAGTAAGCTATCGTTGGGATTTGGAAATAACCATGTAGTGTAGAATTGCATTATCTGCTGTTAAAAATAGGTTCTACCTCTGGTCATACCTAAAGAGAAGAGGGCTCCAGCAGTGACCTTTCACCAGAAGGCCTGCTGAAGTACAATCAGTCTGGGTTTTGTTTTGTTCCTAGTGAGTAAAATAAAACAAGTCTGTTACAAAGATTGTCTACTACAACACTGGGAATGTTGAGAGTTTTCAGAAAGCATTTTTGTATAATAAGAGATTTGGCAAGGCAGATCTTTAGGGAGATGTCTAATTAGTATTGCATGAGTTTTCTTTGAGTCCCACAGTATGATTTATGATCTCTATATTTTTCACAAACTCTCTTTAGCATGTACACGGATGTGTCATTCTTTTCTAAAAATTTGCTTGTTTTTCATCCACTCTGACAGTGAATTGGTTTAATTATTCATTTAATTATAGTTAACACGTAATACATAGGATAGTTAAGATATTATCAGCAACATGTGCCAAGCTCATTTTTCTTTTTCCTGACTCATTTAGACCTTTGTTAAAATCGCATTAATTCATGAAAATACAGGTGTTAAAGATTAAAAACAAACTGTGGGACGACTCCATGTAACTTCTCTCTTCCCCACACCTCTTTTTATTTGAAGACAAGAGGAGCAGAAATAATTGACAAAAGGACCTACCTATATCAGGAGTCTTGATTTCATGTCAGTTCTGTTCCCTGACAACTGACAGTCAAAAGAGGTTATAGGGGTGAGTGAGGCTGCCAGACATGGCAAGAGTGCCAGGGTTATGCTGATAGAAGAACCACAAGTTCCTGTTGTGAGGCTTTCCCTGGGTTCTTCGGTAGGATTGACTCAAAGCAAATTTTGATTTCCAGTTTTTTCCCCATCCCTGCCTTAGATGAGACGGTGGGACAAGCACATGATGGTTGGCTGGGGTAAGGGTGCTTTAGGTACCTTGGGAAGGCACTTAGAAGCCAATGTAGTTCACATGTGGGACTTCCAGCACCAATAGTTCGTTTATTTGCAGAGTCTTGCTTTACACTAATGCATGATGATGGCTATGAAAGCAGTCATTTCCCAGTTAAAGGATATGATTGAGTTTTATAAAATGAGGGAAAACATGACTGTTTATTACCAGTATTTGAAGTCTTTGGAGTTTTAACAGATGGTATTGAATAGTAGTTAATCTTGAACTGGTTTTAAGTTTTTTCATTGTGGTTTTGAGATATCTTAAAGTGTGATTTCTTAATCTTTTATTCTGTGACTAATAAAGATTAAGAAGTCACACTTCACGTTTTAATACACTGATACAATCTATGAGTGATACACGGGAGTAATATTATGTTAACACATTGGCCTGAAAAATGTGCACTTCTTTTAGATGTATGTACAGCTGCTTAAATCCCTTTTAAACTTAGAATCTATCTTTTATAAATGTGACATATAAAATTCTAAAAATATTTACCATGGGCAAAGAAGCAGGTTTAAATCAGGTACAGACAGAACTAAAATTGTCAAATGAATAAGCGAATGTATTTTCTGTTATCTGTCCTTTTCCTTAATTCCTTTCACAGAACTTTGCAGAAAGAGTGATACATACCACTGTACCAGCAAGTTTCAAGTAGACCCTTTTATGCAAAAT
The DNA here is from genome assembly GCF_011800145.1 of Mirounga leonina. NCBI lineage: Eukaryota > Metazoa > Chordata > Mammalia > Carnivora > Phocidae > Mirounga > Mirounga leonina. The sequence goes on from NW_023270163.1 coordinate 4,743,570, forward strand.
AAGAGCCTATCTTTGAGCTTCCTTAAAAATTCAAAATTATCCCATCAGTTATTGAGATTTAAATACCTCTGATACTTGACCAAAGTAGTTTAAACAGTGACAACCTAATAAAACAGAAAGCCAGGTTAACTCTGTCTTTTTGAAGAGTTTCTGTTTTGGTTTTGAAATCTTAGTTTTATGTGATAGTTTACAGTGGGGTGTGCTTACTGGTTTGAGATATATGTTTTTAAAACCAAACATGAATTATTCATTTCTTGACTTAGGCAAAGTAATAGGAAAAAATGGAAAACTGATTCAGGAAATTGTGGACAAGTCAGGAGTTGTGAGGGTGAGAATTGAAGCCGAAAATGAGAAAAGTGTTCCACAAGAAGAGGTATGTTATAGTGCATGTGTTTCTGGTTTGTCTGATAAAAGTTTCTTATTGTTTTATTCAACATGTTAATATAGAGGCCTTTGAACTATGCACATGCTGGGAATGTAAAAATTCTGACCATGAGTCATGCCAGTCATTCTCGTAGCTGGAGAGTGACTTGGGACTAGTCATTTGAATGCCTTCAAATCTTACTTCTCAGTCTTTAAAATGGATGGTCATAAATTTTAAAAAGAGTATAAGGCACTTTTCAAATACTACTTAATGTTGCTGACAGAGACCAAGTTGGGACACTAGTTAGGTTTTCTGGCTTTCATCCTTTGTCTTTTTTAGTTTGTGTGTATGTATGTTTATTTTGTGTGCTTAAATTTTTATCTGGGCATAATATCTCTTCCCAGTCATTAAATTTGATAACCCTCACTTTTATCTTCATGAATATATGCTTTTTGGTAGCAACTTTTAAAGTATTTGTGTGGATTGGGGGGAGGTAAAGGTGTACTCTTCTGTACAACGATACTGTTTAAAATAAAATTCCCCCAAATTGCCATAATTTTCACACATTGTCTAGTCCTCTTTTCTTTTAGCTGATGTTAGATCTTTGGGGGGTTTTATTGCATAATATTTGCATTCTCTAATTCTGTCTGCCAAAAATGTTTATAATAATTTATATTCTTAAAATATGATCACTGATACAAAATCGGGGCTAAATACAGTCTTTTAAATTGGTCCTTTTTTCTCTTTTGTGTTTTGTGTTTTTTACAAGGAAATCATGCCACCAAATTCCCTACCTTCCAGTAACTCGAGGGTTGGACCTACTCCCTCTGAAGAAAAAAAACATATAGATATAAAGGAAAACAACACTCATTTTTCTCAACCTAACAGTACAAAAGTCCAGAGGGTAAGAAATATTTGTCACTTTGAATTATACTAAAAGGAATTTCTTTGACCCAGATGTCACAGTTGGTGTTTTGGGTGTTTTCTCTGGTTAGGCTTATAGTCTACTCATGGTTTTTTTTGTTTGTTTTTTGGTTTTTTTTTGAAATCTGATTGCCATCTTATGAGAGATTACAAACCAAAGTGATACCTACTTCTCAGTTTACTCACAGTGACAAATATGATGGTATAAACCTAAAATATGGGGTTATAATTAATGATCACATTTTTTCTTTTGAGGGTGGTCTTTCATTTTTTCATGCTGTATCTTGAAATTTTGCAGGTTGTGGTAGCTCAAAAATGTACCTTCTGTTAGATACATTTAGTTTCTACTTAGAACCATATTTTAGAAACTGGTTTTCACTATTTGAACTAACCTAACTGTTTAGATGGGTTTAGAAGTCCTACAGTGAAAGTCCTGCGTTCAGGCTTCTGTGTATCATTTGTTATAGTTAATGACATCACTTGCATTCCTTATACTGCTTTAGGTGTTAGTGGTTTCATCAATTGTAGCAGGGGAATCCCAGAAACCTGAACTCAAGGCTTGGCAGGTAGGAAAACATTCCTTGAAAAATACATTTTAATTTTATATTTTAATGTTTATTCCCCTTGTTAAGAAAGACTACAAGTGATCATCAGGGTTGGGGGATGGTGGAGGAGTGTTTTGGGGTATGTTCATCTATTGCCCTGGGGCGAAAGCTCACGTTCCTTCCTGTTGCTTATCAGGCCTTTCTTTGATGCTCACCTGTCCATTGTCACATCTTACCATTCCCCCCCTCCCCTTTGCCTTCCAGAGTGGCTTGAACCATACTGAAGTACTTAGAGATCTCTGAACACTATTATCTCTGTATGCATATGTTTCCTCCACCAGAGTGCTCTTTACCTTCCAACTTCCCACCTTCCTTTGACCTTACTCCTTGTGCAGCTTGCCTTGTGTACTTGCCACGGGTCTCCTCCCATTTCCCCCTTCTGTGTTCCAGTGTGCTCATCCCTCTCAGTAGCACTTTCTACACAGACATTCACTTGTTAATCTCTTTGGCCACATCATGAGTTCCTTGAAGGCTCAGGGCCCCCTACCTGGCCCACGAGAACTATTTATGGGAAAAATGTTATGGCTTACCAGAGATTAAAAGCAAAAACTGCCATTTTATAAAGAGAAATATAACCACAAGTGGATTGGATATTCCTCTCTGCTGGGCAGCTCAGTTCTTACCCAGTCAAGGAATCCCTTTCTCCTAGCATTCATATTGAAGGCCACCGTTGTGCTCTTGGCCCTTCTTCATTTTACTATTCTGGTCCCCTAGTGATGTGCTCAAATTAGAGTGGCACTTGGGTACAACAAAAGTTTGGATGTGGGGAAAGAGAAAATGTTTTAAAATTGTTTGGTCCAAAGTGATCAGACTAAATCTATGACATAGGGTTTTAAAGTCTATTTTGGACATACGTGATCTAGGGGGAAGAGTGTAGCATTTCATCATACGACATTTTGGGAAATAATAAGGTTTAACTGCTTTGTAACAATGTCAGTTGGGGAAAAAACAGTCAAAAATGTTTTTGAGAAAAGGAGATCTGATTCACAGGCCTGATTATTTCCATAGTTCATATATTAGTCAATGCAAAAAAATCCATATGAAGCCCATGGGTTTTCAGTGGCACCTGACTCTTCAGGTGGTCATTGCTACTAGGAAGCAGTGCCTTGCCTACCAGATAAAGGACATTTTACAAGCATTATTTCCTAATTGTTCAGTTTTGTTTCCCATCAACAGCCATGTTCATGTAGAAGGGAAAAGAAAACCCTGTTCCAGCCCCACATTTAAGATGCTGTCTCCTGAATGCAGGCAAGCAAAAGCAGCCCATCAGTAGCCACACCTATCAAATGAATGCTCTTTTTATTTAAAAGAGTGATACTTGCTAAAAGACAGCTTCTTGATTTTTCACACCTAGAAAATTATATCCTCATCAAAGCCACCATATGGTTTTCTGTAGTCATATGTGAATATCAGTAACCATGTGTATTTCTCTATTAGCAAAATACTGATGTATTCTCGACTTCGAATGTCCTAATTGCCAGCTATTAGTTTGCATGACACCTAGGCTTCCTTAGAACTTGTGACAAGAAATTTTTTTTTTCCTCATTTGTACTGATGGGCTAGAAGTATAAATCTTTTAGTATACACCTTTGTAAAAATCTATCTTTATATTAAAGTAGTACCATAGGGAAAAGATCAAACTTTCCTTCTGATTCAACCTTTTATAATTTTTAGAGTGCATTATTGAAATTTACTGAAATGCTAAATTTTGTGTTCATGGACCTGCCTCTAACCCCCAAACCCCCGCACAGAATAATTAGTGCATTTTAATTTATCCTAATTCTTTTTGTGTTTTGTTTGTACTCTCTTGGTTAGCAAAACGGATTTAGTTTTTACTTCTGTGCCCTAGTATTTAACTTTGAATTTCTCTTTAAAGAATTTGATCTAGATAAAACTTGTAGTGTATGAATAAGAGTACTTTAAAGTATTCGTTTTGTGTATGCATCTCATGTCAGAGCTTGTATAATTTTGAATTACATAATTTGTGATTTTGCCAACATTTAATAGTAGCATTTAAAACATAATCTGGTACACTCAAGGGGTTGCTGTATTGATCTGTCGTTATTCACAGTAGATGTGTAAAATATGCCAACTACTTTTGTTTCCATGTATTGATTTATATTTTCAACAAACATTTGTGTACCTACTGTTTGTCAGGCCCTATGCTAGGGATTTAGTTAATTATTTGCATTTTTGTCAGATTAATCCATTGTTTTATAGGATTATTGTTGCCATTTATTTTTCAGGGTATGGTACCATTTGTTTTTGTGGGAACAAAGGACAGCATTGCTAATGCCACTGTTCTTCTGGATTATCACCTGAACTATTTAAAGGTGAGAACAAGAAGAACTTTAACTTCTAATCCTTTTGTACTAAAATATAAAAACTCCACAGTCAGTCTTTCAGCAGTGAAGGTTCATTCTAGCCTGTACATTACAATGAATGACAATAGAGCAAATATTCACTTTGTTTTGCTTATTATATTCCTTCTGAAAACACAAGTCCATTTTCTATCATTATAAATTTAAGGACCAGTATCCCAGTTCTCCATAAATCCCCCTATTTCCCATTATTTTTCTGTTAAACCCTTACACTCAATGTAGGTATGCCTATACATAGCTTTTTCATCCAGTTGATCCTTTCTAGCCTCTGTGAGTTTTTTCCAGGCCAAATTTTGTGTCTGTTAACACTTGCCTTTGGTTGTCCTTTTTTGTCATTTGAAATCCCAGTGTTTCCTGAAGTCCTCTGTTTAAATGTTTACCCTTTGTATTTTTCTCTATACTTTCTTATACAAAATATAAACAACTTGTGTCTTGTAGATGCTCGTTTTAGTTAGAATTTGTACAGTTATGCCTCCTCTAGATTGCAAACTGGAAATCAGGAACTAGGAGGCTACAAGGTATGGTGGAAAGAGCACTGGATTGGCAGTCCAGCAATTTGCTTCTTGTCTCTCTTCTACCATGAACTAGCTTATGTGACTTTAGGCAAGTCACTTCTCCCTATACTGGATGCTTTTTAAAATTTCTTTTAGCCAAAATATTCTATAATTCAACTAAATAAAATCTTACCCATGTCACTTTTAAAATTTCTTTTTTATATCCATATGCATCAAAATTACAAGTGACTTGTATTAAATAGGAATTTAAAAACAATCCAGCTTTCTATTTTATTTATGATCCTATCTTAATAAGAATATTTTTGCTGATTTCTTGAAAGAAATAAACAATTTTGACTTGGATGCAAATAAGGGGGGAAAAAGTGCAATAGTTAGGCATTTCATTCTTACAGTGGTCAGTTAATAATTGAAAATGGGAAGGTTTCATCCAGCAAGGTTTGCATGGGTAGGATACCCTGTTGGTTTGCTTATTTATTTTTGTTCTAAAATGTGTTTTATTTGTAATCTGTTGTATGTGTTTTTCTTCATATTCTTAGCTTAAATAATTATGATGACCTGGAGAGTTAGGGTTGCATTGTAATCAATCCCTTGTTCTTTTGACTAATGTTCTTTTTTTAGATCTTTTTATTTATTCTTCACAATTGAATATCTTTTTTTGGTTATCAGCTGTCCTGTTGCCATTCTTTCCATCACCAGATCTTCCCTTGATTGGGCCTGGCATCTCTCACCAAAAGGTGACTGCTTTGCCCCAGTGGGATAACCTGGACTACCATTCTGTTTTGCAAGATAACACCCATTCCATGAGCTATAACTATACTCTTGGAGTAAGCTACTCAGTCTCTCCTTTGCTCAAGTCCTTTGTAAAACAGAAATTCTGGTTCGGAGCACAGATTAAACGTATCTGCCCTTTCTTTTCCAGAAGCTTCCACAACCAAGATTTTAAGAACTTAGCTTAACAGGGGCTTATCCAGTGACTGTCCATGTAGACAGTCCCTATGATGGCCGCTGCTTTACTCAAGACACCCAGTACTATTAGAGTTTTGGATCCAGTTCCCTCTTAGCCAGTAAAGGAGATGTTTTATGGGTAGATTGGAAGGACAGGGGTTAGAATTGAGGCTTTATCTGGATTTGACAGAACCCAACATATCAGAAGCACTGTGTGTAAGGGTCTGTCAGTGGACCCCAGGTGTATATTTTTGATCAACATTAATACTGTTCGTTGTACTTGTTCTAGCACAGTTGTAGTCTTTAAGAGGTTTCAAGGCATGATGTTAAGATCTAACTTTTTTGGTTAGCTCTTAAATAGTTCCCCTCCCCCCTTCCCTGCCATATAAGGAACAGGAGCATTTTCGGTTCCCTGAAAATAATTTTTCCTTAATGGTATAATCACATCCAAAGACCTACCATAATATATGTTCTTTGAAAGCAAAAGATGACCCGAACTCAGTGCTTCATAAATTAAGATACTAACTGGCAAATATATTTCAATTAAGATTATTTACAGTGTGTGATTTTTTTTAAGGTTAGCTCGTTAAACCTTAAATGTCATTTACCTGCATTTTAAAGTTGCTTTATTGAATATCCTATCATCAAGAAGTCCCCCAACTAGCATATCTGTGCCTTAACAGATTCTATTGAATAATAGTGCCAAATCAAACAACTTTAAATTCTATTCAGTAGAATTTTAATGCTGAGTATTTTTGTTACATCTCTAATTATGAACATCAGTAATCTGTTATCTGTAGTAATTTTTCTTTTTAAGGAGACCATTCAATTTCCTGATAATTCTGTGTAACAGTGTTTACTATAAATTTAGAACTGAAATTGAAATATTTCCAGTATAATTTTTTATCTGATGAAAAGGAGAAAGGTATTATTAAGTAAAATGTCAAATTATTTTTACTGTTATCTTGTATATTTTAAATAGGAAGTAGACCAGTTGCGTTTGGAGAGATTACAAATTGATGAGCAGTTGCGACAGATTGGAGCTAGTTCTAGACCACCACCAAATCGTACAGATAAGGAAAAAGGCTATGTGACTGATGATGGTCAAGGAATGGGTCGAGGTAGTAGACCTTACAGAAATAGGGGGCACGGCAGACGCGGTCCTGGATATACTTCAGGTACAAACTAAGCATTTTACTCAGTAACTTTATCTGTTCCTAGACTTAATAGCTGCTAATCTCTAATATTCATTAGAACCCCATTATAACGGTTTATCACTACATGGTTTCCGATTCACAGTGGGTCAAATTGTGTTGCAAGAGACATGTAGAGTTAAAACCTGATGATAACACTTAGAGTTTACAGGGCAGGTGTGAGTTCTGTCCACGTTCTGACTGGGGATAAATCTGCTTAAGCCCTTGTGTGTTGATGACTTTCTTAAGGCCTTTCCTGATTTTATTACTGTATAGCCAAAATTTTTTTCATTTGTGTACTGTGGCTCATTTTTTGTCAGGCATGTGCTGATCATACTTGCTGGATGGACTGTGTAAATCAGGGCTCTGCATCCTATGGCTCATAAGGTGATTTTGAGTGTCATGGCCAAAGTCAGCCCTAGGCACAGTCAAGAAGTAGGCAAAGTTTCTCTTTGCCTTCCCAGCTCTTCTGTCAGTGCTTCTTTCTTCTCTCCCAGTACCTTCCACTGAACACTGTCCCCACCTGCCAGTGCCTACTGTCTTTCTTGCTCAACTGTGTATCTACTATGTAACTTGCTAATGATGGTATAAGGTATAATCCATCTCACAAATATTTGCATTTCAAAAAGGAACTCTTTAAGATGGAAAAGCCTTCAAGATCCACAGGAAAGAAGCTATAATGGTGAAGCTATAATTGGTCATTAGCTCCAACAGAGGAAGAGAGAGAGGTAGTAGAGTTGATATTCTGGAGTGGGGGAGAGAGACACCTACTCCTAAGGCCAACCTTGAACCTAACCCCTAACCCCTCTCCCAACAGTCTGTTCTTTTTGCTGTTGAAGTCCCACCTCACCATGGAGCTCTTTTCCCCATCCCCCCTACATCATTAACCCACCCCCTCATGCATAATGAGTTTATCTTAATAATTCCTTTATTAATGATAAATTATTTCAGTGGGAGTGGGAGGGAAGGTTGTGGACCAAGCATCAGGCAAGCATATCCCCTTTCAGCTAAGTTCAATCCCTGATCCCACAAAAGACCCTTCCCTGAGACAGTTGCCATGGTGGCCTTTGCCACCCTCTCAAAGGTGACCAAAATATATATATGCATTCCCTGCTGTCCCTGGGCCAAACCTTGTTAAAAGGAACTCTCTTTATAGAGGTTTGTTTATCAAGGTATTGCATTTAACTGTTGTAGACAACTTTTCCTCCAGAGAGCGCAGATGTTTAAAGGAGCACAGCTGTTTAATGATGTGGCATACTCAGGTTTGAACTTAGATGGCTGATAAAATACCTTTTATTTTTTTTTAATGAGAACCAAAAACGTTTAAAACCAAAATAACCTCAAATATTGTGAAACCCTTCATTTTGAATTTAAGATAATTTGTTTTACAAAATGGAAGGTGATAATACTCTTTGGGCTTATAAATTGGGAAGAGTATTGGATTACCCCTGAAACGTCTCTGGAAGCTTCTGTTAACCTAACTTTTTTTTTAAGTCGGACAACGGTATATAACTTTTAACTCTCGATAGGAACTAATTCTGAAGCATCAAATGCTTCTGAAACAGAATCTGACCACAGAGACGAACTCAGTGATTGGTCATTAGCTCCAACAGAGGAAGAGAGGGAGAACTTTCTACGCAGAGGAGACGGACGACGACGTGGCGGTGGAGGAAGAGGACAGGGAGGAAGAGGACGTGGAGGTGGCTTCAAAGGTACAGAGATGTTCGTTTCTTAATAATTAAAGGTGAATTTTGGGCGCTTGGGTGGCTCAGTTGGTTAAGCAACTGCCTTCAGCTCAGGTTATGATCCCGGAGTCCCGGGATTGAGTCCCACGTCGGGCTCCCTGCTCAGCGAGGAGCCTGCTTCTCCCTCTGACCCTCCGCCCTCTCATGTACTCTCTCTCATTCTCGCTCTCTCAAATAAATAAATAAATCTTTAAAAAAAAATGTGAATTTTAACAGTGGAAGTTCTGTGAAACATCTTGGTGATTCAAGGATGTGTTACTAAAACCCCATTTTTCCTGTTTTATACTGGTCAGCAGAGGAAAGGCTCAGCAGTAATCAACAGAACATTAGCTTTCCCATGGTTTGTGTAGAATATAGGAATAAACACTGATAACTAATTCAGCTGCTTTGGGGATTCTACACATAATGTGATCATTAGCTCAGGTTGACCTGTACCATAGTTGATGCAGAATTATAATGCTTTTGAAATATTTTCTGCTTCTTAGTAGCATGCTGTATTTATAAGTATTAGGTAACTGGAATCACTAGATTGTTGACTATATTTTAGAATCTGTGGTCTAAATAAACTGAGAATGTGGGAATAAAGAACTTCCAATAAGCATGTCAGAATCAGTTAACTGTTGAACCTTTTAAAAATGACCCTATAGGAAACGACGATCACTCCCGAACAGATAATCGACCACGTAATCCAAGAGAGGCTAAAGGAAGAACAGCAGATGGATCCCTCCAGGTAAACTGTGTGCCTCTTTACATCTAAATTATTTGAATTACTATAGTTTGAGACTTACGAGTTTATTTTACTTGATTTTTAAACATGTTCAAAAGTTGCAAAATTGGTACATGCAAAGAAATGTGTTCCTTTCAACATTATAATTGTATGCAATCTTAGTTCCTCATGACAAATATACAAAGAAAATTTCTCTAGAGATTATGCAGTCTTAAGCATTTGTGAAGACTTTGACAGTCCATTAGGATTTCAATACCACATTGGTGGTCCCCCCCAAGTCCCCCAAGAAAAGGGACATCCTGGACTGTATTGAGAGAGAGACCTGAGTAAACCCTGTGGACCCCTCCTCCCCTGAGTTGCAGGGATAGGGTCATCTCTTTGAGTGGAATATAAGGAAAAGAAGATGTCTACTTCATAGGTAACAATCATGATAGACTGGGCCAATGGTGCTCTCAGCTAGTACGTGCTGAATCAGCCAGCTGTTTGTTTAGAACCAGCCTCTATTCTGAGATCCCATTTCAGTTGGTCATCACCTATGCTGAACCCATTGTTAAATAATTTTAAAATTACTCCTGAGCATGTGAGACACCATTGCTAAGTGCTTTGTGTGTGTGTTATCTTATTGAATCTTACAGCAGCCCCCTGAGGTAAGTAGTTTTATTTTTCTATTCTTTAGGTGAGTAAACTGAAGCTTTTAGAAAGATTCAGTCCTTTGTCTGCAGTCACATAGTATACGGTGGAGTGATATTTGAACCCTGGTGTATGATTCCCAGAACCCATATTCTCCTCTGCTTCTTTAACTCTTAATCCTTAATCCAAGTAGTTAGGGTACCTTATTGACCATGGATTGGTTTAGGACCAACACCCAAGATTAGTGAGATGCTTTTTAAGAGCAGAAACTTCATGACAGAATATTTCATAGGATTCATAGTAGTTGCAAGTAAGTGTTAACTATTGGCAGGTTCTTAAGGGAATAGAAAAGACCTTAGATCTAGGTAAAGAGATGAAGAAATGATGTACGTATATGTGCTTTACAGAGATGTAAGGCATTTATCTGCCGGCCTTTTAATTCCCTGCTTAAGGTGACATATTCCAGGAGTTTGGCAATCTGATCGTTATCGGTTAAAAGGATGCATAGTCATATTTATAATTAAAATGGGACATCAAATAAAAAGGTTGTGCTTTCTGTAGGAGAACAGATCCAAGTCAAAGCACTAAACCCTTGACAGCCAAACATTTAGAAGACACACTGAGACCCAGCACTTGAACACACTTTGAAATTAGAGCAAACCATTTTGAGATCTATATAGCTTTTGTACTTCAAGCAGATCAGTATATGTAGTTGTTTTAAGCCCGTTGGTCAATATTATCTTCCTTTTATACAGCATCTGGAATTATTAGCAGTGTTTTAAGTGTTCCGTGTTGACACTTAAACTATTGTATGAATCTTAGGATATTATTTTCTGAATTGCATTCATCTTTACACATGTCTTGGGATTCCAGTCCTTCCACACATTAGTGTTGTTGAATTTCCCTATATCAGTATTATTCTTCAGACAGAGTTCAAGTTGTATGATCATCTGACTTGCCTTACTGAAAATACAAGCTTTAAGAAAGCAACGCTCAAATTTTTCTGCTCTAAGACAGTGGGAGCCTCAGTATAGAGATACTGTGATAGATAATTCAGGTGTAAACTAAAGGCTAGTTATGTAACAAGTGAGTTGAGTTCTTACCCTGTTAAAGGTGGAATAGGAAGGCATCAATATGGGTCCCTCATGGGTTTCACAATCTTTAAGAACAACCCATTCTTTTGAACTCTAGTATTATGGGTATATGTTATCTTGTAATTAGTAATAGTAATTCATTTTAACTATTTGTTTCTCGCTATTTTATTCTGCTTAGAAGAAGACACAGTAGGATTGTGAGTTTTTATCTAACTTTGGATGCAATGAGATGACCAATGTGTTCCAGTTAAAGAAGAAGAGTGTTTTAAAATCATAAACTAAATAAAAAATCCTACCTGACCTTAATTTCTTGCACTTCTTCTATTCTCACTCCCATTTCCCCTTTTAACATGTGGAACTTACACTTCAGGCTTAAAATTTCTTGTCAGGCCAGTTACAGATTACAATAGGATATGGTCTGTGTATATAACAACTATAACTTGTTTTAGATCAGAGTTGACTGCAATAATGAAAGGAGTGTCCACACTAAAACATTACAGAATACCTCCAGTGAAGGTAATCGGCTGCGCACGGGTAAAGATCGTAACCAGAAGAAGGAAAAGCCAGACAGCATGGATGGTCAACAACCACTTGTGAACGGAGTACCCTAAACTGCATAATTCTGAAGTTATATTTCCTAAACCATTTCCATAACTCTTATTCCATATTAGAAAACTTTGTTAGGCCAAAGACAAATAGTAGGCAAGATGGCACAGGGCATGAAATGAATACAAATTGTTAAGAATTTTATTTTTTGGTATTGGCCATAAGCAACAATTTTCAAATTTGCACAAAAAGATACATTGAAATTTTGAAACATTGAGTTTAAGTACACTTTAGCACTTCAGGGCAGGATTTTAGTTTGGTTTATTTTTTGAAGTACTGAGCAGTGATATTTTTTGTTAATTTGGACCATTTTCCTGCATCGGGTGATAACTCGCCGGTACATTTCAGTTTTTCTGAATAAATAGCATTTTTGGTAATTATATTACAATTCTGTTTTCAATCTCCTATAGAAGTCCATGAAATACTATGTCATTTCATGTCCTGTGTCAGTTTATGTTTGGTCCACTTTTCCAGTATTTTAGTGGACCCTGAGATGTGTGTGATGTGACGTTTGTCATTTTCATTAGCAAAAAAAAAAAAAGTTGTATGATCTGTGCCTTTTTTATATCTTGGCAGGTAGGAATATTATATTTGGATGCAGAGTTCAGGGAAGATAAGTTGGAAACACTAAATGTTAAAGATGTAGCAAACCCTGTCAAACATTAGTACTTTATAGAAGAATGCATGCTTTCCATATTTTTTTCCTTACAGAAACATCAGGTTAGGCAGTATAAAGAATAGAACTTGTTTTTGTTTTTGTTTTGTTGCACTGAAGTTTGACAAATAGTGTTATCGAGAGGGATGTGTAATTTTTCTGTAAAGACAGGAGAAGAAATAACTATCTTTTCATTTGAGAGAGGCTAAAATGTTTTCAGCTAGGAACAAATCTTCCTGGTCGAAAGTTAGTAGGATATGCCTGCTCTTTGGCCTGATGACCAATTTTAACTTAGAGTCTTTTTTATTTTGTCCTCCCCAAGTTTTGTGAAGTTTTTCATATTTTAATTTCAAGGGTATTTGGGGGAGATAGAAAGGTCATTTTCATGTGTGCATAATAACCCTGTGAAGTACAGGTACTTTGTCTAAGAAACATTGGAAGCAGGTTAAATGTTTTGTAAGCTTTGAAGTATTAGGTCTAATGTATAAGCGGAATTGGAAAGCAGACTAGAATTGGTTAACACATACTTCTTTTCTTAATTTTTTTTTTCTTTTGTTTTTTGATGTGTTGGGTTTTGGTTCTGTTTTTGAGTCTTTTTTATGAATGAAATTTACTGAGGAAAAATATGTGAAGGACCTTCACTCTTAAGATGTTATATTTTTCTTAAAAAATAACTCCAAGTAGGGGTACCACTGAGTCTGTACAGAGCCGTGCAAACCGAAGTTCTGCCTCTGATGTATTTTGTGAGTTTGTTTCTTTGAATTTTCATTTTACAGTTACTTTTCCTTGCATACAAATAAGCATATAAAAATGGCAACAAACTGCACATGATTTCAAGAATATTAAAAAGTCTTTTAAAAGTATTGCCAAACATTAATGTTGATTTTTAGTTATTTATTCTGGGAATGTATAGTATTTGAAAACAGAAATTGGTACCTTGCACACATCATCTGTAAGCTGTTTGGTTTAAAATACTGTAGATAATTAACCAAGGTAGAATGACCTTGTAATGTAACTGCTCTTGGGCAATATTCTCTGTACATATTAGCGACAACAGATTGGATTTTATGTTGACATTTGTTTGGTTATAGTGCAATATATTTTGTATGCAAGCAGTTTCAATAAAGTTTGATCTTCCTCTGCTAAATTGATGTTGATGCAATCCTTACAAATGATTGCTTTTAAAATTTTAAGATAGGAAAAGAAATCTATAGAAAGTGTTCTGTTACAAAATGTAACTGTTACCACTGGAAGTTTCACATGTCATAGGAAGTTAGCTGTTATCTACCAACTTTCAAGAACTTGATCTTGTTTAATAAGGTGGAAGAAAATCAACAAAATGGTACAAAAGCACATTGTGCCATTACAATATGCACTAAGTATCTTTTTTTACAAAGGCTGAATTCAGCAAGGCGCTAACTTGCTTAAATGTGAATTACTAACTTCTAAAACTGTAATTTGATTCACATGTTTTCAAATGGAGTTGGAGTTGATTCGTATTACAATATTTGTGTGCTAAACGTGTATGTTTTTCAGTTCTAAGTCATGATGTTTTTAAAATCTTATTAAAGTTTCAAAATCTAAAGATTGTTTATCTAGATGTAAATTTTTATTAAAAAGTTGCACTTATGAAAAAGCAAAAAATTAGTCTGACAGATGTTTGCTCCTGTTCTTAAATTTCTAAATATAACAAATATTAGGAGTATCTGGGGAGGGGGGAGTTATTTATCATGCAAAGCGTATATGCCTTGCAAAATAAGGTTTTCTGTGCCCTTAAGGGGCAAAAACATACCTACTGGAAAATGGTTCTCCGTATTCCCAGTTAGAAGATTTCAACACGTTAATTACACAGGGTGCCACCAAAACATATTAAACATATACTCCTGTCTGTGCACACACAAATATACCCTGCCATTTGGAAAATACTAAATGTGTCTATGTAGTTTAAAAAAAACAAGGGCGCCTGGGTGGCTCAGTCAGTTAAGCGTCTGCCTTCCGCTCAGGTCATGATCCCGGGGTCCTGGGATCGAGTCCCGCATCGGGCTCCCTGCTCCTCGGGGGGGCCTGCTTCTCCCTTTCCTTCTGCCTGCTCCTTCCCCTGCTTGTGCTCTCTCTCTCTCTCTCAAATAAATAAAATCTTTTTCAAAAAAAAAAAAAAAACCTTTTGATGTCAGTATCTCCATAATAAAATAAATGATGGGTTTGTAGGAGGAAGGTGCCTGAAATGGCTGTTGTGGTCACTTGAAGAAACTCTGGCACAGCCGAGAAAAAAGGATAGAAGTAGAGGGGTGATCGAGTCAAAGTTCTCCATGTTAGCATCCAAATGATTTACGGGTGCAGGACAGTCTCCTCCACATTGATGGCCTGCCTCTCCCCTCCCCCACTCCCCCTCTGGATACTCCATCTTCATTTTCTGCCTTTCTGGGTTTTCATCCTCGTGCTTACCCGGTTCTCTGCTATCTGTTCGGCCTGGTTGTGGACTCTTCCAGGGCTAAAAGAGCAGAGCACGGTCCGTTAGATGTGGTAGGTAAAACCAATCTACGAGTAATTTGGTTGGGCTTTCCTGGTTTCACAGTGGTCTTCGATGCTACAAATAAATAGCCTATTGGCAATATCAACCTTGAGACTCAGCTTGGCTTACTCAGAGGCCTTTCTCCCATCTGAGCATGATCTTAGAGCTCCTGGTGCTTAGGACTATAATTCCTTTTAGAGTCCATATATACTGATTTGATCCCTGTTGAGGCCATTTGTCTCATGGCCATAAATAGCATCTTTCCTTCATGACCTTCTGATGCCTCTGATAACCAGTTATTCTGAAATAGCCATTAGCAGATGCTAGTCTTGATTGCTCAGAAGGCTTAACAGGTACCAGTATTTATTTATTTAAAGATTTTATTTGAGAGAGACAGAGATACCACAATCATGGGGAGGAGAGGGAGAAGCAGGCTTCCCATTGAGCAGGGAGCCCGACACGGGGCTCGATCCCAGGACCCTAGGATCATGACCTGAGCCGAAGGCAGATGCTTAACTGACTGAGCCACCCAGGTGCCCCACGGGTACCAGTATTTAAATCTTGAGCATTTTTTCCACTGTATATTTATTTAGGGCTGTTTAAAAATTTTATTTGGGGCTATTTAGAAGTTTTCTTTCTGGAGCGCCTGGGCACAGTCAGTTAAGCATCTGACTCTTGGTTTTGGCTCAGGTGGTGATCTCAGGCTTGTGAGATTGAGCCCCATGTCGGGCTCCATGCTCAGCGCGAGGGTCTGCTTGAGATTCTCTTTCTCCACCCCTCCCGCTCATTCTCTTTCTCTCATTCTCTCTCTCTCAATAAATCTGTTTTGAAGAAGAAATTTTCTTTTTCTTTTTTTTTAATATTATGTTAGTCACCATACATCATTAGTTTTTGTTGAAGTGATCCATGATTCATTGTTTTTCTATGACACCCAGTGCTCGATGTAGTACGTGCCCTCCTTAATACCCATTACCAGACTAATCTATCCCCCCACCCCCTGCCCCTCTAAAACCCTCAGATTGTTTCTCAGAGTCCATAGTCTCTCATGGTTCATCTCTCCCTCTGATTTCCGCCCCCCCTTCATTTTTCCCTTCCTTTTCCTAATGTCCTCCATGCTATTCCTTATGTTCCACAAATAAGTGAAACCATATGATAATTGACTTTCTCTGCTTGACTTATTTCACTTAGCATAATCTCCAGTCCCATCCATGTTGATGTAAAAGTTGGGTATTCATCCTTTCTGATGGCTGAGTAATATTCCATTGTATATATCGACCACATCTTTATCCATTCATCTGTTGAAGGACATCTCGGCTCTTTCCAGTTTGGCTGTTGCGGACATTGCTGCTATGAACATTGGGGTGCATGTGGCCCTTCTTTTCACTACATCTGTGTCTTCGGGGTAAATACCCAGGAGTGCAATTGCTCGGTCATAGGGTAGCTCTATTTTTAATTTTTGGGGGCACCTCCACATGTTTTACAAAGTGGCTGTACCAACTTGCATCCCCACCAACAGTGTAAGAGGGTTCCCCTTTCTCCACAACCTCTCCAACATTTGTTTCTTGCCTTGTCAATTTTTGCCATTCTGACTGGTGTAAGGTGGTATCTCAATGTGGTTTTGATTTGGATTTCCCTGATGGCTAATGATGATGAACATTTTTTTCATGTGTCTGTTAGCCATTTGTATATCTTCTTTGGAGAAGTGTCTTTTCATATCTTCTGCCCACTTTTTGACTTGATTATTCATTTTTGGGGTGTTGAGTTTGAGAAGTTCTTTATAGATCTTGGATACCAGCCCTTTATCTGTAGTGTCATTTGCAAATATCTTCTCCCATTCTGTGGGTTGCCTCTTTGTTTTGTTGACTGTTTCCTTTGCTGTGCAGAAGTTTTATCTTGATGAAGTACCAGAAGTTCATTTTTGCTTTTGTTTCACTAGCCTTTGGAGATGTATCTTGAAAGAAGTTGCTGTGGCCGATGTCCAAGAGGTTACTGCCTATGATCTCCTCTAGGATTTTGATGGATTCCTGTCTCACATTGAGGTCTTTCATCCATTTTGAGTTTATCTTTGTGTATGGTGTTAGAGAGTGGTCGAGTTTCATTCTTCTGCATGTGGCTGTCCAATTTTCCCAGCACCATTTATTGAAGAGACTTTTTTCCATTGCGTATTTTTTCCTGCTTTGTCTAAGATTATTTGACCATAGAGTTGAGGGTCCATATCTGGGTTCTCTATTCTGTTCCATTGGTCTATATGTCTGTTTTTGTGCCAGTACCATGCTGTCTTGGTGATCACTGCTTTGTAATATAGCTTGAAATTGGGCAATGTGAAGCCCCCAGCTTTATTTTTCTTTTTCAACATTTCCTTGACGATTCGGGGTCTTTTCTGATTCCATACAAATTTTAGGATTGTTTGTTCAATGACATTGAAAAATGTCATTGGAATTTTGATCGGGATGGCATTGAAAGTATAGATAGCTCTGGGTAGCATAGACATTTTAACAATTGATGCAGAAAAAGCATTTGACAAAATACAGCATCCCTTTCTGATTAAAACTCTTCAGAGTATAGGGATAGAGGGAACATTCCTCAAGTTCATAAAATCCACCTATGAAAAACCCACAGCGAATATCATCCTCAATGGGGAAAAGCTGAGAGCCTTTCCCCTAAGATCAGGAACACGTCAAGGATGCCCACTCTCGCCACTATTGTTCAACATAGTACTAGAAGTCCTAGCAACAGCAGTCAGACAAAAATAAATAAAGGTATTCAAATTGGCAAAGAAGCAGTCAAACTCCCTTTTCGCAGACGACATGATACTTTATGTGGAAAATCCAAAAGACTCCACCCCCAAATTACTAGAACTCATACAGCAGTTCAGTAATGTGGCAGGATACAAAATCAATGCACAGAAATCAGTTGCTTTCTTATACACTAACAATGCAACTGTAGAAGGAGAAATTAGAGAAACGATTCCATTTACAATAGCACCAAAAACCATAAGATACCTCAGAATAAACCTAACCAAAGAGGTAAAGGATCTATACTCTAGGAACTACAGAACACTCATGAAAGAAATTGAAGAAGACACAAAAAGATGGAAAAACATTCCATGCTCATGGATCGGAAAAATAAACATTGTTAAAAAAATTTTCTTTCCATTTCTTTCTGAGAACTTGTCATGAAGAAATGGGGCATTCTTTTTTTTTTTTTTTAAACGCTAAGGAGTATTATGTTAGTGGGAGAGGCATTAAAACTCTGCAAGTTGCACTTGTTAAATGATTAAAGACTAAACTTCAAAATTGAGTGCTTAAAGGTTTTCCCACCAATTTGTGTATACCATAGACTTGATTACAGGGGTAGGTTGAAAATTAGAAGGAAGACTGAGTGTCAACAAGAGACGGTTGCACAGAATCCTGGGAATTGGGGTATATGATGATGATTCGGCATCATTCAAAATTTGGATAGCTTATGCGGGGAGGAAAAAATTGTTTTATTTATTCAGGTATAAAGTTCCTTTGGTAAATACTAAGGCATCTTTGTCAGATTTCCCTAGAAATCAAACCCTGTAAGATACTGCATCAAAAAACAGTACTGGTACTTAGGGAATATATATCATTAAAAGTTGAAAATGCAGTGTAGCTACTACGTGACAGGAAGGGACATAGGGAGTTACGCTATGGAAAAGGGAATTACGGGGTAGATTCCACACTTGTCCAGGGCATAGACTGGCTCTGTGGTAACTGAGTAAGTCATTTCATCTCCATGTTTTGGTTTTTTTCTTGTGTTAAAGAAATGGTTGCTAAGGTATCCCAACTCCAAAGTTGTATATGCATTAATAAGGATTCATGTTTTATATGGAGAAAGCGACAGAGAGTCCGTGGTAATGAACCACCCCCCTGACTTCTCTGACTCTCATTAGTTAATATTTACTGTATAGCAGGCACTTCACAAGCTTCTTGGGGATACAGGGATATCTCAGACCTTCAAGAAGTTCACTGTCAAGTGGGAGAGCTTGAGTCAATGGGCAGTTGCAGCATCCGGTACGGTTAAGTGCTAGAATGCACAGGGCGAGGTGGTGTGGAGCCAGTACAGGGCTGCTCAGGTGAAGTGAATCTTCAAAAGATCGGAGGAGTTAGCCAGGTGTAAGGGTGCTGCGGGCAATAATCTAGGCATGAGGAAATCTGTATTTGGGAAGCTTCCAAGAGTTCTGTGTGGCTAGAGCACAGAATTTGAGGGAGAGGTGAGACGAGGTACTGCCAGGGAGGCCTATGGTGCCACGTTAGAGGTTGGACCTCAGGGAGCCTCAGAAGGGTCTGAAATGATCAGGTTTCCACTTGAAGTGTGGTGGGACAGACAGGATGGTCCCATGACTCTGGGAGCCCCTGTCAAGTTACCTTGTAACCAGCTAGCAGGAGGGACTGGGCCCAAATCCAACTCTCAGGAGGCTCTTCTGCCCCACAGTCCAGATCCAGCGTCCCACAAGGTCACAGGTGCCTGCCGTCTGGGTTCCCAGGCAGCTCCCCTGACAGCTGGGAGTTGTAAGCCCTGATGTGATCATCTGTGTACAAGGCTGCCGTCAGGCTTGCCCTGTGGAAGGGTAGACCCCCAGAGAAGGAATAACCTTCCCCCGGAGTCCAGCCCCAAGGTGCAGCCCGCGGTGCCGTGACCTTTGCATCTCTGCAAGAGAAGATGGGTCTCCATGTGCCTCTTCTTGCTGGTACTTCTCCCTTCTTAAAACCTCTTCCTCTTGTATGGTGGTGTGCTGTTTGCCTTCACCCACTATTTCACAGATGGTGACCAGTGTGAGGCAAATGCCACTTATTGCAGCCCTGGCCCTTTGGAAACTGCAAAAGGGATCAACTAAGCCATATCAGGATGGACAGCAACCCTCCGAGGGTAGTGGGAAACGTGGCTGAGCTGAAATCACTGGTGAACATGTTAGTTCGATGCTTATGGCCAGTCCAGGTGCCACAAAGGCCCTGGAAAGTCCTCCATGGAAGGCCAATTGAAACAATTTGATCCTTCAGCACTCTCAAGTCAGCCAGCCCTATGAGCCCTAAGAAGAAAGAAATCGGGAGAAGAGAGCCCTTGGTTCCAAGTGCCATTAGAATAGTAGATTCAGTCTAACTTCCTGGATTTGAACCCTGTTCATTGGGCAGTGTACCACCCAGGGGCTTGTCAGGGGTGGGGTTGAGGTACACGAACAGTCACAGGAATCCCGAGGCTTGAACCGCTTGCATGATGAAGAAGCTGCACCCATGAGGTGGGTGACACTGAGTGACCAGCATTTGGGGTTTACCGCAGGATTCCCTTTTGCCCAATGAATTGCCTAGTCTGACCAATGGGGAGAGAGCAAATGTGCCTGCCCTGGGCTTGAACTGGATGCTCATGGAAGTCAGATTCACACAGCCACGAAGAGGAGACTTTCCTGAGACACTGAATGCAGAGTGAGACATCCCTGCTGAGGTCCCAGCAGCCTTGAGGCACTCTGACTTTATTAGCATGCTTGTAGGAAAACCCTGGGCGTCAGGGATAACTTGTGAGCAAATGACTTGAATTCAGAGAGTGCTGGCAAAGCTGATGGCGTCTTACACGAGGAAGACAGCCCTAATTTTACTCCTGTCAGGGAGTAAGGGATGGGATAATCCTCTGGGGGCTCACTTAGGCCCCATCCAAAGGGGGGAAGATGAGATACGGGGCCCTGTAAGGTGCCCCAGGTCTCAGCAAAAGTGGAAAGGCATCAAAGCACCACTCCAGACCTCTTCTGAGGCTCCATCAGGCAGCATGTTATGGCTCTGGGTCTTGAATGAAGGGATGCCTGAGTAAGGAGATAGACGGGAAAAGTAGAGAGGCCCATGGGCTAAGTAACCTAAATCACTCTAAGGAGGTTGCAGAGAGAACATAGGGAGGTGTGCAGGAAACAAGAACTTGTTCTTTTAAGATTATTTATTTTAGAGAGAGAGAAGGTGAACGAGCCAGCAGAGGGTGGGAGGCAGAGGGGGAGGGAGAGAGAATCCCAAGCAGACTCCCAACTGAGCACAGACCCCCAACATAGAGCTCGATCCCACGACCCTGAGATCATGACCTGAGCCAAAATCAAGAGTCGGATGCTCGACCGACTGCGCCACCCAAGCACCCCATCAATAACTGATTTTACATCAAGAAGACCCCTATAAAGAGCTGATGCCAGGAGGTCCTGGGTGGGGGGATTCCCTTTGGAGATGGAAGCCATTCATTTTCCCTACTGCCTGGCTAGCAAATCTGCAAAGCCTCCCGTGTCCTTGAAGAAGGCTCTAGAGGAGGAAGCCAAGTGGTTAGCCACATCCTAATGCTGCTGAAAGAGACTCTCAGAGACTCCCCATCTCCAACAGGCCTCTATGCCACCCCGGAGACTTTCTAGCCCAACGGCTAGAGGGCCCTTCAATTCAGATTTGAGTTCATTCAGAAGCAAACTTGGCCCAGGGCCCAGTCCTCTGCCCTCGTCAAGGGGATTGCTCACTTTCTGTCCTGGTCCATGTAGCCTAGAACAGGTGTGGGGAGGATTCAGCAGACCTGGACCTCCCAGACCCTAGAGCCCAAGACATTGTTGTTCTTGGACCAGTAAGTGCATGGTAAATGAATTTCCCTGGCAGGGTTTGAGACTGGTTTCACTTACAGCCAAGAGACTCAGCACAATTACTGCAGATGCCATTGGTCCCTTTGTCAAACTTCATGATAGGTATGGACATGCTGGGCTCCCTCAACCCTGTGAATGCAGAACCTCTTATATTTCCAAAGCCTGCCAGGATTATGCAGTTGAAACAATCACATATCAGTAGGTGAGAAATAATACATACAAGGCTTATCCCATTGCCGGGAAGGAGTGGTAGGCCACAGTATCTTAATTCCCAGCCCTCTTTAGCCAGTGAGTAAATCCAGTGTCTGTGGCCCCTGACTGCAGATCATTGTGGTTTTAATAGTGGCCACCATGACACTCAAAGCATCTGATACACCAACAGGTGACTGAACTGATTGCAGCCATTCCTGGCACCTGGTATGTGGCCTTAGAGTGGCACCGTCCAGTTCTTCTGCCCCTAGCCACATGTGGCAGCTGTTGAGTGCTTGAAACGTGGCTGGTCAGAACGGAGATATTCTGTTAAGTGCAGAATATACAATGGATTTGGAAGACTTATTTTGAAGATTATCTTACTAATTATTTTTTATATTTAAATACTGAATTTTTGATATTTTGGATCTAATGGGTTAACTAAACTATGTCATTACCATTAGTTATACCTGCCTCTTTTTTACTGTTTTTTAAATTTCTTTTTAGATTTTATTTATTTATTTGACAGAGAGAGACACAGTGAGAGAGGGAACACAAACAGGGGGAGTGGGGGAGGGAGAAGCAGGCTTCCCGCGGAACAGGGAGCCCGATCTGGGGCTTGATCCCAGGACCTGGAGATCATGACCCGAGCCGAAGGCAGACGCTTAACCAACTGAACCACCCAGGCGCCCCAAGATATCTATGTTCTAATCACTGGAACCTGGAATATGGCAAAGGGAAATTAAGGATACATATGGAATTAAAGTTGTTACTCAGCTGACCTTGAGATGGAAGGATTATCCAGATTGCCCCAGTGTAACCACAGGGTCCTTATATAAGTGGAAGAAGAAGGTGGAGGAGGCATAGTTAGAGAGAGTAAAACATCCTAGGATTTTCACCAATTCTTTTTTTTAAAGATTTTATTTATTTGTTTTTGAGAGAAAGAGAGAGCACATGAGTTGGAGGAAGGAGCAGAGGGAGAAGCCTGATGTGGGGCTCGATCCCAGGACCCTGGGATCATGACCCAAGCCGAAGGCAGACGCTTAACGACTGAGCCACCCAAGGCGCCCCTACTGTTTTGTTTTGTTTTTTTTTAAATAGGTCTACTAGAAAATTTTAAATTACATATGTGATTCACATTATATTATTCTTGGACAGAATTGCCCTAGACATTGCTAATGTCTTCTCCAGATTTCTCTAGGAAGAAAAAAAATTATTTTGTTTTCACCTGACAAAGCATGAAGTTTACCTTTATTGTCCTGCCTCAGGTGTTTTGAACTTCCCCAGCAATACTTAATAACTGCAACATATCAGTAATGAGTTGGGCAAGTCCATTACGTTATATTGATGATATTTTGTTTTAAGTAGGCTCCATGCCCAGCGTGGAGCCCAATGCAGAGCTTGAACTCACGACCCTGAGATCCAGACCCAAGCCGAAATCAAGAGTCGACGCTTAACCGACTGAGCCGCCCAGGTGCCCCTCTCTTGATGATATTTTTCTGGTGGCCCTCACAGCTCTCTAAGCACAGCTGTGCACAGGTGCCAAGACCTTGAATCAGGATAGAGACCAGGACCAGGCCACTTGAGTGCCTGGCTTGGGGGCTATATGAGCAGCTGCCCAAAGAGCTATTCCACAGCCTAATGAGGAAAAACTGTTGGCCTTGCAAACATTAGCTACACAGAAGGAGCCCTTCTGACCTGTTTGACCTCTTTGGGTATCAGAGGCAGCACATCCTGCACCTAGGAATGTTATTTAAGAACCTGTCCTAAGTCATCAGCCTGGTGGCCAAATGTGATCGGAGCCCCCTGTGGTAAAGCCACGGAAGGAATACAGGCAGCAGAGTAATACCTGCCCTGTCCCCGTAACTCCTGGAGTTTTAAGTATCTGGGACCTGTCTTCTCACATCTGATGCCTCTGGCAATAAGACTCTGCCGGCGTATGGATGGGTCATCTCTTCACCACTGAATGGTACATGCCTTTTGAATGACAATTATTGGTTCTGGTGGGGAAACATTGTCTCACTGCAGGAAAAAATGTGATTCTCAGTTCCAACTTGCCTGCGATGGGTTGTTGTCACTAAACTAAATTCCATCACATCAGGGCATCAGCGATGGTGCTGTCGGGAAACCAGAAATCACACCAGTGCTTTTAACAGAGAATTTAACATAGAGATTGGCTGGACAGACATTCAAGGATTGAAAATTCAGAACAGGAACATTAAGGTAACACAGAGGTGGGGTCTGCAGGAAGCATCTGCCATCCTGAGGCCTGGGGGAACAAAGGGGGATGAGGCTCAAAGGAGAGGCCCACAGAATTCAAACCCAGACCTCTAGGAAAGGGATGCTGTTGGTTGGTACTGGTACCTTGGTAACCCATGGGAAGACCCCCCCCATGGGGCTGGGACTTAGACCACTGAGGATGGTGTGCCAGCCAGCTGGTTGATGCTGGTCTCTCTGAGCAGACGTGATGATGCTGGTTCTGAGGGGCAGGGGGATCTGGAAATTGTATTCAGCTGCTGCCACTGGAGCAAAATGTTCCTGCCAGAGTGAAGAACCACGAACCACGGTCTTCCAGTCTCCCTCCAGAGCTTCTTAGGGGCAGAACCTAATAGGCAGCACTGTCGACGGAGCAGAGCAGAATGCGGAAGAATGGTCTGGAACTGAGAGACAATCGCTTAATCATTGACAATGTGCAACAAGCTGAGAAAATGTGAAATGGAAGTACCTCCGGTCGAGGGTTAAGCCCCCTGCAAGAATAGGTGGCTACCCACTCAACAAGAACTGAGATGCCCTCATTGGCTGCTTTGCCTGAGTGACTGGCTTAATAGGGGCCGCAATTCTGAAACTGAGTACCATACAAGGAAACTTGTTTCACTGATGGGTGAACAAGTTCAGTAGAATACCCAGCCATCTGTTCTGACCATGGTAAGTGCTGACAACCCGTGGTAGTACTTGCTCTGCACAGTGTGGGGGCTGCAAAGTGCTGCTTTTGGTAATAAAGCATTCCACTCCTCAAGGGACGAAATACACCTTTTCATGGACTCATGGGCTGCTGCGAATGGCCTCACTCAGGTCAGGCCTTTAAGCGACCCAGGCTGAGACTAGTCAAGTCATAACCCTATGAAAACAAATACAACTCAACCCCAAGCTCAATTAATAAGTCACATATGTATTTGTCTGCTAGAAAGGGCCACATCCTGAGAAAAGCAAAGCATCTGCAAGAAGTAAGTCAACTGAGCCCGTGAGACATCAGTCATATCCATATCCATGTGTGGCCTACTAGATCTATGTCCAGACCCAGCACAGTAACAGACACCATGAAGGGCTGTCATTTGACATACAAAGAAGCTACCGAAGCCCCCCAGAGCCTGCACTCACAGGCAGCTTCATGAACCGGTAATTCAGGGTGAACTTGGTCATACTATGGAAGACAGGACTGACTCATACTGGCAAATATACTTCACAGGCCTCCAGAAAAGGAAGGAAGGAGGATAGGGTACAAAGGATCTTAGGCTATAGTACAGTTCCAAGCAATTTTCAGCCAGGTTGATGGGGAGTTCTTGAGCCGAAGTCACCTGTTACAGGGGTTCTCCTCCTCATAAGAATGGATCTGCATGCACAAAGAACTGGTAACTGTATTTAATCCAGGGAAAGGAATTTATGGGTTGAGAGACAGGGTAAGAGGGAGACTTCCTTTTCATTCTATACTCTTTTGTACCGTGAGGTGCGTGTGCTGTGCGCACATATAATTCATTCAGAATATCAACACAATACATGTTGTTAAAGCCAAAAAAAAAAAAAAAAAAAAAAAGAATGGATCTGCATTCGTACCCCCACTGTTGCTCAATCATTGGCTGGAAGTGGTCTCCAGGAAACATGACCTTGGCACAAACACAGTCCTGGCTGCACAGTTGCATGGGCACCACACTACGGAATCATACTTCCCCCTTTCTCCGGACCTGCATTGACCATAATGAGTAGCTGGAAAATTTTTACTACATAGATCATGGAAATGTGGATGAACACAAGTTTATTTATTTATTTATTTATTTATTTATTTATTTATTTATTATTTTTAAAAGATTTTATTTATTTGACAGAGAGACAGCGAGAGACAGAACACAAGCAGGGGGAGTGGGAGAGGGAGAAGCAGGCTTCTCCCCTGCAAGTTGAGGACACTCCTGTGGTTCTTATGCTCCTGCAGTAAGTCATCTTCACACTGTAGCCATCTTCCTTGATGTCAAGAGACTGACTCCCTTTGGTAATGGAATGGTTAGCCCTGGGTCTCTGTGAAGCTTTTCACTCCAGCATATACAATAAGGCCTGGTTCATTCCTGAAGGGAGCTCATGGACCCCAACTGGTTGGGCATAGACAGATCCAACTCTGGGAAGCATGTAGAGTATCAAGGGGCAAATACCCTCTCTTTTCCTAGTCCAGATATGGACAGACTGTACCCGTCTAGGGCAGTGACCATACTGCCAACTATCACAAAGCTATATATGTCACCCCTAATTTGATTTGGCTACGGGGGATCTTATCAGCACCGCACTATCATACAATGCCTCTGATATTGCTTCTACCAAGCAGGGGACTCAGCCACTCTTTGCCTTGAGTTTCTACACTCATGTGTCCATAGCCTGTGATGTCCATGCTAATGGGTATGGAGATTCTCCTCAGACCCTACTCAAAGCAGCATTTGTGTTCTTCTCACCCACTTCCAGGGCTAGTTTTTCTGTGTAGTAAGACAACCTCCCTTGCCTCCCCTGCCTCCTGCTTGGATACAGGGTTACTCGCTTCTTGAGAACAGCCATACAACTCTTCGGTAACCAAAGACCCAATGAGCACAGACTATATATCCCCAGATTCTGGTGCCATTAGCAGGATCTACCTGGGAGCATGAGGGACACAGTTTGTCATCATTTTCTATGGGTTTTCCTCCCACCAGGAGGTGTTTCTAAGGCTCACTCAAGGAGATTACCTATCTGGGGTCTCTACCAAAGATAGTCTTGATTCCCTACCTCTGCTTTTGTCGGATACCTGCATAGCTTTGGGTCATTGACTGACTAGGCAGTACACACTGTGGCCAACAGCTTCTGCTGTTTCTAACTGAATACCTCATTGCAAGTGAAGCTATCTAACATCAACTATAGGAGCTAACCACACGGCTCTCAACCACCCCCCACCTAAGCCCTACGGTTTTCATGATTAACTTCGTATTCTTATTTAGGACCCTTTTCATTTTACAATGTCTTCTTTGCCATTGTCACCACTTCCAGAAACCCCACTGACAAATCCAATTAATTTCTGGGCCCCATGGGAAGGCAGGTTTCACTGTGGGATAATGACAGAACATGAGACCATGTGCCTCATCTTACTAACACTTAACAATTAAACCTATTCTTGTGCCCATTGTACAGGACTGGCTTTTTCTTTCACTCACCTTCCAAAGATAGATTAAAGGGAGCAAGACTAGACGCAGGGAAGCCAGGTTGTTGGAATAATGAGCCAATACAATGACATCGAGAATGGAGATGGTGGGATCACTATGATATTTAGGAGAGAGAATCAGTGGGACTTGGTGATTATTATGTGTGGGGAAAGAGAAAGGAAAGAAACTAGGGTTATGATTCACATAGTTTGGGTTTAATTAACAGTTTTCTTTTAGAGGAACGAAGATTTAGTCATACAACTATGTTTATTAAGCATACACCATGGGGCGCCTGGGTAGCTCAGTCATTAAGCTCAGGTCATGATCCCAGGGTCTTGGGATCTAGTCCCACATCGGGCTCCAGGCTCAGCGGGGAGTCTGCTTCTCCCTCTCCCACTCCCCCTGCTTATGTTCCCTCTCTCGCTGTGTCTCTCTCTGTCAAATAAATAAATAAGATCTAAAAAAAAAAAAAAAAAAAACCCATACACCATGACTCAAGCAATGTATTTGATGTGGAAATGCAGAAGAAAATGACACTTGGAAACAAAAATTAGCATAAGATAATAGATAATTATAGGGACAAAGAGATAATCGTGCCTCTTTGTCTGAGGCACTGAGAAGGGCACAACTCACTCAGCAGTGTTCCTGTTAAAAAAATTAATAAGCTTAATCTAATAATGTGGAAACATCAGACAAGTTCAAATCGATGGACATTTTACAAAATAAAAGGCTTGTCCTCATCACAGTTATTGTGGTCATAAAAGACAAAGAAACACTGAGGAATTATTGCCATTTGAAGCGTACTAAAAAGACATGACAGTTAAATGCAACATGTGGTCCTGCACTGGATGCTGAACCAGAAAATATTGTTGTCTTCTGTCACAGCGGACATTATTGGGAAACTTGGCTATGAATAAGGTCTGTAGATTACACAATAGGACAATGCTAATTTACCATTTTTGATAACTGTACTGTGATTATATAAGAGAATATTCCTGACTTTAGGAAATACAGGAAGTTTTTAGGAGCTAAGGGCTAAGATATGAGCTAGAAGAAGTTTCGAGCAGTAGCATAGTGGCTTAGGCTCTGGGGTTACACTGCTGGAGTTCTAATCCCAGCACAGTTATTTACTACCTATGAAGCTTTGAGCAAGTTATTTAAACATTCTCCAGTTTAAGTTTCCTCACTAGTAAAATGGGTGATGGTAATAATAGCACCTAACTCATCGAGATGGCGTGAGAGTGACATTGCCATGTGTCAAGTGCTTAGACCCGTGTCTGGCATGTTTGCGTAACTGGGGCTGGCTGGATTTCAGCTCTTCTGCCTCTGCCCTGGAAATACAGAGAGAAATGGGACATGGTTCCCTTGTTCAAGGAGCCACAGTCTAGTGGAAAAAATAAGAAGGTTAAAGATAATAACAAAACCATGTGATGAGTGTTCTGCTAGGGATTTGAGCTGAGTGCCGCTGAGCTTGGGGCAATGAGTTCTGCAGGAGGAAGTCAGGAGAAGTTTCACAGAGGCCTTCTGGTTTGAAATGGATCAGTACGGGTGAACAGGAGTTTGCCAAGAATGCACTTTCCCCACTTTGGTCAGGCCCAGGGCAACATGGGTGCAAAAGCAGAGTTCTGGAAAGGGCATTAAGTACGAGAGTACAGCGTCGGCAATGAGCAGCGGTTGGCGGGAGAGCCAGGATTGACTGCCAGTCAACTGACGCAGGTTCAGATCCCGGCTTAAATATCACCTACAGCCTCAAACAAATCACACAATCTCCCTGAATCTCAGTTTCCCCGACATATGGAGATATTAACACTTCCCTCAGGCCTGTTAGGAGGGTTAATATCATGTGCTTAGCACAGCGCCCAGTGCATGGCTCATCCCCCATAAAGGACCGCTGTTCGTATTAATGCTAGTGTTAGACATTTCCAGGGTTCACCATGTTTCCTGATTCTTCTTTCCTTCCAGGCACGTGCCTCCCTTGAGGGAAGCCTGGCCCTGTAACTTCCTCTGGCCAATGAGGTGAAACAGAAAAGATGCACGTCCTTTTGGGGCCGACGCATTGACGAGCCAGGACGCTGTGATTGTCCACACTCTCTTCCCCTGACACAGCAACTTGGAAGCTAAGACAGTGGCACCTCTGTCAGTCCAGGTAACAGGGACAACGATGAGCAGAGTGTCCCTGCCCACCTGTGTCAGGCATGTAGCATGAGCAAGCGATAAACCTTTGTTGTTTTAAGGTACTAAGACTTTGGCATTTTATTATCTTTAGCCACCCTTATAAGCCCTGAAGAATCAGAGATGCTTCTAGACCCTTTGGTGTCCCATGCCAATTCCAGCTAGGGGAAAATAGGCATTCTTCACTCTCCCACCCTATTGATGGGGTGATAAAAAATGGATGGAAGACTTAGAAGCATGTGTTTAACAGAGGAATTCAAACTCAGTGTAAACAAAGAAAAGTCATCCTGTCTTGCAAAAAATTCCAACAATGAGTGGAGGACGTGATAAACATGGAGCAGATCTTTCTTTCTCTGAATCAACTGTGACTTCCGTTTTTCACATTGAAGCACCATAGAATTAGTGATGCTATAAGCTAACCTCATAGGAAAGTATCAGAAAGGGATATAACCTGGGGGTCAGGAAAAGTCTCGTGAAGAAGTGATATTTAAGCTGAGGCGCGAAGGAGGGAGAGGACAGAAGAGGACAAAGAGGACAGGAGGGGACAGGAGGGGAAAGCACGTGAAAAGGCAGCAGAGGACCTCAGGCATCTGGGCAAGTTGTGTGCAGCCATAATGTGAAGGAGGGAGAGGGGCAGAGCTGAGGCTGGAGGGGTAAGCGAGGTGCAGAGCAGGGGAGCTCTCATGAACCAGGAACCCAGGAAAGGCATTCGGGCTGTGAAGGCCGTAACCACCCGTCCAAAAGGTTTACAGAACAGGAGAGTGACATAGAAACAAGAGCAGAATAGAGACATTGTGTGTCGGTCAGGGTTCTCCAGAGAAACAGAAGCCATAAAATTTATAAAAGAGATACAGATTTAGTTTGAAGAATTGGCTTATGCGATTGTGGAAGCCGGCAATTCAAAATTCCTAGGGTGGGCTGGCAGGCTGAAAACGCAGGCTGGAGCTGATACTGCCATCTTGAGGCAGAATTTCTTCTTCAGGGACATTTCAATTTTGCTCTCAAGGTCTCTCAACTAATTTGATAAAGTCCGCCCAGATTACTGAGGGTAATGTCCTTTCCTTAAAGTCAACTGATTGTAGATGCTAAGCCACAGCTATAAAATACTTGCACAGTGACACCTAGACTAGTGTTTGATGGAATGACTAGGTTCGATAGCCTGGCCAAGTTGACACAGAACACTGACCATCACACCTAGTTTCAGAGTGAGAGTAGAGAGCTTTTGTTGATGGACTGAATGGGGATTGAAAACTAGGGAGGACTCAAAGAAGACTCCCAGAGTTACTACTTGAACAACCGGATAAAAGGTAGTACCTCCAACTGAGATAGTGAACAGTGGAGAAAGTGCAGGTTTGTGGTGGATAATCATTCAATTTTGGATGTGAGCAGTTTTAAGTGCCGTGAGTCCGCCAAGCAGAGACGCTTCAGTAGGATTCAGGAGAGAGATCTAAACTGCAGTTTTGTGAATAATCAGGACCTAATGGCAAGTCAGCTGCAGGAGTGTATGTGATCCTTCGCGGGGACAGTGGAGCATGAGGAAGACAAGAGAAGATAGGCCTAGCAGAGAGCCCAGCACCAAAGAGAGAGACTGCTTGCTGAAGGAGGGAGCAGATTTTTGTCATCATTTATACTGTAGCCTTTAGGGAGCCAGCAGAGGTATTTCAGTAGGAAGAATTGTTTGACTGCAGTGAGTACGGTGGGTTAGAACTGTGAGACCCTATTGGTTGAGAGATCTCTCAGGAAACTTTTGCTGGTTAAGAGAAGAAGTAACGCAGGTCTAAGCTAAGACTCTTTAAGTAGAAATAGAAGGGAAGAATGGGACTGAGGAGTATTTTGAAGCAAATCAACAGGCATCTAATTGGACTGAAGGGATAAAGAATCCAAGATAACCCAGAGGGCTGTCAATCAAAGGGATCAGAAGGATGAGAACATCCACAGAAAAAAGGAAGTCAGGAGCAGGTATTGGTTTCAGAGAAAAAGAATTGAAAGGTCAGGTTTGTACATACTTCAAGGTGTGGCAGAATATTTATCCCTGACTCCCAAACATACCATATCTATCATGTCCTTCCATTCCTCTGGGTCTCTGTTCGGCCTCCTCCATGAAAAAAAAAATCTTTCCCATCCTGTTGGCCTGAACATTTTATATTCAATCTTCCAAACTTAAATTAAATGTCACTTTTCAGTAGCTTTCACTGACAACTTTAGGCTGAATTATTTGTCCTCTCCTCTGTGTTCCTACAGTACTCTGTTCATATCTTTGTTTTTAAGAGCATTCATCACATTGTGTTATCATTGCATTTTACATGCCTGCTACCCACACTACAGTGAAGCTCCCAGAACCCAGGGCCTCTGACTTATTCCATCTGATTCTACCAGAAACAACAACATTGAACTTGCTTTGCTGATCTCCAGTTCGGAGCTCAGGACAGGGGTAAGGCTAGATATATAAAGATGAAAGCGTTGCTGACACGGAGTGGCCACCGAAGAAATGAAGTAAGTATATCACTCAGGAAAAAAACAAAACAAAACAAAAAAACCAGCACAAATAGGAAGCTGTGGGCTAAATCTCAGGGAATATCTACACATTTAGCCAATGGGCTAGGGATTAGAAGGACGTGAGAATTGTGCTCTGTCATAGCAATTACCATTAAAATATATTTATTCAGTGGCTACTATGTGCCACTCACTGTGTAGACACTAAAAATACATCAATAAATAAGATAAGCAAGATCTCTTCTCCCATAGAGCTTACAGCACTGTAGGGACACATAGCTTCCCGCAGCAAAGGAGGAAAGTTAACAGTTTCAAATGCTGCAAAATGTCTGAGGAGGATAAATACTTCAGTGGCCTTCTGATTTGAAAATTGGAAGGTGAAGGAGCCATGTGGCCAGTTTCATTGCAAGGAAAATGGCCGAAAGTTGTGATGGAAAGGAAGTCAGAGAAGTAGAGAATAGAATTTTCTGGAATGTAGTAGGCCCTTGAGATGCAGAAAATGAAACAGATGGTATAATCAGCGAACATGAGCTCCAAAACAGAGGAGATTGACCACAAGCATTGAAACCATGATCTCGGGTAGCAAAGGGATCTAAGGCGATTACTGACCCCTCCTCTTCACCTGGAAGAGGAAGGCTGAGCAGCATCCATCACAGAGGCTTTTCAGGACAGTGATGAACCCAGGAAGGGTTAATCAGTAGGAAGCTAAACTTCAGCTCATTCAAGGGGAAGGAAAGCAGGGAAAAGGAAAAGTGTAAGGATTTAGAATAGTTTCTCTATATTAGGATGGAGATGTAGGGACACCTGGGTGGCTCAATTGTTAAGCGTCTGCCTTCGGCTCAGGTCATGATCCCAGGGTCCCGGGATCGAGCCCCACGTCGGGGTCCCTGCTCAGTGGGGAGCCTGCTTCTCCCTCTCCCACTCCCCCTGCTTGTGCTCTCTCTCCCTCTCTCTCTCTGACAAATAAATAAATAAATAAAATATTTTTTAAAAAGGATGGAGATGTAGGATTCTCTATGACAGGAGGCACAGGGGAAGGAGCAGGTAGAGTGAGTCAGAAGTGGAATGTGCCTGGGTGGTAGTAGCCCTGATCTGGGGTGTGAGGCTATTGAAGGTGATAGTGGCTTGCTCAACATCCAACCTTTGGGGGTTTGCCTTCTATACTACAGAAACTAGAAAGCTAAAAAAAACTACGTTTCCCAGATTACCTTGCAGACAGTGTTTGGGATGTAATTTCGGTATGACCAATTAGACAAAATTATACTCTGCTTGAATTCCAAACTGAGCCAAATGGGGAGCGAAGCCTCATGTGCGGGGCACTCATTTTGCTGGTGAGGGTCTGGAGTCAAGAGTCCTGGCAGCAAGTTCCCAATCCCCAGATCCCTGCTAAAGTTGCCTTTTCCTAGAACCACCAGTTCTAGAAAAGACTTCCTGAGCCCCAGTCTCTCAACTAGAGCAAAGGTAGCAGTTCCTTTCACTGGATGACAAGCATATCTCACACCAGATACACTGGAGTGGATTATTGTTTTTTTTTTTTTAATATTTTATTTATTCATGAAAGACAGAGAGAGAGAGAGAAGCAGAGGGAGAAGCAGGCTCCCAAGGAGCAGGGAGCCTGGCACGGGACTCGATTCCAGGACCCCAGGATCATGACCTGAGCCGAAGGCAGTTGCTTAACTGACTGAGTCACCCAGGCGCCCTTCTTGTTTTTGTTTATTCTCAAAAACGAGCAGATATCTCTAAAACTGGAAGTTCTCCAACTTAACTTCTATGTAAATACAATGCTTTTTATAAAGATTTTATTTATTTATTTGACAGAGAGAGAGAGATCACGAGCAGAGGGAGTGGCAGGCAGAGGGAGAAGCAGGCTCCCTGCTGAGCAAGGAGCCCGGGACTTGATCCCAGGACCCTGGGATCATGACCTGAGCTGAAGGCAGCCGCTTAACTGACTGAGCCACCCAGGCGCCCCTAAATACAATGTTGATTAGAGGATATGTAATTCAAATGTGCTGAATTGAAGCTTACGCATCTATTATTACAAGTCAACAGTAGTCACAGCAATTTGTTTAGAACATAGTCCAATAAATGATTTTTTTTTTTTTTCAGGAAATAAGCGAGGTGGAGAAAGCAAATACTTTGTGGTATCACTTATATGTGGAATCTTAACTTTTTAAATAAGTCAAACTCATAGAAATAGAAACAGAGATTAGAAAAGTGATTGCCAGGAGATGGGAGGTGGGAGAAATAGGGAGAGTTTAGTAAAAAAGGTATAAACTTTCAGCTATAAGTCTGAGGATCTAATGTGACACATGGCAACCATAGTTGATATGGTCGAGTCAATGATATATCATTGAAATTTGCTAAGAGAGTAGAACTTAAATGTTCTTATCAAAAAAAAAAAAGAAAAGAACAAAAGATAGAGCTAAATATGCGAGGTAATGGATGTCTTAATTAACTAGAGGGAACCCTTTCACAGTGTATATATGTATCAAATCACTGTGTACAGTTTAAATATCTTACATTTTATTTTAGCAATTATACCTTAATAAAGTTGAAAAAAAAAAAGAGGTTGCCCTAATAGAACAATAAAATCACCTCTTGAAAACCTAGTATGACACCACCTAGGAGAAAGCACCCCGTGAGTTTGAGGTGCTGTCTTGCAGGGTGTGTCATGCACTCTGAACTAGGGCCAATCAACGTACAGCATGGTTTCTCCCATAACCAGACACATGAGGCTGAGAACTAAGGGGTGGTGGTGAGAAATCCCTAATGACCCACTTGCAAAAATTTTGCACTTTGCTTCTCATTCCCACAACTCTGGTTTCTGCTATTTTGGAAGCTTATGATCTAAGAGAGGACTATTTCTTTAAGGGAACACAACAATGGTTCCACTGAACTAGAAGCTGGGACTGCCACTTCATGCCACTAGGCAAACCAGCAAAAAAAAAGAGAATTACTATGTTGGCTAGGGTGATTGATCCCGATCACCATTAAGTACTATATACTAATAGTATACTACATTATAGGATTGAACTACACTGTGTTTCCATTTCCCTACTGAGACATCCTTTACTTTGTTTTCACTAAAACAATGAACGTCTTTGTACATGTCTCCTTTTACACATGGATGAGAAGAGAGAATTTCTGCATCACAGACTATGTGGATATTTAACTTTACAAAGTGTTGTCAAAATGCACAACAACGTGGTTGTACCCACTTACATCTCCACCAGCAATGGTTGAATTTCTATTTCTGCACATTCTTATGAATATTTATTAATTTTTGCCAATCTAATGAGCATAAAATGATATCTCATTGTTGATTAATTTGCATTCCCCTGATTACCTGAGGTTGAGCATCTTTTCGTGTCTGTCTATAGCAATATTTAAAAAATAGTGTCAATTCTGAATTTTCCACAAGAACAGTAGTCACATTCTGAGCAGTGGTATGTACCACCTCATGAAGCAGTTCTTGTATTCATGCCCATACAACAGATTTTCCTCCCTAATTAGGTCTGGGTTGACTAGTATCAAATTTAGCTCCCTCGAGAATGTAGAATGAAAGAGGAAAGCCAGTGCAGAATTTTAAATCGCCATCTGATAATCTTCAAAATGGACCCTTCACATGGCTTTTTGTGTCCCCAATCTTGAATTAGTGTTATGTAATCCAGGGATTGCTCAGGCAGTCTTAGGGATTTTGTCCCTCTGAGTTCCAGTTAGTAATTTGGGTTTCTAATGGCATAATGTGGCTTGCTTAGGAGTACTACATTGTTTCAGAACTGCCATGCCTTGCCTGTTTACAGCAACCCCAAATGCTACTGTCCAGGACAAGTCACAGCAAGCCAGTGCTGGAAGGAATCTTCATAATCAGGCTGCCCATAGCCCATAATTTGCAGAAGGGGAAACTAAGTCGCAGAGAGCATAACCTGTGAAGTGATGAAGAGCTGAGTGCCCAACCCGTGTGCTCTAGCTTAATCCCCTGAGCCCTCAGGGTGGTTGTGCAGTGCTTGGTCACATGATCATTTTCCACATGTGCTATGACATGAACAAAGGTGCTGTTGGGAGGCAATTGTTCATGGGTCTCTCAAGTTTCTGCATGTCTCAGGGGAGCTTTCGTCTTTTGTCTCTGACCCAGTTGTCTTGCATCTTCTGCCAGCATCTATGAAACTGCAGCAGCCTACCTTGTTACTTGCAAGTAGGGTTAAATCTCAGGTACTTCAGTTTCTCAGAGTTGCAAGCAGTAGTTTCAGAAGCTGTTAATAGTATTTTGTGGGGCAGGTGTCCTCTGGTTAAATTAGTCTGGGAAAAGCCGAGGCAAAAAAAAAAAAAAATTATAAAAAATACAAAGAAAGAAAAGCAGGTTCTTTTCTTGTCAGATCCTTTAAGAAACTAAAGAGCATTATGAATTGCTCCTGGATGTGGGGGTAGGGTCCAGTGGGCTAAGTGTCAAGAATTATTTGCATAGAAACCTTCCTTCCTCCTTCTCCCAATGGAATGCCTATTAACATTGGAAAGAACAATAAGAACAATAGAATAAAATCAGGAGAAAACCACTTGGAAAGCCAGAGTAAAATATTGTAAGAATAAGGATGGAAATGCAGTTGAAAGGGGCAGTTTTCACATCCTTTGAAAACTGGAATGAGGTAGGCTACAGGTAAGCCCGCATCAACTACATGGTCCTTTTGCAGATGTGCCCAAACCATGCAAGCTACTGAGATTTTGCTCAAGGGTCAGACTTTAGAGTCAAAAGGGGGCTTAGAGACGATGCTAACTCTCTCTTTACACATTGCAGCACTGAGGCCCAGGAGGAAGGCACTTAGGGCCACCCGATTCGTTGGTGGCAAATGATGGGAATAAAATCTAAGTGCTCTGAGACACTCTTTAGTGTTCCTCACACATTCTTTGTCTTTACGTGGTCCTGTTTCATTTATTTGTAGCTAAACGTTAAAATCCCTGAAGGCAAATAAAATTTCACTCCTCTTAAAACTCCTACTACAGGGTAACAACCTACTGAATTATCTACCGTATTCACTAGTCGCTATGCACATCCAGGGCTGCGCAATCCAGCTTTCTGCCATGATGGAAACGCTCCATACTGGCACTGGGCAATATGGTCACTACGAGCGATGTCTGGCTACTGAGCACTTGATACATGGCTACAGTGACCGAGGAACCGGTTCCTTCATTCCTAATTTTAATTAATTGGAATTTACATTTAAACTGCCACATTTGGCTAGTGGCTACTGCAGGGACTAACGGTAGTGACCGTAGCGGACGGTGCGCGTCACAGGGCTGAATCTGAGGAAGAATGAGTAGCCGAGGCTGGAGTCTGAATTCCCGCGAGCTCTTTGGTGGATCTGTGACAAGCAGTCATGCCACAGGTGCAGGCCTCAGGCCGCACCCATTCATGCAAGGGCGTTTCGCAAGCAGTCGAAGCGCCAGGCCTACAAGACACCCCGACAGCCGTTAGAAAGGGGCGGGGCCTGGGGATGAGGGCTGGCACGTGCGGCCGAGGGGGGCCACGTCAGCGTCAGCGCCGCGGGGGCTTGTGGGCCACGGGTCGGCAGCACTGAGGCGTCGCTTCAGCGAGGCGGCGACCCAGAGCCATGCCTTCTGAGCGGAGGGTGATTCGGTGGAGGACCGGGTCGAAGTCTAAGATCCTGCGTGGGGCCCGCCCCAGGCTACTAGGCTGTGAGGCGCGGTACAGTGCGGATAGCCCGGCGATCGGGTCGCACCCACGGGGCAGCCTCCCGAGGCGCCGGGCTGCCATGGCGGCCACGCCTCAGCCCGGCAGGCAGGCCTCTCTGCGCGGCCTCAGGGCTGAAACGCGTAATTCTCTGGTGAAGATGTGGGCCCACAGGCGCTTCGGGCTGCTCCTGCTCACCGTCTGGATCTTGCTTCTGCTGTGCTACTACCTGAACACCGGTGAGTGGCCGTGGCCGGCCTGTGCCAAGCCACGAGGTCGCGTGCCAGCCCGCCGCTTCGCGCTTCCCCTGGCGTCTCGCTTCTGCCCGCCTCCTCGCCCCTCGCGCGCCCCTCACGCGCCCCTCAGAGCCCCTCAGAGAGCCCCTCCCTCCCCGGCCCCTTCATCACGGACTGCCCTCCCCGACTTGCCGCGCACAAAAGTCTAACCTCCCTCGCCCGCCCTGCCTTTGTTGGAAAAATGGAGGTGAATTTCGCCTCATGTAAAATGGACTGCTTTATAGTGAGCAAGGCGGTGGCACTTGGTATATTTCAACGTTGCAAAGCCGCCGCCTCTACCTAGTTCCACAATGTTTTCATCACCCCAAGTTAAAACCCACACTCATTTGT
The DNA here is from genome assembly GCF_011800145.1 of Mirounga leonina. NCBI lineage: Eukaryota > Metazoa > Chordata > Mammalia > Carnivora > Phocidae > Mirounga > Mirounga leonina. Next base: position 4,781,674 of record NW_023270163.1, read on the forward strand.
AGAACACTTACTCCTCCTCTCCCAGCCCCTGGCAGTCACCAACCTGCTTTTTGTCTCTGTGGATTTACCTTTGGTGGACATTTCATACAGAGGTATCATAGAATATTTGTGCTTTTGTAGCCAGCTTATTTTACTTAGCATGACGTTTTTGAGATTTATGCCTGTTGTCGCACGCATCAGTACTTCATTTCATCTTAATGGCTGAATAATATTCCCTTGCATGAATGTACTGCATTTTGTTTATCCATTTATCATTTGATGGGCATTTCGGTTATTTCCAGTTGTTGGCTATTATGAATAATATTGCTGTGAATATTCATGTACAAGTTTTTGTGTCCACATGATTTCAGTTCTCTTTGGAATATACCTCGGAGTAGAATTGCTGGGTCATATGGGAATTCCATGTTGAATTTTTTGAGGAAGTCCCAAACTATTTTACAAAGTGATCAAGTCATTTTACATTCCCACTAACAATGTGCGAGGGTCCCCAATTTCACCAACATTTGTAACCTACACCCCCTTTTCGATTATCATCATCCTAGTGGGTATAAGTGGTATCTTATTGTGGATTTCATTAGTATTTCTGTAAAGACTAATGATATTGAGCATCTTTTCATGTGCTTTTAGACATTTGTATATCTTCTTCAGAGAAATGTCTGTGAAAGTTCTTTGACCATTTTTAACTGGATTATTTGTGGTTTTGTTATTGAGTTGTAAGAGTTCTTTATATATTCTGGATATGTGATTTGTACATATTTTCTCCCATTCTGTAGGTTGTCTTTTTACTTTCTTTTTTTTTTTTAAAGATTTTATTTATTTATATGAGAGAGACAATGAGATAGAGAGCATGAAAGGGGGGAGGGTCAGAGAGAGAGGCAGACTCCCTGCTGAGCAGGGAGCCCGACGTGGGACTCGATCCCGGGACTCCAGGATCATGACCTGAGCCGAAGGCAGTAGCTTAACCGACTGAGCCACCCAGGCGCCGTCTTTTTACTTTCTTGATAATGTTTGTTTTTGTTTTTTTTTTTTTGATGCACAGAAGTTTTTCATTTTGAGGAAGTCCAATTTATCCAGTTTTTTAATTTTTTTATTTTGTCCCTTGTGCTTTTGATGTCATATCTGAGAATCCATTGCCAAATCTAAAGTCAGAAAGATTTATTTCTATGATTTCTCTAAAGTATTTGATGGTTTTAGCTCTTCTATTTAGGTTGTTGATGCATTTTGAATTAATTTTTGTATATGGTGTGTGTTAGGGGTCCAACTTCATTCTTTCTACATGTGGATATCCAGTTGTCTCAGCACCATTTGTTGAAGAGACTATTCATTCCCCATTGAATGGTCTTGCCACCCTTGTTGAAAAGTAGTTGACCATAGATTTATGGGTTTATTTCTGGACTCCTAAGTTCTATTCTGCTGGTCTGTGTATCTATGTCTATGCCAGTACCATCTCTCTTTTGATTACTGTAGTTTTGTGGAAAGTTGAGAAATTGGAACGTGTGAGTTCTCCAATTTTGTTCTTTATTCATAACATTTTGAGCGTTCAAGTCCCCCTTGTAATTCCATATAAATTTGAGAATCAGCTTTTCCATTTATGCAAAAAAGCCAATGAAGTTTTGATAGGGATTGCAATGAATCTGTAGATCACTTTGGGCAATCTTGCCATCTTAACAATATTAAGTCTTTCAATCCATGAATATGAGATGTCTTTCCATTTATTTATGTCTCCTTTAATTTATTTCAGCAATGTGTTGTAGTTTTCAGGATACAAACCTTTAACCTCCTTGGTTAAATTTTATTCCTGATATTTTGTTCTTTTGAATGCTATTGTAAATGGAAATGTTTTCTTAATTTCCTTTTTGGATTCTTCATTGCTGGTGTATAGAAGCACATTTGATTTTTGCATGTTAATATTGCAAATTCAGCAAAGTTGCAGGGTACAAGATCAACATGCAAAAATCAAAGTACTAGCCTCCATCTCCCCCTCCCTTAAAGCTCTTCTACCTCTAACCTCATTTTACTAATCCCCCTTTACCTCACCTCTCAAATTCCTTTCTCCATCACCTCCCTTCACAGAGACCTTTCCTTGCTCACTTCTCCACACCAAGGCCTTCCCTTCTTTTATGGTTGCCTTCCCTGCCTCCTCTACTCCCACAACTGACTTCCCTCATTCACCTCCTCCCTCAAAGGCCTCCTTCCCTCAAGCTCTCTCACAAAGTAGGAATCTCCCTCTCCTCACATAATACTAAACTTTCACCTCTTTTCTTAAAGATGTGCTCTTCTTTACTTATACTCATAAAGGCCTTCTCACTGTCACCTCACTTCACAGATGTATTCCCTCCCTCACCACTCAAAAGTTCTTCTTAACTTTCTTTTTTTTTTTAAAGATTTATTTATTTATTTATTTGAGAGAGAGAATGAGAGAGAGAGCACATGAGAGGGGGGAGGGTCAGAGGGAGAAGCAGACTCCCTGCCGAGCAGGGAGCCCGATGTGGGACTCGATCCCAGGACTCCAGGATCATGACCTGAGCCGAAGGCAGTCGCTTAACCAACTGAGCCACCCAGGCGCCCTCTTCTTAACTTTCAATCAAGGTCTCTTCATTCTTCACCTCCCCACAATGACTTTCCTTTGCTCACCTTACAGGCCTCCTCTCCCCTCACTCAAAAGCCTTTCTTCTTTATCTCACAAAGCCCTTTATTCCCCTCACTAGAGGTCTTCACTCCACCTCCCTTTGAAAATGCCTTCATTCATGGGTACCTGGGTGGCTCAGATGGTTAAGCGTCTGCCTTGGGCTCAGGTCATGATCCCAGGGTCCTGGGATCGAGTCCCACATCGGGCTCTCTGCTCCTTGGGAGCCTGCTTCTCCTTCTGCCTCTCTCTGTCTCTCATGAATAAATAAATAAAATCTTTAAAAAAAAAAATGCCTTCATTCACTAACTTCATACTGTCCTCTCTCTAACTTACTTTCACAGAGCCCTTCCTTCCCTCAGTCCAAATCCTTCTCTTAGCTTCTTATTTACCCTCCTCCAGGCCTTCTTCACTCACTTTCCTTTTAGAGGCCTCTTTCAGCCCTCCGAAGGCCCTCCTTCTCTCCATTCACAAGTTTCTTCTCCTTCACCACTCAAAGGTATTCTCTCCTTCTGCCCTAGAGTCTTCTTTTCCTCCTACTCAATGGTCTTGCTGCCTCACTTTCCTCACTCAAAGTCTTTCCCAACTCCTTCTCCAAATAGTTCTTGTCCCTCACTCAAATACTTTTCCTTTTTCCACAGCCTTCTCTCCTTAGCTTCAATTTGGCCTTCTCAAAAGCACCTTCTCTACCTTACCCCCCTGGCCTGCCCTCCCTCCCAACTCCCTCTCAGTGGTATTCTGTCTCCTCATCTGCACAAAGGCCTTGGCTTTCCCACAGTCTTTCTCCCTCCCTCAAGCTCCAGCCCCAAGCCCAAAGCCCTTCCACCATCTCCACCTCTGATCTCAATGACTTCTCTTTTCTTGCCTGCTCCAGGGCCTCCCAAAGCCCTTCCACCATCCCCACCTCTAATCTCAATGACTTCTCTTTCCCTGCCTGCTCCAGGGCCTTCCATCCCCCCAACCAAGGTCCTCCCACAGTCAGAGAAGGAGGCAAAAATTGGGCAGAGGCATTGTAAGTAAATGGAACAGAGACCTCTATACACTATGTCATAACTTTGTGGGTTTGTAACTTTTGGTGAGGGATGAAATTCAAAGTTAAAGTATATGCTATGCATTCTTTTATCAGCTTTTTTACATAAGTTGGGAAAATACAATTTTTGCTCTTTCACAAATATCTTACTTTTTAAATGATTGCTTGCAAATCATATTACTTCAAATTATTCATATTTATTTTTCCTTCTATTCATTTAAAATACCAAAGTATTTCTGAATTACTTTTACTGTATTTGTAAATGTTAGTTACAAACACATTTGAGAGCCTTACAAACTTAGAGCTTTTTCATTCTCTGAAAAAGTAAGTTAAAAAAAAAAACTATAAATTGTACATAATTTTTTCTTAGTCCATGATTTCTTCATTTTCTATTTCTATTTTAAGTAGAACTCTCACAAAAAAGAATACTGTTATTCAGTGTGATTTCTTTATTTTCATGGGGACTTTTTCCAATATAGGTTTAACATGTTTTCTCCTAAAATAATCCATGATTCATTCTTTATACTGTCAGATTTCCCAGATTCCCAGGAGGTGATATGTGACTGGATGGATTAAGTATCATTTTGCATTTTAAATGATTTAACTTAATTAATTTAACTAAATGCAGTGTGTTATGGGTTGAATTGTGTCCCTTCCAGAAAAAAAAGTTGGAATTTTAAATCAGAGTACCTCAGAATGTGACCTTATTTGGAGAAAAGGTCTTTATAGAGGTAATCAAGTTAAAATGAAGTGAGCCCTAATCCAATATGACTGGTGTCCTTATAAAAAGGGGAAATTTGGGGACACCTGGGTGACTCAGTCGTTAAGCGTCTGCCTTCGGCTCAGGTCATGATCCCAGGGTCCTGGGATCGAGTCCCACATCGGGCTCCTTGCTCAGTGAGGAGCCTGCTTCTCCCTCTCCCTCTGCTGCTCCCCCTGCTTGTGCTCTCTCTCTCTCTCTGACAAATAAATAAATAAAAATCTTTAAAAAAGCGGGGGGGGATTTGGACACAGAGTTAGACATTCGTAGAGAAAAGACCAAATGAATAGACACAGTGGGAAGACAGCTGTCTACAAGCCAAGGAGAGAAGTTTTTTCTCCCAGCCCTCAGAAGGAACCAATCCTATTGACATCTTGATTTTGGACTTCTAGCCTCCAGAACTGTGAGACAATAAGTTTCTGTTGTTTAAGTCACCCAGTTTATGGTGCTTTGTTTCAACAACCCCAGCAAACTAATACACACTGAAGAGTAAAATAATGTGGCCATGGCCTGAAGTATTATGGTGAAAGCAAGTTACATGGTCCTAGAGCTAAAGTTCCCCTTCTCCTTCCTAGACAGACCCTTCTGAGTTCTCTTAGACTTAATGTCACCAATGGCATTTGAAGTAGAAGGACTTGAGGTAGCTCTGGGATATCTCTAGTTTTGTATTTTCATTTGGGCTCCCAAGCCACTTTGCTTCTCAGGTTATATTTATGTAGAAGACATAAAGACTAGCGGCATACAGGATGAGGAGACTAGCAGATTGAGGACTGGGAGTTTGATCCCACTTATTCCACCAATTCTCTGTAACCTGTTGAATCAGCCCTCATTGCACATCTTTTTTAGGGGAGATTAAAAAAATAAAACAAGAAATAAAGATTGACTAACAGGTAATATTTTCAAAATACTTTAGCTCCATGGACAAAACCATGTGACTATTTTCTGTATTATTATATTAGAATACTTATCTGCTATCCTTGGGGAATGAATGAGGCAGTGCGTATTGAAAGAAAGTCTGGCTACCTGCCATGTACCTCATTAAGCACCAAGCTTGCTCTTGCCTTAACCATTTGTGCATGTGGTGTGGTTGGAGGAGCTCTGAATTAGGAGTTAGGAGACCCAAGTTGTCTTGATTCTGCCACTGACATGCTGTGTGACCTCTGATGAGTCACTTTACCTCTTTAGGTTTCAGTTACCTTGTCTAAAGATTGAGATTTCACTAGAGTGTTTCTCCTGCCTCAGTCATTTGTAACACCTGCACAGTTCTTGATTATCTTAATGTTCTTCGTATTTTGTTAAACTGCCCCACTTTTTTTACATAAATGTGTTTATTTTAAAAGGAAACTGTAGCACAATTATAAATTGAAAACTGGTCGTATTTGCTATTAAGAGAATTATTTATAAAAATAAATATCCTGAAAACAAAGTAATGTTATTAAATTTAAAATTATAAGCAATAAAAATAAACAATGAAGGACATATGACAAAATATTTACTCATTTTACATTGTACTAAGCACTTCATTTATGACTTCATTTAATCCTTACAGTCCTTCAAAATAAGTATTATCCCCATTTTGCAGATGAATAAACTGAGGCAAAGAGAAGTTTACTGATTTGAAGTTCACCAACTACTATGTAGCAGAGCCAGAATGCAAATTCAGGTCTGTTTGAGGCCAAAGCCCAGAAAGACTGACCCTCAACTATGAAAGTCCCAGCAGAATCTTCTCTAACATGTTACCATTAGCCACTGCTCCCATTCTGTCTCCTCACTCTTTAATCCAGTTCCTCATGTGAGAGACCTCCCTGCAGAGCAGGGCTGGCAACATAATTCGCATAATGAAAATGCAAGGTCCCTTGTTCAAAATTTATTATACATTTCAAGATGATAGCAAGAGTAGGGTCCTTCTAAGAGCCAGACTCTGTAGATTGCACAGGTCTCATACCGATAGAGCCTGTAGCATTGAGTCTGGTTTTTTTTTTTTTTTTTTTTTTTTCCTGAAATGTAGTTAGATTTTCAGTCTTTTTTTGTAAGAAGGAAATTAAAAAATAAAATTCTTTGTGACAGGGAAGCATAATTGGTTCTTTACCATTTCTTGCTGCCTTTTAAGGAAGCTGGCTCCTAATCTTTTGTTTGCTGAGCATGTTAATGAATGTACAGATGCAAATTAGAGGCAGAAGATGGAGTTATTGTGCCTATGAAAAGGGCAATGTGGGAGGGGAAAGAGTCTGGAACCTAATAGAGTGAAGAAGACTGAGAAGACTTGGGTGAGGACTGATGGGAGATTTTGGAGAGAGGAAAGGACAGTTGAATTGCACCCAGCGAAGAAAGAACAGAGATGTTAAGGGGGATTTTATAAAGGTTTGCCATATGGTGAGTTATGTCAACTTTGTTTGGTGTCATGGTACTTTTGATATCCTAGTCATATATATATATATATATATATACACACATATATATATACACACACATATACATATATACACACATATATACATATATATGTGGAGAGAGAGAGGAAGAGAGAGATAAACAATCAAAAATATTTCTTTCTATAATTTTAAAGTAAATACATAAATAGCAAAAACTAAATAAATCCATAAATATTCAACTGTGTTCCTCCTAAAATCAACTCATGTAATGCTTTGGGAAATACTGCTCAAGGTAATTTGTAAATAATTATCTTTCATTGTAGGGAAGAAACCAGTGGTAGAGTGCAGGTTAAATATACTGGAGAATTTTTTTTTTTCAATTTTTTTAAAAAAGATTTTATTTATTTATTTGAGAGAGAGAATGAGACAGAGAGCATGAGAGAGGGGAGGGCCAGAGGGAGGAGCAGACTCCCCACCGAGCAGGGAGCCCGATGCGGGACTCGATCCCAGGACTCCAGGATCATGACCCGAGCAGAAGGCAGCTGCCCAACCGACTGAGCCACCCAGGTGCCCTATACTGGAGAATTTTGATTGAGGCTGCCACTCATGGTGCCTGTTTAATTGCCTCCTCTATTTCAAATGCCCATAGAAATGACCAAAAGATCTATAATGGTTGAAAACCAAGAGAACCAAGAAGAGTTCCATCTGCCATCAACATGCCAGAAATTTGGAGGGACTTCTGAAAGATAGAGAGGAGGCCAGGCCAGACACTACTGAGAAAAGTTGCAGCAACATGTGTTTTACCTCAGGCTTAGGCCAAGCCTATCTGGCAGGGGCTGGAGGCTAGGGTACTTTGAGTTGGGGATCAGTGTCTGTCCTGGAGGGACTCCAGAAAGCACACCACCATAGAAGATAACCTAGAGTGGAGACTTAGGCCACAGTATGCTACTGCCAGCCAATACTTCCTTCAGATGGTGCACTGACAAGGACAGTCAATTGGGAAGGGAGGCACCAAGTGAGCAAATGGCAGTTTCTGGTCCTGTCAAAGCCACTTCTAATTGTAGTTCCTTTCCTGTATGGTGTAGGGCAGTGAGCCCTCTACTCTATTGAAGTGTGCCTGGCAATATTAATCTCATTTTTTGTACCCTGTCCTGGAAGCACTCTTCCAAGCCCTTTGTGTGCCCAACTTCTTCTAATCCTTTTTTTAGGCTTAAATATCATCTCAGATAGGCCATCCTCTAGTTGAAGTAGGTCCCTTACCTTAAACTGTACTGGTATCCACTTTCTTCACAGCACTCATTACAATTTGTAATTATTTAACTTGTTAGTTTACTTATTTTTTGTCTGTTTTCTCCACAGTATTTTAAGCCCCATGAGGGCAGGGTTCTTATCTGATTTGTTCAGTGATGTATCCCCCCAAATCTAGAATATACTAGGCATTAAATACATATCTATTGAATGAATAGGAGTTAGGAAAAACAAACAGAACAAAATGGGTTATTTTAAATATTGTCAAGATATGTAATATACAATGAAGGTAAAACTGTAATGAATGAATGTTTATGCATAGTGTTAAAATACATAAAACAAATGGTTTAGAAATTCAAGTAGAAATGGACAAAACCATAGTCATGGCGGAAGACTCTAATACATATCTTTTAGTCCTTGACAGATAAAATAAAGATATTGAGCATTTGAATAACACACTTTAGCTTGATTTAACATGTATAATAAAGTTAATATTCATGTAATAAATTTCATATCATAAGAAAGTACCCTACAGGCTGAAAACACACATTCAAGTGTATGTGTATGGAAATTGGTCTCATTAAAATAAGAAACGATATTTTCATTGATATAAAGGAGATTTAAAAATTATAAGTGACTATTATTATGACTCTATCCTAATAATTATTTTGTAAGTGGATGATTTTCTAGGAAAATTAAAATTAAAATTGGCTCATGAGCATGAAGAAGTGAAATGTTGTTAAGGAACTATTCTCTACAAAATACAGAGTCAGACTATTTATGAATTTTCCCAAACTTTTAATGGATCAGATATTTCCTATGCTGTTTAAATTGTTTCAGTATAGAAAAAAAGATGGAAAGCGTCCAGATTATTTTTTGAAGCAAATATAAACCCCACACCAAAACCTACAGAGATGGCAGAAAAGGAAATGCAGGCACACTTTACTTAGGAATGTTGATCCACAAATCCTACATAAAGTGTTAGCGCTTGTGGGCTTCAGGAATGCAGGAATATTTTAATATTAGAAAATATATTAATATTCAACAGTTAATAGAAGTATGCTTGTGGCAGTAAGTATTAAAAGCACTTGATAAAATCCCACTTCCATTCTTGATTAAAAATGAAACAAAATAGGGCACTGAGGCAAATGTTGTGGGGGAAAAGAGTAGTGGCTGTAGCTGCCATTTCCGTTTCCAGGGTTCCTATCAGGTTGTTAAGCACTTCCACATGGAGGCTGGCACAGGACCAAGCTCGGCACATGTAACTCGTAACAGTTGATGAAAAATTGGATATCACTACTTTAACTGGTGTTCCAGAAGAGCGTATCAAAACCAGAAAAGTCAGGATCTTTGTTCCTGCTCACAATAACATGCAGTCTGGAGTAAATAATGGAAGATGGAGTTTGATACCAGGGAGTGATGGGAAAATCCTTTGATGGGTTGGGCATCAACGGCTGATCTCTTGTCCAACATGGTTCTAACCTTCAGTACTAAAGAAGATACAGCTGCCTTTGCAGAAAAAAATGTGTGGAGCTATGACACTGAAGAGAGGAAGGTTCCAAAACCCAAGTCCAAGTCTTATGGTGCGAATTTCTCTTGGAACAAAAGAACAGGAGTATCCACAAAATAGGCTGGCACTAACTATATCTCTGTGCTTGACGGTGAATAAAGTCAGCTGTGCAGTGTTTATAGTCCATGTATAATACATCTCTTAATCTCCTAATAAATTTGACCTTTAACCACAAAAAAAATGAAACAAAATAATAACAGAAAATTTGTAGTAAACCAGGACTAGAGGGATGCATCATTAATTTAAAATAAAAAGTATCTATCCTAAGCCAGCAGCCAAAGTTATACTTAATGATGGAACACTAGTGCATTCCCATTAAAGTCAGGATCGATTGTAGTATGCCCATTATCATAGCTGTTTTTCACCATAGCTTCAGAAGTTCTAGCAATGCAGTGAGAGAAGAAAAAGAAATGAGCTCTTAGTATTGGAAAGAAAGGAAGCAAAACCATCTATATTTAGTGATAATATGATTGTATAGATCTGGAATGAAACTGAAGAACAGTGGAGAGCTAATGAGAGTCAAATAAGGTAGTAAATTAGAATATACATGAACCAAAATCAGTAGCTTGCTTACATACCAACAGTAAATCAGCTAGGAAGTGTGATGAAATAGATTACATCTGCATAGCAAAATATATATGATATAAGGGAGTAACCGTAGTAAGAAAGGTATGGGACCTGTATGACTGTAACTATAAACCTTACTCAGGGAGAGAAGAAGAGAGTTGAATGAGTGGAGAAAACAAACCTATTATTGGGTGAGAAAATTTTGTACAGTTATCACTTCTCTCCAAATCAGTTGACATATAACTGAATTCATGCCTAGCACATGAGACACACAATAAATGTTTTTTAACAAATGTCAAATAAGTGAACATAATTAAAATAAAAATATTATTAGATTTTTTTGACTTGATAAAATGATTCTAAGCTTCATCTAAAAAAATTCTTCAGAGTTAAGAATAAAATTTTTATAATGAAGACTAATGAAAGGATTGCCAGCTCAGTTATTAAAACATATAACAATGTAAGATAAATTATGATAGTGGTGGTATTGGTGCATGAACACATAGATTCATGGAACAAAGTAGAAAAGTCAAGAATCAGATTTATAACTGTTTAATGACCTAGAATATGATGGTGGTATCATAAATAGGAAAGGATGGATTTAATGTATTTGAACAACTAGAAAAAAGGCATCCCTACTTCATAATACACTCCAGGTGAACTAAAGATTTAAATTCCAAAAGTGAAATTATAAAAGTGTTAGAAGGAGGGTGCCTGGGTGGCTCAGTTGGTTAAGTGTCTACCTTCAACTCAGGTCATGATCCCAGGGTCCTGGGATGGAGTCCCACATCTGGCTCCCTGCTCAGAGGGGAGTCTGCTCCTCCCTCTCCCTCTGCCCCTCACCCAGCTTGTGCTCTCTCTCACTCACTCTCTTTCAAATAAATAAATAAAATCTTTAAAAAAAGTGTTAGAAGGAAATATTGGAATTTAGAATGTCTTTCTAAACATGACCCAAAAGGCAGAAATAGTAAAGGAAGAGATTGATACGTTTGATTACATAAAACACTTAAAACTTTTGAACTTCCCAAAACATCATAAAAAATATAGTTAGCTGACTACCTTGAAAAATATTTGTAACATATGTGACAGACTAAAGCTTAAGTTCTCTACTATACAACAAATGTATGAAAGATGTAAGCTCACTGATGACTAAAGGTGCAGTTAAAACAAAAGAAATACCATTATTTTGGTCATCAAACTGGCAAATAACAACAAAAAGTCTAGGGTGCAAGCAAACTGGTATTTGTCTGCACTACTGGTAGAAGTGTACTTTCGGGCAGGCTTGCTGGAGGGTGATGTGGCCAAAATCAAGAGCCATTCCTTAATAATTTATCCTAAGGTATTTTTCATAACTATTTGCAAATATATAGTTCCAGTGGTAATCATTACAGTGTTCTTTATTTTTTTTCTTTTTTTATTGAGGTCTAATTGACATATAACATTATATTAGTTGCAGGTGTACAACATAATGACTAGATTTTTGTATATATTGCAAAATGATCACAATAACTCTAGTTAACATCTGTCATACAGTTACAAAATGTTTTTTTCTTGTGATGAAAACTTTTAAGATCTACTCTCTTAGCAACTTTAAATATGCAATACAGTATTATTAACTATAGTCACCATGCTGTACATTACATCCCCAGAACTTATTTATTTTATACCTGGAAGTTTGTACCTTTTGATTCCTTTAACCCATTTCACCTACCCCTACCGCCTGCCTCTGGCAACCACCAATCTCTTCTTTGTCTATGAGTTTTGTTTTGTTTTGTTTTTGTATCTATGAGTTCTGTACAGTGTTCTTTATAATACCAATATCTTGTGAATAACTTAAATGTCTTTCTATGGGGGAATGGTTAACTCAGTTGTGAAAGAGCCATATAATGGAATACTGTGAAATTATTAAAGATAGTGTTGAAAAATATTGAATGATATGGACAAATCATGCTACAGGAACAAAGATGGTTATACTTTCATCTTGTATAAGAGGGAATAATGCAAATAAAACTAAAAGCAGTTTGTTTGAAGTATTGAGGAAGAAGGATAAGGAGAGTTTTACAATGTCTAAGGTCTTGATTTTTATCAGTAAATAAATAAGCCATCAATATCTGCCAAGAGTTTCTGTGATGGGGTCCAATTTAGTTGGGATACATACTGTTTCCAAGTTGTTAATTGATTGGGCCTCTGAATGTTAATGCTATTTGTCAGAGGCAAGTTCAGTATTATAATTCAGTTTACAGCACAACAATGAGATGTGTTAGCCTATTATGGCTTAAGCATTTTAAAATTATTTTTTAATTAAAAAATTTTAAAAATTTAATACTTAGTTTTTCAATTTCACAGCAGAATCACATTCTGATTATTAATAGTACCTAAGCTGTTATGAGATGTAAGTATAATATCTGTTAGCTCTTAGACGTTCCATAATTAATTAAATTAAGCAAAGGGTAATTGCTATTAAAGGATCATAAAAAGTGATCAGTGCTTTATATGTTGGGATTAATAATTTCACTTTTTCTTAAGGGTTCTCGAATTCTCCGTCTCCAAGTGAACGTTTTCTGTGGAGCAGTGAAAATGCTAATGGACAATCTCTGGAAAAAAAATCCATTTGGGAAGCTCTGTTAAATTTTTTCTTTCCAACAAGTAAGTTCTTTGATTTTTTTTCCTCCCAATGTCCTCATTTTGAAAAGATTAGTTAAATGTTTCGGAGGCAGTGTGGTCTATTGGCATTGGGGTGAGACAGACCTGAGTTTTAATCCTGACTCTGCCCTTTGCCTTAGGCAAGGTAATATCTCTGAACCTCAGTGTCCTCATCTTTAAAATGAAAATATTTACCACGAAGAATTGTGAGGATGACCCGAGACTGTACTTTTAAGACCTTCATAAATGTTTGTTACTCTTTATGGAAATACTTTTCTTTCACAAATATCTAAACCTTTCACAATTTATCTTAATGGCATTGCCTGAAATTTAGTCACTGACCCAGGATTGTGAAATCAATGTTTTCTTTAGCATTAACCAGGGAACTGTGTGGCTCTGATGTTATGGAATATACCAGATGTTTTCCCACCTGTTTTAATGATAAAAAGTTCAGGTTTCAAGTCACATCATCTTTTTGTGATCCTGTATATAATGTGTTTATCAAGCACATGATGACCCCTGAGAATTATTAACCACAAATAAACATGTTTCATTTTCTATAGCATGTGGTACCCTTTCAAGGAGAATCTTCGAGTAAATTGACATGTGAATTACAAAGATGAAGCTTTTATTAAAAACCATGAGAATTTATTCTAACAAAATTTGATGTACATATAAGCACAAAATTATATCCATTATTTAATTTCAGATTCTACCACTTAATTTTTCTGTGATCTTGCATAAATCTCTTCACATTTCTCTATATTGGTTTCATCAAGTATGAAACAGGCATTATAACACCTACTATTAATGAGAATAGCAAAATAAATGAGGCCCTTAAATAAATTTTAAAAACTGCCATGGTCAGGTTGAGTGAAGAAAGAGAAATTTGAGGGTTTGCCTGGCTGGCTCAGTCAGTAGATCATATGACTCTTGATCTTGGGGTTGTAGGTTCAAGCCCCATGTTGGGCATAGAGTTTACTGTAAAAAATAAAAATAAGAATAGGGGTGCCTGGGTGGCTCAGTTGGTTAAGCGTCCAACTCTTGATTTCGGCTCAGGTCATGATCTCAGGGTTGTGAGATTGAGCCTTGCATGGGCTCTACACTCAGTGGGGAGTTTGTTTCTCTCCCTCTCCCTCTGCCCCCCACCCTTGCTCACGCACACACACTCTCTCTAAAACAAACAAATAAATCTTTAAAAAAATAATAAAAATAAAATCTTTAAGAAAAAAGAAAGAAATTTGAGAAGGTGGTATGTTGTGAAACTAAAAGAATGGGTTTAGTGATTGCCAAAGTTGGTCATAAACAACAACAAATGATGATTTAAACTTTAGAGCTTATGAAGATAACAGACATAAACTGTCCCATAATTACCTCTAATAGCATTATACAAACACTGAAGCCACCTTTAAAAATAGTCTAAATAAGAATATCTGCATTTCCAAAATATTCCTTCAACCTGGTGCAGTAAGTTGAGTCAAAATCAATTGTATGAGATGCCCAACAAAATCAGACTGTTCCATTTTAAGAGAAACATTGGACCCAGGTTGATTCAAATCTTTCAAAAACAGTGATTAAATATTTACAAAATATATATGCTATCTCTTTGAAAAGAATAACTACATATTCATAAAATGTGAAATACTTTTAACCAATTTATTTCCTCCCCTGTATAATTGAAAAGGAACACTCTTCCCACTTAAGGACTAAAAAAAAAAAGCCTGCCGTTTTGTCATCAGGCTGTTGTTCATAAAAGATTTATCTCTTGCGCATTAAAGTGATAACCTTGAGACAGACTGGCAGGGAAGCTTGAGAGGTCACACGATCCTTCTCTCTTTGGACAAAATTATATACTTAAACCTGATAAAAATTATTCTACCCTTTTTATTCTTCAAAATACAGGTGTCTCAGTAATTTAAGTCTGAAAGTTAATTTTAGTATCTGGCATAAAGTCCATCAGATGCAATTTCAGTATAAAATAACAGAAGCTCAGCATTAGATGGGATCTTAGAGATCATCCAGTCCAGGCTCTTCTGTGATTTAAAATCTCTTCTTTGATTTCCATTCCTGGAACGATTTTGAACAATGCCAATAGTGAAGAATTCAACATGTAGTAAGTCCATACCATCTCTGACGAGGCCCTGACTATAGTCACCCTTTTTTGAGTGTGTGATGCCTAGGACTGAACATGGTATTCCCAATGCAGTCCAGCCTAGGGAGGAAAGTCACTGTGGGCCTGGCAGAATTGGAGAATAGATTGCCCAGTGTATATAACAACGAAGTAGACCAAACTCTCACATGCCTGAAATGTTTGGGAAACGAATCTCCAGGCCAACTGGAAATGCATTAAGTTTGTGGCCTTGCACAGGTGTTTGATACTTCACTTCTTTATTTCTAGAATGGGAGTTTTAAAGCTCATTTTGAGAGTTTTTTTGTGAAAAAGGAATAATCTGTGTAAAGCAAGGAACCTGGTCCAAATAGGTGCCTAGTGAATGTTAGCTATTATTACTTTTACCTTAGTTTTAGGAATTGCCAATCTTTAAAGATTTTAATTATTTATTTGACAGAGAGAGACACGGCAAGAGAGGGAACACAAGCAGGGGGAGTGGGCGAGGGAGAAGCAGGCTTCCCACTGAGCAGGGAGCCCCATGCGGGGCTTGATCCCAGAACCCTGGGATCATGACCTGACCCGAAGGCAGACGCCCAATGACTGAGCCACCCAGGTGCCCCTAGGAATTCCCAATCTTTAAAAAGGAGAATATAATAAAATATACCAAGAGATAAAAATATGCCTGTAACCATGATATTGTTTTTTGCTGACATTAAAGTTCTTTGGAGTGATCATGAAACATCAGTTATCACTTTTCTAAGTCTGTAGTTGTTGATAGTGTTGGAGGTTGAACTGAATCTATGCTGGCCTTAAGCCATACTGTGGAAGTTTTCTTTTTGAATAAAAAATATATCTGCCTTTTTGGTTGTCATTTGTTTCTCTTATAAAGCAGAATGTTTTTAAAAAAATCAGCTATTTGAGCTTGCATGTCTATTTATTTATTTATTTATGAGCTTGCAAGTCTTATAGATTCAGATATGTATGGATTTATTGCAGTGCATGAACCTTGGTGTTCATGCTATAAATCATTGCCTATTCAAAATTATAGAGTCATAACTTAAGGCCAAAAGGAAGGATCTTAAAACATACTGTAGTGCCAATATGGTAAGTGTTCACAGAAAGTAGGTCAATATCAATAGTATCCACTTACCTTACAGTCTAGCAATAAACTGTGACTTTTACTTACATTCATTTTCATTGACATATTCAGTGAGTTTCTGTAGGTTAGAAAAATTGAGTGAGAGGATATCTATGGTATTATTTTAACAAGGTGTTAGTTTTAAGGATATTTGATATTTCTTGTTATTTAGCTCCTTCTGTGTTATATTTGTATCACTACTACTCAGCTTATGATCTATAGTCCTTTTAAAACTACCTTACCGATGACCTGTTAACAATTTATATTTTTTTGCAGTTCATCTAGAATTGAAAATGTGATGTTAGTAACTTTGTGGTAATTTTTAGCTTAACTCTTATTTTTTTAGCATTCATCACTATTTGTGTATGTCATTCAGTATTTAAATGTACCGGTTTGAATTTTTTTTTGTTTTGCAGTCATTATTTAATTAGGGAAAGTGCTTATTAACCATACTGAATTCTTTTTCTTGGATTTTGTTTCTAAAAGCATGCATTCCAAATGAGAATCAGGTTGTGGAGGCTTGCAATAAGCTGCAAGATTATAACAAGAGTGAATGTTTGGAATACAAATGCTGTTATTCATCCTTCAGGACCAGTAACTTCAGCTGCTTTGCCCCATTAGAAGATAGTAAGTTCGTCCTCTTACATTTATTATATTTCTATATTTAAAAATCAAATAAATAGGTCACAATGGCATAAATTTAAATTTGGATCTTCCAGCTTAACACTTAAAGGGGGCTCCCAGCTCTAGAGCAAAACTGTCTGTAAAAGTCCTGAGGTGGTCAGGCCTCTATTCATGAACAGTTTCCGCTTAGCCCTTAGATGTGACTTTGGCAGTTCAAAATTAGTCTCATCTTTTCTTTTGCTTTAGTCACTCTCTGTCTTCTTCCAAAGATTCCAGACTCTATGATATGTAACCCTTAGTGCCTGGGAGAAAATACCAATCAGGCATGCCTTAGCTTATTTTTCTCTTCTCACTTTCTCTTCCTACTTGAGTAGAATTCTTCCCATTTATCTTGTCTTCAACATCTCAGTATGTAACAGTAGACTTAAATGTTCCTTGTTAAGGTTTGTTTATTAGTTTCTCTTTGTTCTATTGTTTTTGAATCAGGTTCTTAAGATTTTTTTTTTCTTTACAAAGTTTTAAGGACTAGAACATCTGTTTTTGCTCCTGCATTTGGATAGTGGGGACATATTACCCGTTGGTCCCATGATGGACATATTAGATATGATTAAACACTAACAAATACTACAGAAAGGATACATGCATGCAAAACAATGTCTTAGGTTAATATAGTCCCTATTCAATTTACAGCTTTGTTGAACATCTAGTATTAATAACGGAAACTGAAACCTGATCATGAATATAGTATTACAATTTCAACACTATCACATGGTGTTTATAATTCATTCATCAGTTTAGTCTTTATATTATGTGTGAAGAGACATTTGGTCTTTGTAGAGGGAAAAATTGAACCGTGACTTAAAATTCCCCAATCATATTAGAATGCATTTCCAAATGAATATAAGAATAAAATATGCTGGGCGCACCTAGGTGGCTCAGTTGGTTGAGCATCCAACTCTTGGTTTCGGCTCAGGTCCTGATCTCAGGGTTGTGAGACTGAGCCCAGCCACAAACTCTGCACTCAGCGTGGAGTCTGCTTGTCCTGCTCCCTCTGCCCCTCCCCCTACTCCCTTTTCTCTCTAAAATAAATAAATAAATAAATAATATGCTTATTCACCTGCAAATTCTCGATTTCTTGTTTAATGTTTTGTAATTTGGAAGTAAACATTTAAGAAGCCATTCCTTTAACAAGTTAACTATTCATAGATTAATTCACTCCTTGAGTGCTCGAGGATGTATAACATATGGCCAAGGGAAAAAAAAACACTTAGGCCATAGGAAGAAATATATAGTATGAGTCATAATAGTCTGTTAACAAAAACAGTAGGATCATTTTGTTAAGGCTTCCTTTGGGAGGCATGTATTTCAAGTGTAGTGTTTAGTTGTATTTCAAGAACATTTCATAAACTCCTGCTTCTGATAGAGTAGCAAAGATATTTACCTGACATATAAGAATACCTCCTTATTTTGCTTTATTCACTGGTAGTTTTTTAATAAAAACTTTATGAAAGAGCTCAGATTTGCTTCTCTTGCTTGTCATAAAAGTAACAAGATATAATTAAACCAACAGAGCCTACACAGATATTCCGGATGTTTGGGCTTGGTGTGATCAGCATGATCATCCTGGGATGTCTGCCCATTTATTGCTGCTCTTCTTGCAGGAGAAGGTAGGCAAACATAAACTCTTATTTGCTGATTGCTGAGTGTATTTGGATATTTCTATGTAGACACATTTATTCATATGCACTAGAAACACAGGGATTATGTTTGGGTCCCTTTTGTTTAAAAGAAGGTAGCTTAGGAAAAACCTAAAATAGAGTTACCATAATATTCTTAAATGCATGTTATTTTATTTTTCCATAAATTTAGACATTCTCTTGCATAGTCTGTACATTCCCTCATCAGAAAATTGGGAGGAAAAATACATCAGTGAACTGGGAGTGTATGAGTGGAAGTGGTTATTAACTGCAAGTCAGAAGAGTTCCCAGATGTGTTGTCTCCATCTAGTAGCCGGTCATCTACTATTGGGTCTTAAAAGCCTTGGTCTGTCTTCAAGCCAATTTGTATCAGATTTCTTCTTAGCATCTTATCAAAAATCCCAGTGGCCTGTTGGCACAATGCTTCTAAGGTTTTAAAAAAAATAGCTCCCTACCTAATGGAACAGTGGATGTGGAGATAGAGAGCAGGGCCAGGGTGAGTGAGGCAGTTGGAGCACAAAATTTAAGGAGGCACTCACTCTCAGATTTGTGCAAGTGCAGGGTCGGCACTTGCGGGTAAGAAAATGTACCTGGGGTGCCTGGGTGGCTCAGCCGGTTGTCCAACTCTTGATTTCGGCTCAGGTCATGATCTCAGGGTCCTGAGATAGAGCCCTGTATCGGGCTCCATGCTCAGTGGGGAGTCTGCTTCTTTCCCTCTGTCCCTCACCACCCCCTTATCCCACCCCTGCTCATGTATGCGCGCTCTCTCTCAAACGAATGGATAAATCTTAAAAAAAAAAAAAAAAAAAAAAAGGCACCTGTTGAAAATTAGGCATCTTTGATGTTTTTATTTGAGTTAATGAGAAAGTGGTATTTGAGGTACCAAAAAATGGTTTAGATTTCACTGAAAGATTGACACTAGACACGAGTTACCTTATTTTCCGTAAAGATCATTAAGTCTTTTTTCTTCTTTTTTGTACCTTTTCCTTGAGTTTGATGAATGTGTCATATTCATCACTGTATTTTCAGTCCATAGCAGGGTGTCTTATATATTAAGGTGCTTAATATATTTTTGTTGAATAAATGAATGGTCGAATGAATAAAGAAATATAGTAGATGGCATTGGCTAGCCTGGAAGGCAGTCTTACAGTAATTTAGACTTTCTCATCATTACATCATTTTCTCAGACCATTTTGAAGACACAGTGGAGTCACAGCCTTTCAACTCCTCCGGTTTTCTAACAGTTCTTTCAGTTTTCACTTAGTTTCCTATACTGAGTGTGTAATCCCTAGGCCTCTATCATTTTCGTTCTTTCCACAGGTGATTGGGAATAGGAGTGGAATTTTTGACCCTTCCTTCTTCAAAGTTTGATTTCAGATAAAAAAAATAACCCATGAATAAAAATGAAATACTATTTGCTAGAAAAGGGTGGCTAGGATTATGCCATGCAATTTAGAATGTCTGGTATAATAGGCCTGGTATAATAATTTCATTATGGCCCCTCTATTATGTCGCTGCCAAGGAGTTTAATGGGCTATTCAGGTACACTGGATTTTTCTTTAAAATGAAATTTAAAAAAAATGAAATTCAAAGAATTATTCCTTGATAAGAATATGTTTGCTTCTTTCTACATAGTATAAACTGCTTGAGAGACTTGAACAATGTGAATAGTATACTTATTGAACACCAAAACTTTTGGTTTACTATGATTTATTTATTTATTTGTTTTTTAAATTTATTTTACGATTTTGTGTAAGAGTGGTATGTTCCTTCAGACATCCTGGGTTGTTTGTTGCAACCTCAGAGTATGTGCTTATTAGCAGCTTGCTACTTAGCTTAATTTCCAGGGAACAATGGATGTTTGACGGTGGTTGTGGCACTGTCAGGCTTTTTCTGGTAAGCTGATTTTAGAGGCAAGGGGAATAATTGTGTTAGAATAAAGATCCTATCCTTGATACCAAACAAGGAGCTTAAATGGAAGCCAAAGCCTACTAACCACCCCCTGCATTTTGGGGGTCAGAATATCTCTTTAGAACTATCTCCTTAACTCACTTCCTGTTCCTCATTTCAAAGAATAAAGAGATAGATAAAATATTACAGTAGGTAAAATAAATGACCACATAAAAGGGAAATAGATGCAGCAGTAAAATCAATATGTAGTGGTTTTTAAAAGAAAAGAAAGTAGCCAAACACAGTTGTTTGTCTAAATCAGAGGGGCTAAAAGCCAAAAGCAGATCTGCAGTAACATGATCTGGACCTATTTGTTGGAAGAACTCTTGAGGCATTGGAAGATACTCTTAAGCTCCTCCTTCTGTTGGATCCCGTCCTATACATTAAATATACATACCTTCAGATGTTGTACCTCTCCCCTCTTGGCCTTTAGTTGTAAGCCAAAACAAGTGATGTTTGACATTCTCCAGCTCCTGCAATTTGGACAGTGAGTTTTATTTACAGATTGCCTCAGGAGCTAACAACTGGCAAGAACTGGAGGGAGTAAAAATGAGAAGTAATATGAGCAGGTGGGAGAAATGAAAGCAGTTTAGAGGAAGAGGATAATCACTTTCCAGAGCCAAATGTATTTCATTCTTTTGGTGCCTAATTCATGCTTTCCATAGTTGACCATATTTAGTCACCGCTTGTGCTAGGGAGGACACAGAAATGTCCAAGACATAGGCCCTACTTTCAAGGAGCTTAAATCTACCTTAAAATAAGTCCCAAGCATGACATGTTAAATAACAGTATAAGATGGGGTATAGGGCGCCTGGGTGGCTCAGTTGGTTAAGCGACTGCCTTCGGCTCAGGTCATGATCCTGGAGTCCCGGGATCGAGTCCCACATCAGGCTCCCTGCTTGGCGGGGAGTCTGCTTCTCCCTCTGACCCTCCCCCCTCATGCTTTCTCTCTCTCATTCTCTCTCTCTCTCTCAAATAAATAAATAAAATCTTAAAAAAAAAAAGATGGGTACATAATTAAGGACTAAAAGAGTGGTGGCAGTAACTTCTCAAAGTTCTGAGGCAGCGGGGATCAGGATGAGTGGGAGAGAGCAGAGTGGGCTCTACAGTGGAGGTGCTGTTTGAGCTGAGTTTTAAAGGGAGGACAAGATTTAGGTTGGAGGAGGCTCCCACAGAATTCATTACATCCAGATGGAGTCTCCTCACGATAAACCCCTGAACTGCTCATCATTTGTAAGCAGAGGTGTCTGAACTTTGCCCCTGAAGTAATCTATAATGGAATCTCTAGTTTACTTCTACTTGACTTGAGTTCATGTGTGGTATGAACCAGGTACACAGAGAACTCAAGACAGCTTGAGCTGGTTGCACATATACAAAAGGGAGCAGAGAGCATTAGTGAAAAGCTTTCTAAGAATTTGCTACTAATAACCTTATTAAACTTGCATATAAGATGAGTTTTGAAATTCATTACATCTTCAAGGTTATATAAGATCTATTTTTATTCTCATTAATAGGGATCAGAGCCTCATTAGGTTTAAGTGTCACTGACAGGCTTAAGACTTATACAGAGATGAAGGAAGGAAAAGATCAGGTGGATGAGGACAAAAGGAAGCCGGGCCGTGGAGAGGCTCTAGTGGAGAGAGAAGAGTGGTGCCTGAATTGTTCCCGTTACAGTAATAGAGTGCCAATAACAGTAGTCTCAAGTGCCAAATTGAGTTTCTAATCTTTATCTGTTTTTAGATAAAGTTTAATCTCTATACATAGGCCAGTTAAACATCTGTGTATTATATAGTGACATGATACTTGAGTATGTACATAGCTTTGGTAAGGTGGAAAATTCAAACATTATAATACTATGCCTATTAAACTCAGATGGAGTGCATTTTCTTGGTTTTTTTTCTTCCTATCAGATTGAATTTGCAACTTTGAATTAAGAAAAAATTCAGAACTCAGTCTGCAAATGACAAAACTATGTTTTCTTTCAACTAATAAAAAGCCATGTTTTTTTTTTTTAAGATTGTAGATCATCTGATACACAGATGATGTAAATAGCACATCCCCCATACAATTTCAATGTAACTACTTGCCAGATGGCTGTTACTGAAAATTCCTACATTTAGACAAATCCTGCTGCGTGATTCTCTATATTATAATGTGGTTTTCATTATGCAGATAGTCTTAATACCACTTAGTTTCTTAGAATGGGAGGTAAAGAATTGGGAATAAATGTGTCAAAAATTGCGTAAAAATCATCACCCATTGAATTTTAAAAATAGGCATTTGCATTTTCAAATCCCCATGTTTGTGTGTTTCATTATACTGTACAATATAATTAGTAATGTTATTTTGAAAAGCTTTATGCTGCAATTAGCCAACTGCTGAAAGGTTTGAAGTTCCTGGATTATATACATATGAATTCAGAGAAAGGAGATAAAGTCTATAAATTTTAAAAGTGTGGCTAGTCTCTAAGAGCTTTGATAAAATATGATCAGATGAGAATATGAGCAAACTGGAACCCTGCTCTAACATGAGTCACTGTAGATTTGAAACTCACATAAAGCCAGTTCTTCTTGGACCCTGTTCAAGGTAATTTAGTTACTGAAATAATAAGAGAATCTCATTATATGCGGATTATATGTCTGAGGTGTTCCCATTGCAAGGCTCCAAGGGCAGCATTTTAGAGAATTCTGGAATATTAGGTACTATTAAAAAGAACATTTTGTTGCCAAGTAACTAATAACCTCATTGCAAAATGCAGTGGCCTTTTCTCAATTCCCATTCAGCTTGACCTTTTTGTCACATAGTAGTACACTGTTGACTGCTCCCTTCTTAAAACTTTCCTTTCTTGGATTTCACTGTTCCCCTTACCATTCTGATCCATCTGTTTGCTTTTCTTTGTTCTCCCAACTGTGGTTGTTTACCAAAGTCTTATTCTCATCTACCAGAGAATATTACAAGTATGTATCAGAAAGAACATTTGAAAAGATCTGTGTTCTAGTTCTGCCTTTCTACCAGTTTTATAGTGAGCGTAACTTCTTTTGGTACTGGTTTTCTCTTAAAATTAGAGTGGAGAATTGAGTTAGATAATTTCTAAGGTCCTTTCTGATCATAATATTCTGGGTTTCTCTGGGTGAATGACTCTTTTAAATCTGAATCCTGGGGGGGCGCCTGAGTGGTTCAGTCAGTTAAGCATCTGCCTTTGGCTCAGGTCCTAAACCCAGGGTCCTGGGATATAGTCCCCCCACCCCCTGCATTCGGCTCCCTGCTCAGCAGGGAGTCTGCTTCTCCCTCTACCCCTCCCCCTGCTTGTGTGCTCTCTCTCCCTCTCTCTCAAATAAATAAATAAATAAATAAATAAATCTTTAAAAAAAAAATCTGAACACTGAAATCCTTATCTCTACCTCTTCCATATTTCCAGTTGCCCTCATGAATTAGACGCTCTGTTAGCACCTTAAATGCAACATGTGGAAAACGGAACTTAACTTTTTTTCTCTCAAATCATCTCCCCTTGACACTTGTCCATTTCTATCAGTGATTTCTTTAGTCTCCCAGACTAGAAACCTTGGAGTCATCTGTGACTATTTACTTTCCTTTATTTTCAGTGTGTAATCTAATCTCTTAGTCCACTGTCATTTTTTGCTTTCCTTTGGAATGAGTCTGAGATTTGCCTCTTCTCCAATTTATTTATTGTTACCACTTGGTCCAAGTCTTGTATGCTGTCAATTTCTGTCCTGGGTAAGTGGTTTCAGGAGAGGAGCAAAAAGGAGCCAAGGTGTATTAGTCTTCTAGGGCTGCCATAACAAAACACCAGAGACCAGGGGATTTAAACAACAGACATTATTTTCTCTCAGTTCTGCAGGCTAGAAGTCCATCATGACAATGCCAGCTGATTTGGTTTCTGGTGAGGGCTCTCTTCCTGCAGATGGCCGTCTTCTCACTGCATATTCACTTGGCCTTTCCTTGATGCGTGAGACAAGGAAGAGAGAAAGAGCAAAATCTCTGGGTTTTAGTTAAAAAACTGAAAAATTGGGGCACCTGGGTGGCTCAGTCAGTTAAGCGTCTGCCTGTGGCTCAGGTCATGATCTCAAGGTCCTGGGATCAAGCCCTGGTCAGGCTCCCTGCTTAGCAGGGAGTCTGCTTCTCCCTCACCCTCTGCCTCTCCCCCTGCTTGTGTGCTCTCTCTTTGTCTCTCTCTCAAATAAATAAAATCTTTTAAAAATAAATAAATAAGTAAGTAAGTAAATAACTGAAAAATTAGGGCACCTGGGTGGCTCAGTTGGTTAAGTGACTGCCTTTAGCTCAGGTCATGATCCCAGAGTCCCGGGATTGAGTCCTGCATCGGGCTCCCTCCTCAGCGGGGAGTCTGCTTCTCCCTCTGACCCTACCCCCTCTTGTGCTCTCTCTCTCACTCTCTCAAATAAATAAAATAAAATCTTTAAAAAAATAACTGAAAAATTAGTTTGTTTTTTTTGTTTGTTTGTTTTGTTTTTAATTTATTTGACAGAGAGAGAGAGACAGCCAGAGAGGGAACACAAGCAGGGGGAGTGGGAGAGGGAGAAGCAGGCTTCCCGCAGAGCAGGGAGATTCATTCTGTTACTCCAATAACAGTTCTTACAACTCTCCATGTATCTTGTGTCCCATCCAGGGAACTATCTTTACTTTTCTTGGCATACCCCAGGCTTTATTCTTGCCTCTGTTCTTTTGCCCATGTTGCTCCCAAATTCTGGGATTGTTCTTCTTCGTCCTCTTCACAAATTTGAATTCTCTCTTACCTTCATATTGTAATTGCCCCAATTCATCCACAAAGTGTTCTGCAACTGCTCTAGATCCCAATGTTTTCTCTTTTCTTGGAGCCTCTCTCTGCTCTTGTGTTTTTAACCACATAGTATAACACAAATTATCCTTTTTCTCCTGTTATTAGTTTTCTTTCTCTGGCTAAATTGTAACTTCTGTGAGGACAAGGGGCCAAGCTTTGTACTTCTCTGAGTGTAGAGCTGTGGTTCCCCAAATGGGGTCTCTGCACTAGTATCATCATCATCCCCTGGGAGCACGTCAGAAATACATGTTCTCAGGCCCTACCCTAGACCTACTGAATCAGAACTCTCGGGTTAAAGCCCAACAATTTGTGTTTTAACAAGCCCAACAAGTCATTCTCATGTATACTCAGGTTTGAGAACCACAGGTCTCTAGACCCTGTGGTAGGCAACTCAGTAAATAATGATTGAAATAATCTAGTCAGTCATTTTGGTGGATTCTCTCTTTTTGATGTTGCAAATGATAAGTTAAATTAATAAGTTTTTTATATTTAAGACTGATGTTATATTCTTTAGTTATCATAAAGAATTTATATTTATATTAATGAATTAGAGTTTGTTAAGAAACATGGAAAAATCAATCTACTAGACCAGTAATTATCATGCTCTAGTCTGTAGATGACTTGTATGGAAGTAACCTTGGGAATATTTAATAATATAGATTCCCAGACTGTACCCAAGAGATTCTGATTTAGTAAGTCTGGGATTTGGACCTGAAATGTGTATTTTCTAAAGCACCCCGAATGAATCTGGTACATAGTCCATTTGGACTAGACTCTCCAGTTCAATCCTTTATACATTATTTTCTTTCTGCAAATATTTATTGAGCTCCTACTTTGGTCTGGGCACTTGCTAGGTGTTGTGTTCTTCTCCATCTGGTCATCTCCCTGGGCAGCCTCACTGTCTGTGTTATGAGCCATCTAAGCCCATAGCTTCAGAGTTCCCTGATGTACTCAATTCTGAGGAATCTCTCCTGCATTCTGTATTGGCCACCCACTTTCATGCCCATATCCTGAATCTTGTCATTCATCAAAAATTGAACCTCTGAGTCTCTGAAATCTTAAACTTCAAATCTCAAACTACTCTTTGACCATAGGTGCTTTGTCCTCTAGGTTTTTCCTTTCTTTTACTCTTGCTGCACCTGTTCTTATTAGGACCTCTAGGCTCTTTAACTCTGTTTTCCCCTATCTTCTGTTTTCTGTCTTTTAATATTATCTGATTTCTTTATCCAGCCTGGATCCTGTTGTCTGATACATGAATCCATTCTTTCCAGCTACTTTGTTTGATTGAAATTGAATCCACACTATTTCTCTGCTCCTAGATCTATAGGTTCCTGGGAATTCTTAGAGGAAAAAAAAAAATCTCACAACTGTATAGATCTGTATCACAAGAAATTCCTAGTGAGCCAATTAGTATTTCCAGCCACACCACTCTACCTGATGTTTACAAACAACATACTTCTTTGCCACTCTGATCTTTTCACACAATGTACCACCCACTGATTGAAATGCTCTTATACATCTTCCCATATGCACTCTTCTTTATCTGGCTCACCCCATTCTGGATGCAGGCCTCAGCTTAGATGTTACCTCCTCTAGGAAGCTTACCCCAAACCTCCGGCCCAGACTGGGTCAGGCTTCTTCCTTTTTGTCTCCTACCAACTTCTGTTTACCTCTGTTTGGATTATCTCAATGTGATATAATTATCAGCTTATAGATCTGTCTTCCCTTCGCATTTTAAGCTTCTTGAGGCTAGGATGCGTATATTATTCATCTTTATTTCTCTAGTATTTAGAATGGTGTTTATTTCATAAATGAGCAAATGTGTCAGTGAGTGAATGAGTATAAGTTGATCTGTACATTTCAAGTGTGAGTATGCTAGTCACAATATGAGATTTTACATAAGAAGAAGAAAAAAGAAATCACCTCTAGGACTCTGGACAAATCATTTCACCCCTACTTTCCCTCTTGGGCATTCTCATTAGATATTAGGTAGAATATCTAACTTTGGATCTCAGTAATGAATGTTAAGTCTGAACCTAAAACCTAGTTTTCTGCAACCTAGACTAGTGCAGTGCATTTCAAAATAAGGCCGTGTTACATTCTTCTTTGTCAATTAAGGTGAAATGTACTCCATTAAATTTAGAGTAGAAGCTATGGATAAAGAAAACATAGTTATTTTAGTTATGTGAAATAAAATATATTTAAGTCACAACATCAGAAAAAAGTATAAGTCCCCAATTTCTTATCTAAAATTCTGAAGTTCAAAAGTTCTACAAACCTAAAGCTTTTTTCCTAACTCATTTGGCAGCAAAACCTGAGCTGACCTGACCTGAGACATTTTCTAGTTATTATTTAATGCTTAGAGTGGATAATCATATATTTTGTTGTAGAAATATTATTGTATTTGATCATGAGATGTTGCCCCAGACCTTATGGGAGTGTCATGTAATATTCAATATATCATGTCATATTGCCTTTCCAAAATCAAAACATTCTGCATTCTGAACCACATCTGGCCCCAAGAGACTGAGAACTATGTAGTTATTTCAGTTATTATTTTTTTGAGACTGAAGTTAATAGCACTAAAACATACAGAGGCCGTAGGTAAATCATAAATATATTTTTGGCCTTCACCCACTATTTCATTTGTGCCTGGAGACTTTTTTTATGATTAATTGAGGAAAAAGTATTTATTTGCTCCATATATGTCTTACCTAGTGGAGCTCAGTGACAACCCAGTAATGCAGTTAGAGGGGAGAAAAGTGAGTATTACCTTCAAAGTCATCATTTCAAAGGCAGGCTTATCAATCTCTGGGCCTCACATGCTAAGAACCTGGTTGCTCGGTATAGCTAAGTAGCACTGTTAGGAGCCAGGTGTCCTCTTCTGTATACTACCTAGCTTTGAGCTAAGGATAGGACTATGTATCTGTCATTACCTCTTCATAATATCATATGGAAATCTTCCTTTCTCTTTTGGGTTTCCATCCTTACCTTTGCTTTGAGCATTTCTAGTTTTTCTCCTTGGCTTGTGCTTAGATCTTTAGAAAGTGAAAGATCTTGGGGCACCTGGCTGGCTCAGTGGTTAGAGCATGCAACTCTTGATCTTGGGATTGTAAATTCGAGCCCCATAGTGGGTGTAGAGATTACTTAAAAATAAAATGTTTAAAAAAAAGAAAGTGAAAGCTCTTATAAAAATAAATACCAACTAACATTTCCTGAACCCTCATTGGGTACAAGGCTCTGTGGGATATATAAAGTTACAAGGTAAGGCTCTAGCCTGAAGTTATTTCCAAGCTCTGAGAGGAAAAGGGGACAAGTTTGCATAGTGAGTGAGACATTGTTGCTCTTTAGATTTAGGCAGGTCTGGATCTGAAACCTGGCACCATTACTGAGTAGTCTGGTGACCTCAGACAAATTACTTTCCTCCTCGGTGCCTCAGTTTCCCCATCTGAAAAATGGAAATGATAGGAAAAGAACCTGCCTCATCAAATCATCATGAAAATTAAATAAGATCATGCACACGAAGTACTTATATACAGGCCTTGGCACATGGGAAGTCTGTCATACTTGTTATTAGTCATTATTTGCTAATGCTGCAGTGTGGTCTAAGGGAAAGATGCTGTATTTTAGAGTCAAACAGACCTTGGTTCAAATGCTAGCATCTCCATTTACTATGTATGACTTTGGGTGAGTTATCTTACTTCTCTAAACCCCAGCTTAATTATTTGCAGAACAGGAAACACAATATCCACCATATAGGGTTGTTGTGAGGATTAAGTGAGATAAAGTACGTAAAGCACCTGGCCAAGTTCTTAGCTTGTGATGGGCTCTCAGGCACCCCTAATCCTGACTATCCACACAAATGCCAGGAAGTACAAGATTGAATACCAAATGATAGCAATAGTCAGTGAAAGTGCAAGCTTGTAAAATTATAGTTGATAATGTAATGTGAACTATTACCATTTAGTTTTGAAATTAATAGGAGAGAAGGTTTCCTAGGCAAATAATATATAAGCCGGGTCTTGAAGTGTGAGTAACCTTGATGTTAGCAGAGGGGAGTAGACAGCATTCCTATCATAGAAGAGGATCAAGTGATCAAAATAACAATATGTAGAGTAATAGTAATGGTTACAATGATAAATATGAATGAGCCAAGTGCAATATTTTCTATCAGATTTGTTAAATATGGTGAGTTAAACAATCAGGTGGGAATGTGTAGAGTTATGTAGGTAAATAGCCTTTTCCTTATAACCCATCATTTTTTATAATCCATAATTGTTATTGTTCTATCACTGTTGAGAAATAAGGTTTCACTTTGAACTTTTAATATTACAGCAAATGGGCCAATCCTTTACAATGGAGAGTCAAAAGAGTTTTAAAGGATTTGAAGAAACGAAGAAAGAAAATAAAGATGGATCCTGAAATACTAGGGACAGCAGTAGAAGAGGAGGATGAAAAAAAGCAAGAGACCAAAGGTAATTAGCAGTAGGATATAAAATTGAAGTATTTAATATTTGATTCTTGTTACCACCATCTTGGTTCAATTCATTTTTTTTTTTTTTTTTTTTTTACCCCACAAATGCTTGAACCACAGGAGTATCAGCTTCTGAAACAGTATTATCACTAGGGATATTTGGAATCTAGGAAGGTGGACAAGAAGTGTGCCAAGTTGTTTGGATACCACATTATTTGGTATACATAGGTCAGCCCTTTAGAAGAAATAAGTGGAATCTGCCTGCTCTGACTCTGCAGCTCCATGAAAGACACCCTTGCTAAATAATAATGGCTTTAGTTCCCCATATGTATCGACCATGCCAAATATCCAGGGGAAGGAGAGTAGCTTCAGGAATCTGACAGATCTGCAATCAAATCCTGGATCCTAGCTGTTAGTTTCAGCTACCTGTTCCCCAAACTTAAATAATTCAGTATTATAAGTGGTTGAGGGATCCCAGAATCATACAGCAGGGACTACCTGGCCCTCAGGCTTACAGATCTCCTAGGCTTGGCCTGAGTTTCCTCCTCCCATAATAATTACGAAGAGCCAACTAAGAATAAAATGGTTGGTGAGAAAAGAGGTATCAGGGAATAGAGTATTGGACTGGGGGGCGGTCAGGAGACTCAGGCCATTAACTTGTGGCATTTTCATGGACAAGTAAGTTAACCTTTCAGCAACTTGATACCATCAGCTGATGGTAAACAATATAATGTATGTGAAAATGCTTTGAAAATTGCAATGCAATACTCAAATTTAAATTGTTAATTTCTAGCCTCAGTTACAGAGAAGCAGAGGAGTGGAATAACAGACCACTGATCTTAGTGTCAGGAGACTCTGGCTTTAGTCTCAGTTCTGCCATTATGTACAGTGGGAGCTTGGGCAATTCCCTTAACTTTCCTGGGCTTCAGTTCACCAAGCTGCAAAAAGAGAAGTTTGGACTAGATGAACAGGAAATGTGACGTATTTCAGAAGAAACAAAATCCTTATATAAGGTATTATATATATATGTATGTATATAACTATCTATGTAAGGTAATAAGTATATATATATAATCATACATGTATATACATACCTATATATTATTGCTTTGTATAAGTTTAATGCAATACATACATGTGCATATGTATGCACACACAGACACACATATATGACATAAATAGACTAACAGTACAATTTCTGTGGGCCATTTACTGGGGCATGGATGTTCACCTTGTTATTCAGAAATTGCCATTGTATTTGTCACAATGTATTTTGTCTTTATGCCTCACAGTAACATAAGATGGTACACTGGCAAACTGAAAATAAAGTTAAACATGGCATTGAATATATAGAGTTTGAGAACTTTGTTGCAGTCATTTTCTTTTCTAACAAAGTGTGATGTATGTATACTAGTCCTTTCAAGTTGTTTAACTCTACTTTACTTTTCTCCTATAGCATTATTTTCCCACTGAGAAGAACACAAACCATTCAGAGCAGAGGAGACTGTCCCAGTCATCTAAACCTGATGGAGCATTTTAGGACAAAAATTAGTTGTTACTTTTGTCATGTTTACTTCCAAATATAAAATAAAGTTGATAGTTCTGTTTCTGTGCATCAAACCAGGATCTGAATTCTTCTTATTAAAAATAGTTTCTACAGGATTAAAAAAAAAACATATGAAAAGCACTGGTGGCATTTCAGGTCCTAGGTAGTAATGTGATTTTTGCAACTTTGGTTATGTTATCAACATATACTTCTGTTGGGGTTAAATAAGGCAGAGATTTCATGTTGTTATTCACCTTCCAGCAAAGTGGTTGGTGGGGGAAACCCAGTGATCATATTTCACTATATATGATACTGTGTTTATTTTGAAGAAAAGAGGTAACAATATTTTGTAGGGTTCTTCTTTTTATTTTATAATTTGTAACATTATTTTTCCACCATAAAAAGCACACTCATTATAGAAAATTTGGTAAATAAAGTTCTGTAGAAGAAAGAAAAAAATCATCCATAATCCTACTACCAAGAGCTGAACACTGTTGTTAGCTTTTTTTTTTTTTTAAACAATTGTGTTCTGTAACATACATTAATTGATTTTTAAAAAATTGTCTTTTCTTTATTATTCACTTTCCTCTTTTGAAATGTATGGGGCTCAAGCTTACCTGGGCTTGTTGCTCATTCATTCAACAAGCATTGATTAAGCCCCTGTTATGGGCAATGCACTTTCTGTGTGCTGGGGATGTAGTCACAAGCAAGATAAAGTTGGCCTTTCCCTCATGGAGCTCACAGTCCAGCTGGAGAGGAAGTCAGGTAAAGAAGTAATGACAAGGCTATGATAGAAGGAGTACCAAGTTCTATGGGAGCATTTAGCAGGGGCACTTAGCCCAGACTTCAGGAAGAGGCATAAAATTGAAGGTAAGTAGGACCAACAGATGTTTCCCATGCAATCACTGTGTGGTGGGAGGAGTGTTTCAGATATGAAGGCCCAAGTACATGGAATATTTGGAATACAGCAAATAGTTCAGGATTGCAGCAACTTCAACTTAGATGTTAGATTAAAAGAACTTTATTGTTTTAAGATTTACTTTATTTGAGAGAGAGAGCACACACAAGTGGAGGGAGGAGCAGAGGGAGAGGGACAAGCAGACTCTGTGCTGAGTGCAGAGCCAGAGATCATGACCTGAGCCAAAATCAAGAGTAGGACGCTTAACCGACTGAGCCACCCGGGTGCCCCTGATCAGAACTTTATCACCCACATTTGTTTATTTTTTAGGCCATTTAAAAATTTTTAATTCCAGTATAGTTAATATACAGGGTTAAATTAGTTTCAGGTGTACAATATAGTGATTCAACATTTCAATATATTACTCTGTGCTCCACAAGGTAAGTGTACACTTAATCCCCTTCACCTATTTCATCCATCCCTTCTGATAACCACTAGTTTGTTCCCTATAATTAAGAGTCTGGTTTTTGGTTGGTTTCCTTTTTTGGTTATGACCCACATTTTAAAAATGGGTTTTATCTTGTAGACAGAAGGGAACCAATGAAGGTTTTTTTTTGTTTTTTGTTGTTGTTGTTGTTGTTTAATATTTTATTTATTTGATAGAGACACAGTGAGAGAGGGAACACAAGCAGGGGGAGTGGTAGAGGGAGAGGGAGAAGCAGGCTTCCCGCCAAGCAGGGAGCCCGATGTGGGGCTCGATCCCAGGACCCTGGGATCATGACCTGAGCCGAAGGCAGACGTTAAACAACTGAGCCACCCAGGTGTCCCCCAATGAAGGGTTTTAAACACAAGAATGGTATGGTTAGATCTATATCCTTAGAGGTCACCCTAACTATTGTGTGGAGAACTGGAAGTGAGCAGCACTGGGGTCAAGAGAATCAGTTATGTGGTTGTTGTATTAATATAGATGTAAAAACATCGTGTCCTGGGCAAGGGTAGTGGCACTGTTGATAAAAGTAAATCTAAGAGCTGTTTGGCATGTAGCATTAATAGAGGACTTGGTTATTAGTTTGTGTGGGGAAGGAATGAGGAGGTTGAAAGGAAAGTGTAAATTTCAGGTTTCTAAATGATGAACCAACTGGAAACTGCTCCTCCCTCCACTTGTGCGTGCTCTCTCTCTCAAATAAAATAAATCTTAAAACAATAAAGTTCTTTTAATCTAACATCTAAGTTGAAGTTGCTGCAATCCTGAACTATTTGCCGTATTCCAAATATTCCATGTACGTGGGCCCTCATATCAGAAAGATAGTGGTTCTATTCCTATTCAGTGAGATGGGACAATGAGGAGGAGGACAGGTGTGGCAGGTTAAGATGAGTCATTTTTGGATAGGCTGTTTGAAGTGCCTCTGGAACATCCAGGTAGAAATGACTAGTAGGCAGTTAGGTATATGGGTTTGGATCTCAGGAGAAAGGTCTGGCTGGGTATAAAAGTTTAGGAATCATCAATATATAGATGATAATTGAAGTCCTAGTGAATAATTGATATCAACCAGGAAGAATAAGAAAAGAAGAAGGGACTGTAATAGAATCCGGAAGAACACAAACATTTAAGGGATGGTCGGAAATGGTGTAGCTGTCAGTGGAGACTGAGAAGTATAAGGATAAACAGGAGAGAGTTGTTAGGGAGGAAAATTTTTTCTATACCTTTCAAAATTCTTTTGGCTGGTCTGAGAATTAAATTGACATAAGACAAACTAACAGGAGAAAATCAAATTTAATTACGTACATACAGAGGCTCCATAAAGAATTAGAGGCCTATAGGCAGTCAGGCAATTGAGGCTTATATGCCATTCAGAGCTAAGGAGAAAGGGGTTAGGGGTCTGGGACTTCAAAGGGATGAAAATTCACAGGTAGATGAAAAAATAAATTTTTGGTAAACAAATGTTTGCTGGGCCATACAGAAACAATGGGATACAGAGAGAAATTTTAACAAACTTTGCTAGGTTCCTCCCTGTCTGCCACACTTAGTCCATATTATACTGTAGTTATCTATGCTAATAGCTCCCTTCCTGGAGTAGGTCCTCTATCTAAATTCTTTTAGGCAGTTAGCAGGAAGGCAAAAATAAAAACAAAAACAAAAACTTCTTGAGCTTTCTGTTTCTTAGAAAGAATCCGCCTAAAATAATCTACATGCCAAAGAGACACATTTTGGGGTGGCAAATTTTGCTCCCCTACAGAGTATATAATGAAATCCAAGAGGATGGCATGTTTCAAAGAGGAGGGAATGATCAACAGCATCAAAATTCTGATTCATTTCCACTGGATTTGGAAACATGGAAGTCATTAGTGACTTTGGCAATAGCAGTTTCAGTAATGAGGTGGGAGCAGAAAGTAGATACCTTGAGTTGCAGAGTGACTTGGAAATGAGAAAGTGAAAGCAGTGTGGACAGCTTATTGAAGAAGTTTGGCTGTGAAGGAAATCAGAGAAACAGTGGTATAGTTATTGATTGGTAGTTTAGGATGGGGAGAATTTTTTCAAGATAGGGAGTAGAAGGAGCATTGAGTGTAAAGGCTGGAGGTGTGGGAAAGTTTCAACTTGGCCTACTGATCCCCAACTTATCCTGTTCTGTTTATTCCATAGCATTTATCACCTGTGAACATACCATATAATTTAGTTATTTATTATGCTTATTGTTTATTATTTGCCTTCTCCTGCCAGAATGTAAGCTCTCCTAGGGCAGAGGGAGTTTTATGTGTTCAGTTCAGGGATACATCCCAAGTGCCTAGGACAGTGTCTGGCACACAGTAGGTGCTCAACAAATAAAATACCTATTGGATGATTGGATTGGAAACAAAGACATCACTTTTGCTATGATTAATGGGCGCTTCCAAGGCAAACTGAATTCTTAGAAAAAAAGCCAAACTGTACAACAAATGATCACCAGAGTTTAGTAAATAAATGGTTGCTTTCAAAGCTATTCCCCAAGAATCTGATACTGCTGCTCTAAATTTTAAGAGCTGCATTCAGGGAAAACTAAATGAAAAAGAGCAAATAAAAAAGTTCGCTGGGTAGAAATAAGTAATAAAACAACTACATAAGGAAACAGATACTTAGAGTATAAAATTGAAATTTTAGCAAAAGCAGTGGCAATCTACAGATATAAGCATAGTCTGATGCAGTACTTTGAAAGCAATACATAGGGACATCTGCAATGGGTTCTTTAACAGATTAGAAACTAAGTTGCAGAGGACACTGACAGAGATTACCATTAAGTGGTAATGTGAGGGGAAAGAATGTGAGTTTAGAGTGGCAGTTGAACAACTAGAGATGCGGAATAAATGTTGGGCCAGAGATGAAAAGTTGAAGCAATTGAGGGTTGTTATTATTAAAGATTAAAAGCCAAAGGGACCCTCACAAGACTGGGAAGGAAATAAGTTTTTCAGAGAGCTGTCCCCAACACCAGTGCCTAATACACTACTAATTATGTCTGACATGGCTGACCAAGTCCTGCAAGAGATAAATTGGTGGATCATGAATGTGTCACTAACATGCAAACTTTAACAGTCATTTCCCTCAAGCCATTGCTATATCTGTTCCAAATAAAAATACACCAAACAAGAAGTACCTCTGATACAGAGCCTGAACTTAAACTGATTAGGGTGACTGCTTTAAAACCAGAGGTGATGAACATTCTCCCCACTACATAGACATTGAGACTTTAAACCAAGAATGACCAGGGCACCTGGGTGGCTCAGTCAGTTAAGCATCTGCCTTTGGCTAAGGTCATGATCCTGGGGTCCTGGGATTGAGTCCCACATACGTCAGGCTCCGTGCTCAGCAGGGAGTCTGCTTCTCCCTCTCCCTCTGCCTCTTCTCCCCACTTGTGCTCTCTCTCTCAAATAAATAAAAATCTTTAAAGAAAAATAAACCAAGAATGACCAAATGGTCAAAAACAAAGCTCTTCCACCTTAGCCCATGGCCAACCAGACATTGGTAGAGAATCTGGATAGATGTAAAGTTCAGTTGTTTAGAAAATGAGGACAAGATCTCTCTTAGATATCAGCATCATGGACAATGGAAATGCTCCATAAAATAAGGGCTTCTCTTTAGTATAAGACACATTTTATTCATTATGGCATTTTGTAAATATTTCTTGTCTATTTATGGTCTAAGTGATGCAGAACTTTCCCTTGGGAGGACTAGGAAAACTGATAATACCTACTATAGGATTGCCAGGCTGTATTTAAAGCCTCAGACCAAGCTGTAATATGTGGGTTAGCTGCTGCCTGTCCTAGATCTCAGGCAAAAAAATGTAGCTGTACGTGGGTTATAACTTCAGGGTAGAAAGAGCAGAAGGAGGTGAAACTCAAATAGAAAATTTTAGGAATAGCAAGACTAGCTATATAATGTGTGGGGCCTAATACAAAATGAAAATACAGGTCTCCATTTTTACAATTACTAAGAATTTCAAGATGGTGACAGCAGAACATTAAACCAAGCACAGGGCCCTTCTAAGAGCTGGGCCTGCTTATGAGTGCATAAGTTGCATGCCCATGAAACCAGCCTTGAGGGTTAGTTGTCATATATGGCAAACTGAGTTATCCTATATGGATCCCTCCTCCACCTTCGCCCCTGCTGAAGCGGGAGAGCTAGGTTCTTGTCTCATGGAGTTGAAGAATGAATCTTGCGGACCAAAGGGAGTGAGTAAAGCAATAGAGTTTTATTAAGCAAGGATACAGAAAAAGCTCTCAGGAGTGAGAGGGGTCCTGAGAGAGTTGCCACTGAGGGTTGGTCTTTTATTGAAAGCTAACCAGAGAACCCAAATCTTTTTAACTCCTCCACTGGCAACACCATTGATTAAGGACTAGTGATAACATTTTTAATGGCTTACTTCTTTTTTAGGGTCTGGTTATTTTCTGTTGACCACAGGATACTGTCATAAATAAGACCCCCCACCTCGGACACCTAGGGTAGGGTGGTCTGGTGTGTTTCCTTGTCTGGTTTCCTTACACTTCTGCATTTTAAGGATTTCTGTGAGCCTGATCACATAGTGCCCTATCATCTCTTCCTACCTAGCCCCACCTGTCCCTTACTCATTCCTCCCCCCCTGGAATAGTAACCCTAACTGCCGTTAGGGAATGGGACGATGACTGCTCTAGCTGCTTCCTGCTGAAATGGGGTGGCCGGCTCTGTGGCAGTTAGAATCTATCCAGGGGTCAGTCCAAGGGCCTGTGGTATGGCTCCAGGGGGTCATGATGGACAACAAAGGGTGCATGCATCAGCACATGCAAAAGGATAAACATAAAACAAGTATTAGGCCCCAAATTATGATCATATCCCTCAGATAACATCCCCAATTACCAGTTTTGTCAAATAGACTGGTGGATATCTTGATCTTATGTAATTAATCACAAATGTCCCCTATTAATGGGGACACCTTGCAGAAGTTAACTGTAATGTTAAAACAACACATGTGAGGAAACTCCTCACACCCCAAATGGTGTAGCAATAGTAGACAGTCAATAGTGGCACAGTTCTTGAGAAGTCCCTTGACTTCACTTAATTCTTGGCTGAGTGTATCTAGTGCCTGGGAAGTATCATTTAGAGTCCTGCTGAGCAAGCATACTGTTTTGCTTATTTTATGTTGCAGTCCTATCGTAAGTCCTGGAAGTCCCATAGTGAGTTTTGAGGCTCCTTTTTTTTTTTTTTTTAACCAGGAGGGCTGTTGTATGCTTGGCTAAAGCCTTTGTTTATAATTGTACCTCAGTAGAAATGGCTTCTAGGATATGACTAAGGGATAAAACCATCAAGAAGCCTTCTCTGTTTGAGGTCTAGCCTTAACAATATCCTAATTACAAGGAATCACTGGCAAGTGGGAGAAAACTTGTCTCAAGAGATAAGGGCATCCCCAAGTGCACCATCCAATCCAATCATAAAGAAAGTGGGGTCATCCATTATCTCCATAAGTCTATAGTCAACCCCATGCAGTGGGGTATGCTCTGGCTTTAAAGGGACGATTTTGTCATCCCAGCCACATAGAATTGGTCAAGGTGCTCCTTGAGTTATACAACTGTTGGGGAATCAATCCCATTTTTCTAGTTTAAATAACCATACCAAATAAAAGGCCTAATGAGTCAAAGAGACTTCATTTACAATTTAAATCTTGGGAAGTTTGTTAAAACCTTAGAAAGTTTTAAAGTACATGCCTAAATAGGATTGGGATCATTAAAGACCTGATAAAGGCAAAACACAGAAGCTGGGTTTTCTGGGCGAAGAGAAAACAAGTGTTTACATTTTCTTATCAAGAGCAGACCAAACAGACCAACAATTTAAGAAAACTTTGTCTTTTTGACTGAGAGAAAGTTCAATCTTACACCCGTATACTTTTTAAATCCCTACATTTTAATCTTAGTCTGTCCTGACCACTTGTAAAATTCCTTGATTTCCCTACAACAAACCTTCTACAACTTTCCTTTACATTAAGATTTTGTCCCAAGCCATTTCTTTCCAAACAACCAGTCTTTAGGACAAAATTACTTTCTTTTACCTTTAACAAAAAGGCATTCCCATTCGTTAGATCTTCCTTACATGTAGCATTGCTTATTTCCATCAGTCTTAATTTCATTTAGCAGAATTTTTTTTTAAGATTTTTATTTATATTTATTTGACAGAGAGAAACACAACGAGAGAGGGAACACAAGCAGGGGGAGCGGGAGAGGGAGAAGCAGGCCTCCCGCGGAGCAGGGAGCCCGATGCGGGGCTTGATCCCAGGACTCTGGGACCATGACCTGAGCCAAAGGCAGATGCCTAATGACTGAGTCACCCAGGCGCCCCTCATTTAGCAGAATTTTAACTCTTCAAAACCTTAGTCTCCAGTGAAGACTAAGTAGTAACCAATTGTGAACTGTTACACCAGAATTCTTTAAATGGCAAATTTATTCAGTTAAGCAGAAAGCATGTTTACCAACAGACTTCAAATATCCTTAGTTTCTCTGCAAAAAGAAGTCAAAAGCACAAACCTACATCCAGTAATCAATGCTTTAGCACTTTAGCCTATTTGGAAAAGACCTAGATGTCCAGTGAATTTAATCCCAATTATCATCCAAACAAAACTTTTAAGTTTCAGGTTACTAAAGACTTTGAAAACTATCTTAACAATTACCCATGAAAACTTTGAGACAGACAATTAACCATCATTTTAAGTCATCTTTTTGCTAACACATTGCAACAGATATTGCTTATTTGACCTTTCGCAAACCTCGATAGAATAAAAATTTCATATTTAATGCTGATAACTTTAAAGACATGTCTAATTATAATTAAACCAACAAACTTAATTTAAATACTGAATCACCTGGGTCCACTTTTAAAAGTCAGTCAGTTTGTTCCCCATTGTCAATTTTTACCTGAAACACTGGTGGGAAAATCTGAAGTGAGTGGTGTATGCAGGTGGTACCCAAGGTGGTGCAGAAACAGGAAGGGGTGGGGGAGACAGAAGAGGCAAAGTGCAGCCAGAAGGCAGAGAAAAATGGTTCCCTGTTCTAAAGCTCATCCACTTGGACAGATGAGCAAACGCCATGTTTTTTCACCAACAAATGGAATTAGGCAGTCCATGTCAGGCCAGAGAACACAGGGAACTTCTCCGAAACATAGAGAGTTTCGACAACTGCTTGGAAATATTCCTTAAAGTCCCTATCCTGAAGTAGACAGGCCAACACAGTTGGCTCCAATTATAGCCATTAACCTGGGAAATGAATGAGGGAGAAGCCCTCACACCTATTAGGAGGATCAGTGAGAGTGAGAGTCAGCATCCCCTTTGCTAGGGAGGGCCTGTGTTTCCTCCAGCAACCTGGGTTTATTCAGAGAAGGCCCGTTTAGATAATTATCATCCAATATTATCAGGAGGGAGTTTACTGGTCTGGTTATGGCCAAACAGGTTCTGCAAGAGGCCCCTAGGTCTCTGTCCTGATTTAGAGCCCTGAAAGCCTGGATGGATCTAGGGTACCTCCATCTACTCACCCTGTTTCCTGCAGGAAACTGATAGAGCCCACTGAGGCCATGCAGTGAGTGTTATAGGAACTCAGTCCTTTCCTAAAGTTGGCAGTCCAAATTATTTCCAGTGGGTTAAAAGGCACCCCGAGGGAGAGTCCTTGGGAACTGAAGAAGAGACCATGCCCTGCTGCAGAGGTCACACTTTATTTTACCTTGCCTTGAAGAACCCACCGTGTTTAACGCATAAAAAACGCTAGAAAAGTTTTACAAGGGGGAAATTACCCAATTTTGCCATACCCAATCCAGAGGAGTCCCCGCGGAGAATGGTTTGTTTCTCATCTTGCGATCCCGGTAGGAGTCAGTTACCCAGTACCTGTTATGGAGAGGTGACTATGAAGCTGTCCCTACATATTAGCTCTCCCCTGTGAACCAAGGCATCCCCTGGCTTGCCTACCCAAGGTGAAAGAATGGCCTAACATCTTGGGTTGACGAAGGATCAGACCGGCGGGAGTAGCCACTCTTACCCATCAGACAGCTGATCCTCCTTGTCTCCTCTGGATTTCCCCCGCTCCCCCCCAAGAAATCTGGCCTAATCATAAGGGGCTTAGTGATTAACAGTTTAAACTTTAATATCTCTTTAGAAGGCTAAGAAAGCAAACAAAACAGCTAGGGTCTCTCAGGGGGAGGCGTGTGCTGCTCATGGATGAGGCTTCCCCGGGATGTGCCCCCCCGCCCCCGCCCCCAGAGCCGGTCTCTATCCTTTTACGTGTCTCCTAGACCCCAAGGCCACCAATGGTAACCAAAGGGCAGGTTCAGAGCGCTGGATAGCCAGTCCTTCTGTGTGCTCTCCCATGAACCTTAAACAAAGCCGGGAATCCTTTTAATGACCTTATTCTTAAGAGCTCTCTTGATTGAGCTCTCATTGTTTGGTCATGTAAATTCGCTTGCATTCCTAGCCCCATGGTGCCTCATCAGTCAGGCCAATTATAAGCCAATTTCAATTATGTCCTTGCCTTACCCCTTGAGTGCTTTTCCTGTCCGTATACCTAAGCTCCCATTTGTAAGCATGGCCCTGTTGAGGGGTGCAGACACTGAGATTTAGCATCATCATAATTTCATATTTTTGTTGTTGGAACAAGAAAGACTCATCTATATGACCCATTAAAGTACCAGCCGCTAATGCAACCAATCAAGGCATTGGCTAGGGGTTTGTAATTCCTCCTTACTGCCCAAAGTATTCCAAGGGAAGTAAATGCCCAGGAAATATTGGGCTCCCTCCAATTTATCATATAAAGAGATAGCTCTAATCCTGCTTGCTGATAACTTGGGTTTTAATTTCTGGCCGTGATTAAACCTAAATTATACCTAACAGAAAAACATGGCTTACCAGGCAACAAAAATGAGGAAAAGATTTTCCTCCTGAACTACGTTTTCACCAGACACTTTTAAATGAAAAAATCTTATCTCATAGGCAACATTCTTCCCCCAGATAACAAAGTCGGCAGGACCACTTTCAGAACTGTTGAACCCATAAAATTCCCAGGTGCTTTGAGAAGGAACTGTGGAGGATAAAAAGCGATTCTAAATCCTGACATGAATCCCTGATTAAAAGGGCATACTGATCCTCAGGGGTTGGAAGGGCCCTACTATAGGCAAAGTCCCTGAGGTGGGAGAAAGCCATTTAAGAAAAGCCAATGAACAGAAAGCAGAATTGGGTAGGGTTAGGCCAACATTCCCTTCTTTTGAGGAGAGGGGATTGACCAAACCTTTGTCCAGAAGCCCGTCACCTGAGGCTTAAGACCAGCGGCCCCGCTATTCACCTTTAACTGGCCTGCAGGTACCCGGTTTTGCTGTTTATTAAAAGAAGAACTTATCTAAGGAAGAGATGTCTCCCCAGAAAGAAAAGAAAAGAGGCTGCTTTTACTCACCTTTCTGTGGGAGTGATCCCAGGTTTCGGCACCAAAATGAAGCGGGAGAGCGAGGTTCTTGTCTCATGGAGTCGAAGAATGAACCTCGCGGACCAAAGGGAGTGAGTAAAGCGACAGAATTTTATTAAGCAAGGATACAGAAAAAGCTCTCAGGAGTGAGGGGTCTCGACAGGGTTGCCACTGAGGGCTTGTAGGGTTGGTCTTTTATTGAAAGCTAACCAGGGAACTCAAATCTTTTTAACTTCTCCACTGGCAGCATCACCATTGATTAGGGACTAGTGATAACATCTTTAATGGCTTACTTCTTTTTTAGGGTCTGGTTGTTTTCTAGTTGCACTCTTTACTTTCCCTTCATTGTCCCCAGAGTCAGACCCCATTTTCAAAAGGTGATTATTACCAAAATTTCAAGAA
This sequence comes from Mirounga leonina, assembly GCF_011800145.1. Classification (NCBI taxonomy): domain Eukaryota; kingdom Metazoa; phylum Chordata; class Mammalia; order Carnivora; family Phocidae; genus Mirounga; species Mirounga leonina. Next base: position 4,824,075 of record NW_023270163.1, read on the forward strand.
CAAATAATCCCAATCTTACACAAATTGTTCCAGAAAGTAGAATAGCAGGAAAAGCTGCCCATCACTTTTATGAAGCTGGTGTGCTATCGATGCCATAACCAGAAGAAGATAGTGCAAGAATATTAGAGAATATTAGAGGCTCATTTAACTTAAGGACATAGAGACAAAAATCCTACGTGTGTGTGTGTGTGTGTGTGTACTGAAGCCAACTATGTATTAAGTAGGCTTTGTTAAGCAGTACAAGGATGTTTCAATGCCGGAATGCATAAAAATATAATTATATTAATAAACTGAAGGAGAAAAATTACATGGTTTTCTGAAAAGTTGCAGAAGAAAGCAATTGATAAATATCAACACCCATTTATGATTTATTTTTTTTAATTTTATTTATTTGACACAGAGAGAGACAGAGAGACAGAGGGAGAGAACAAGCAGGGGGAGTAGCAGGGAGAGGGAGAAGCAGACTCCCCGCTGAGTAGGGAGGCTGACCTGGGGCTTGATTCCAAGAACCCTGGGATCACAACCTGAGCTAAAGGCAGATGAGCTGAAGGCAAACACTTAACTCACTGAGCCACCCAGGTGCCTGACACCAGTTTATGATTTAAAGAAATCTTAGCAAACTAGAAATAGAAATTCCCTTAACCTTTTAAAGAAAATAAACAGTAAGTATTAATGAAGACAACTTAGAGGTGTCCCCTTTAAGGTCAGGAACAGGGCAATGAAGGCTGGTATCGCAGCTGCTATTTTTGTTTTGTTTTGTTTTGTTTAAGTAAACTCTACTCCCAACGTGGGGCTCAAACCCATGACCCCAAGATCAAGAGTCGCAGACTCCACCAACTGAGCCAGCCAGGCACTCCCACAGCTGCTGTTTAACAAATACTGGAGCACCTACCCAAAGAAATCATTTAAGAGAAACAAATATCTTTTAAAGACTAAAAGAGGAAAACTGTCATTTGCGTACAATATTGTCATTTACATAGAAAATACAAGAGAATTAACAAAAATTAGGACTAATAAGACAGTTAAGAGTATTATATCCAGCACCGAGTCCATAACAAGTCTATTGTATATCAGCTTCCCTTAACTTTACCGCTCTGGGCAAGGATAACCACTGTCCTGGTTGCCCAGAACAGAGGGGTTTTCTTGGATGCAGGACTTCCCATCCTAAATCCAAGACAGTCACCCTAACTCTGGCTCTGATTTCTTTCTTCCCTTATAACCCCTGGAAATTTACTTTCCTTTCAAGCTAGTCTATGTATTAAAGTTTGTTTGGGTATTATATTTTATCCAACATTCCTAGATATTTTTTAGCATAAGGTATGGGTCTATATCAGCTCAATCTGCTCTTTTGTCAGAATTCTCCATATTAAACTTTTAAAAATAATTAAATGTTTAATGACATGGGAAAATGTTCATGTGTAGAGTGAAAAAGATGATACAACTCTGTATAGTTGAGTACCATTTTTATTATAAAAATATATCATATATTCGTATCTTTGAAATGTTTGAGATAGCTAATAGAATATCAGCAGATAGAATTGACTTTAGTGTCTTTTGGGGGTGGATTATTGTGGGTAGGGGAGAAAAGAAATCTGATAGGTTGGAAAAGGGGAAGGATGGTAGGGTAGGGTTGGAGAAGAAAACTGGTAGAGATTGGGAGATGTAACACAGAGGGAATTTTCCCATTGTAGTGAGAGAGTTTGTATTTTAAACATTTATGACCCATAGCTCTTTCTCTTTTTTCACATTGTATGACTCTTCTCTCACACTGAAGAGAGAAAGTGATCAAATGTTATTCCTCAGAGCCCTGGATCCAGATTGCATTGTCTTATTGAGCATGTAACTAGGTCATTGGAGCAGGCATTTTAAACAATCACTTACTAAGGGGATTTTGTAAAATCCATGCTTCAACCAGAACAAGAATGTAATAAGTTAACTAAGATATATTTTGAATGTTAACTATCCCTAGAAAGGCTCTGATACATCTCGGGTTTCTTTTTTCTTTTTCTTTTTTTTTAATGGCAATAAAGGAGATTGATAGCTGTGAGCCCAGGTTCAGAACAGCTTTGATGTGTTGTCAGGGATTTCTTGGTTATGAAAATGAAGGAGATCTGTTCCTTGGGATTTTTAGGTATATGTGTGTCACAGTAGGGAAATCCTGTCTGAGGCAGTTTCTTTTTTTTAAGATTTTATTTATTTATTTGAGAGAAAGAGCGAGCACGTGTGCAAGAGAGAACACAAGCGGAGAGGAGGAGCAGAGGGAGAGGGAGAAGCAAATTCCCTGCTGAGCAGGAAGTCTGACATGGGGCTCGATCCCAGGACCCCGGGATCATGACCTGAGCTGAAGGCAGATGCTTAACTGACTGAGCCACCCGGGTACCCCTGGGGCAGTTTATTCTTTCAAGAGTTAAACACAGGTAATGTAGAGAGGAGGGAATGGATATAACTATAAAAGAGTAGCACTAGGAGATCTTTGGGGTGAGGGACTAGTTCTGTATCTGGTCTGCAGCAATGGTAACAGTGAACCTACACATGTGATAAAATGACCAAACTGTGCATACACATTGTACTGATGTGAATTTCCTGGTTTTGATATTGTACTATAGCTATGTGAGATGTAACCATTGGGGAAAACTAGGTGATGGGTATGTGGGACCCCTCTGTTCTATCCTTGCAACTTCCTGTGAATCTATAATTATTTCAAAATAAAAGTTTAAAAAAAATAACACCAAAAATTAGGTCATGTAGACTAGCATCACCCAGGGAAAGCCAATGTAACTCTCAAATATTCTGTCTATGTTGTCTTAGTTGAGCACCAAGGCTGGGAGAAGAGTTTTGGGCTGACTGACATTTGTGTGCCTTGCCAAGTAATGTGTTAGACAATGGAAAGGTAAATATAGCTTGAAAATACTTGTTCATTTTCGCTTTTATATAGGCCACAGTGTCTTGCTGCAGTTAGAGAAATGACCTTCCAAAACATTCTTCCGCAATTGGTTTATTTAGACCATTTAGTCAAATGACCAGTTGATTCCCTGGAAGGTGAAAAAATCACCTAATGAATTGAATGATTGATCAGTCAGAATGTTAAGTCCTTCACTTAAGTATAGACAGACATGGGATGCATGTTCATGATAAAATAGCTTACAGAACAGCTTTTAGACAATTTGACTTACAATTTTTTTAAGTAGATGGTCATACTTGGAATAAGCTTTAACAATAACTGGTACATTGGAAAATGGACCTTAACCATCTAAGCTAAGTTTAAATGTAATAAGAATATTTAGAATTAGAAAAGACCAAAAGTTGTCTAATCCAATCACCTCATTTTATATGTACTGGAAGTTTATATCTGAGTAAAAACTAAGATTTAGACTTATGTAGGCATCCATTTTCATAGGTTCACTACATCCGGTATGGGGCTTGGTTAGGTTTGTGTCTGGCCACTAGGGGCAGAATATTAGTGATGGATGAGTGAGTAGAGTGCCTATTCCTCTGATTGGCCCCATAGACCAGGCCAGAGTCCTATGGAAAGAAGAGCATTCTTTCCATTTCTCCTTGGAACATAGCATGTGTTAAGAGTAAAACAGAGAAGAAACAATAGGCATAATAAATAAACTATGTGGTATGTTAGAATGTCATAAATACTATGGAAAAAAGTAAAAAGTAGAGAAGGAGAGGGGTTCACTGAGGGGAGGCATAGATTGCACTACTGAATAGTCAGGATAGAATTCATTAAGTAGGGACAATTTGAGGAAAGATATGAAGGCATCAGCTGAGCTGATATCCACGGGAAGTGCATTCCAGCAGAAGACACAGCTACAGCAAAGGCCACAAGGCAGGAATGTGCCTGGCATGTTTGTGGAACAGCAAAGAGGCCTGTGTGGCTGATTCAGAGAGCAAGGGGAAGGGTAGGAGGTGAGGAGGTGAGAGTGGTGGGCAGGGCTGGAGGACAGATAGGGTCTTGTAGGCCATGGTGAGGACGTGGGCTTTCTCTATATGAGATGGGAGCTGGTGTGGGGTTTTGAGCAGAAGAGAGATGGGACCTGGCTTGTATTTTAATAGAATCACTTAGGTTGTTGTGTTGAGAATAGACTTTAGAATGGCAAGAGGAGAAGCAGGGACACCAGTGATGAGCCTGTTGCAGCAATGTGGGTAGGTCAAACTAGAGTGAAATCAGGTGAGAAGTGATATTAAGAAGGTCTGATTCTGGGGATATTTTGAAGGAAGGGTTGATAGGATTACCTAACAGATTGGATGTAAGGTATAAGAGAAAGAGTAATCTGGGAAGAATTGGAAGGATGGAGTTTCTCTCAGTACTGATCTGGGGAAGGCTGCAGGAGGAGCAGATTTGAGGGGATGAACAGGAATTAGCCATGTTGAATTTGACATGATTATTAGATATTCAAGTGGATATGTTGACTAGGTCATTGGATATAGGAGTCAGGAATCCAGGGCTGCAAGATAAAGATTTGGGAATTGTCAGCCTATAGATGGTATTGAAAGCCACAGGATAGAATGAATAAGATAAAGAAGAGGACCAAGGAGTAATCTTTGGGGCTTACCAAAATTTAGGTAGGGAAAAAGAGGAGAACCAGCAAAGGAGACAGGGAGTTTCAAGTGAGGTAGGAGGGAAACCCCGTGTCTGGTGTTCTGGAGGTCAAGGGAGGAAAAGAGGAAGATGTGATCCACAGCCAAATGCTGCCAATAGGTCAATAAGATGAGAGCTTACACGTGAAGGCTTATCAATACCGAGGTCATTGTCGACCTTGATGAGAGCTGTGTGGTGGAGTGGATGGAGTGAAAGCCTACTTCACGCTGAGTTTAAGGAAGGCTAGGTAGAGGAATTAGAGACAGCAGATACAGGCAACTCTTTTGAGAGATTTTGTTTCAGAGAGGAACAAAGAAATCAAGCAGTAGTTGGTAGGTGGTGGGGACTGAGGTAACGAGAAGTGTGGTTTTCTTAAGGTAGTGTATTTCATAACGGGAAAAAAAGAGATCATTTCCCTATTTGAAGTTTATTGACAAATGCACAATTCATGCAGATGGTGTTGAATTAAGACATGGTATGTCAAATGGAAAAAGAGGGAGTAAAGCAGCAGTTTTGAAAGTGAGGTTCCTGGAACAGCAAGGTCAGTATCACCTGGGGGATATGTTAGAAATGCAAATCTTAGCACCTTCCCCCCACCCCCAAGACCTACCAAATCAGAAATCTATACTTTAACAAGCCCTTCAGGTGATTCTGATGCACACCAAAATTTGAGAGCTACTGGTGAAAGCACCATTATCAGGTGAGTGTACTTCAAAATCATCAACAGAGACTATCTCCATTTCTTCATTAAGAGCAGAAGGTATTTTTTTTTCCCTCTCCCTTCCCATCTCTATGTTGCTCAAGTGTCTTCATCCTAAAAGAAGTCTCTGTCTCTCTCGTGGGAGAAATAAAGCATGCTTGTATGCTGATGGAAAAGACCCAGTACAGAGTAAAACATTGATGATATAGGAGAGAGAGCACAAACTTGTTGGAATCATGTGCTTCATCTATGGCAATAGGCAAGAAGGCAGAGAGTGTGGGCACAAAGAAAGGCTGTGGCAGTGGGAGTCTGTGGAGGTTCTTATCACTCCAGTTTTCTCAGTGAAGTAGGAAGCAACATCATTAGTTGAGAGTGAGGATGGAGGAGTTTTGGCAAGCTTGGCACCACATTCTGTGAGCAATACTCTGTAAAAACAGTCCCTCTCAAACATTGCTAGTGGGAGTATGGGATCATTATAAAATGATTCCTATGGAGAAAGGTTTTGCAAGATTTTTATCCTTTGACACAGCAATCTCACTTCTAGTAATTTAGCCTGAAGATGTCCCTCCACAAATATGAAACAACATATGTACAAGGTTATTTATGGCACATTGTTTGTAATAGCAATATATTGGAAATAACCTAACTGACCATTCACAAGGGACTGGTTGATGGACTACCGTGCATCTGTAGAAAGAATAAGGAAGATCTCTACAAGCTGACATAGAGTAATTTCCTGGCTATATTATTAAGTGAAAAATGCAAGATACAAGAGAGTTTTTATAGTACGCTACTTTTTGTGTAAGAAAGAAAAGGGAATGAGAATATATACTTAGTTTTACAAAAAGACACACAAGGATAAACCAGAAGCTAAGCAAAATTACATAGAAGAGGTAGGTAGAAATAGGGTAAAGGGAACAGGGATGAGGATAAGACTTCTCTGAGTATCTCTTAGCATAGTATTCTTAAATAGCCTTATTGAAATATAATTCAGTACATAAAGTTCACCCTTTCAGAGTGTACAATTCAATAGTTTTTAGTACATTCACAAAATTTTTCATCAATAACCACCATCTAATTCCAGAATATTTTCATCAATCCCAGAAAAGCCCCATACCTATTAGCACTTATCCCTTTGCCTTACCTCCCCCAGCCCCTGGCAACCACTAACATGCTTTCTGTCTCTATGAATTTACCTATTCTGGATACTTTCTATGAATGCAGTCATGTGATATTTGGTCTTTTGTGCCTGGCTTCTTTCACTTAGCATCATGTTGTCAAGGTTCATCCAGGTTGTAGCATGTGTCAGTATTTCATGCCCCTTAATGGCTCTAATATTCTACTGCATGGATATTACCACCTTTTGTTTATCCATTCATTACTTTCATGGACATTTGAGTTGCTTCCTTCCAATTCTTGGCTGTTATGAATAATGAGATTATGAACATTCATGTACAACTTTTTGTACTCTTGAGTATATATCTAGTATATACCTGGAATTGTTGGGTCATGTGGTACTACTGTATTTAACATGTTGAAGAACTGCCGAACTAGCAATGTAGGAGGGTTCCAACTCATCCAAATCCTCACCAACATTTGTTATTCTCTGGCTTTCAGACTGTAGTCATTCTAGTGGGTATAAAGTGGTATTACACTGTGGTTTTGATTTGCATTTTTCTAATGGTTGTTTTGGTTGAGCATCTTCTTATGTGTTTATTCTATGTTTATTTTTATGTGTTTATGTGTCAATTCTATATCCTCTTTAGAGAAAAGCCTATTCAGATCCTGTGCCCAGTTTTTAAAAAAGATTTATTTATTTATTTGAGAGAGAGAGAGAGAGCACGAGTGGGAGGGGCAGCAGGAGAGGGAAAGAGAATCTCAAGCAGACTCTATGCTGAGCGCAGAGCCAGATGTGGGGCTCGATCTCATGACCCCGAGATCATGATGTGAGCTGAAATCAAGAGTCAGATGCTCAACTGACTGAGCCACCCAGTTGCCCTTCATTTATTAGTTCTAATAGTTTTTTAGCAGATTACTTAGGATTTTATATATAAAAGATAACATCTTCTATGTATGGAGATAGAAAATATAGTTTTACTTCTTCCTTTCTGATTTGAATGCCTTTTATTTCTTTTCTTGGCTAATTACCCTTTATAGAACCTCCGGTATAACACTGAACAGAAGTGATAAGAGTGGACAGCCTTGTCTTGTTCCTGATCTTTAGGTGAAATATCCAGTCACATGCAGTTTTCATAGATGTCCTTTATCAGGTTGAAGAAGATTCCTTTTATTCCTAGTTTGCTGTTGATGGGGTGTTAGATTTTTGTCAAATGCTTTTTCTGTGTCTATCATGATTATCATGTGTTTTTTCACTTTATTTTATCCATATGGTATATTACATTGATTGATTTTCATATGTTGAACCAACCTTGCATTCTTGAGCTAAGTCCCATTTGGTGATGTTGTATAATCCTTTTTATATATTGCTGGATTTGGTACTTTGTTGAGGATTTTTGTGCCTATATTCATAATGGATATTGGTCTGTAGTTTTCTTTATTGTGATGTCTGTGTCTTTTTTTAAAGATTTTATTTATTTGAGAGAGAGAGAGGGAGGGAGCATGAGTGAGGGGATGGGCAGAGGGAGAGGGAGAGGGACAAGCAGACTCCCCACTGAGTGTGGAGCCTGACAAGGGGCTTGATCTCAGGACCCTGAGATCATGACCCGAACCAAAGTCAGACACCTAACCAACTGAGCCACGCAGGTACCCCTATATCTTTTTTTTTTAATGGTGAAAAAATTTAGATTTAGATTTAGCCAGCTGGACTCAGTTTAGATGATTCCAATTTTGTTGGCAACATCCAGAGCATCATAGTCAGGAGTCAGTCAAATATATACCTTTTTCCCTCCATTGGGCCTGATCAGGGTGTTGACCTTAGCGACAGCAATGTTATAGAGCTTCTTCAGGTCTATTTGATCTGGTGCTTGTTGACCTTGATGTCCAAAATGAACACAAGTGTGTTGTCTTCTCTTTTCTTCACGGCTGACTCAGTAGTCAGAGGGAACTTGATGATGGCATAGTGGTCAAGCTTGTTTCTCGTAGGGTGCTCTACTGAGGATATTTGGGTTGCCTTCAGAGATGCAGTGTCTTGGGCCGTTGGACGGTAGGTGACATGCGGGTCTTCTTTTTTGTGTGTGTGACTGTAGACACCTTTCAGCACTGCTTTCTTGGCCTTCAAACTTTTGCTTTGGCTTCAGCTTTGGGAGACGCAGGGGCTTCCTTCTCTGCCTTCGGCACCATCTTCATGAAAGGGCTATGGTTTTGATATCAGGGTAATAATGGCTTCATAGAATGAGTTGATAGATTATTATCTCTAATCTTCTTCTATTATCTGAAAGAGAGTGTGAAATCCAGTGAAGCTATCTGGACCTGGGCTTTTGTTGGGGATAGTTTTTAAATTACTAATTGAATTTCTGCTTTTTAAAAGTCTATTTGGATTTTTGTATTTCTTCTTGAGTTTCAGTAATTTGTACCTTTCTAGGAATTGATTCCTTTCATCTAAGTTGTCTAAGTTATTGGCATATAATTGTTCATAGTATCCTTTTTATTTCTGTATCCTTTTTTATTTTTGTAAGGTTGATAGTAATGTTCTCTCTTTCATTTCTGATTTTAATAATTTGAATCTTCTCTCTTTTTTTCTTGGTCGATATAGTTAAAAATTTGTCAATTCTGTTGACCTAGTCAAAGAACCAACCTTTGGTGTCATTGATCTCTATTTTTCAACTTTCTGTTATTAATTTCTGCTTTAATCTCTATTATTTCCTCCCTTCTGCTTGCTTTAGGTTTAGTTTGCTCTTCCTTTTGTTTAGATTATTGATTTGAGTTATTGATTTGAGATCTTTTTCTTTTAATATAGTTCTTCACAGCTATAAATTTTCATCTAAATACTGTTTTAGTTGTACCTTGTAAGTTTGGTATGTTGTGTTTACATTTTCATTCCTCTCAAAGTATTTTGCAATTTTCTTTGTGATTTCTTCTTTGACTTTATGATTATGAAACAGTGTGTTCTTTAATTTCTACTCTTTTGGGGTACCTTGGTGGCTCAGTTGGTTAAGTGTCTGACTCTTGATTTCAGCTCAGATCATGATCTCGGGGTTCTGGGATCGAGTCCCACATCAGGTTCTATGCTCAGCATGGAGTCTGCTTGGGATTCTCTCTCTCCCTCTCCCACTGCCCCTCCTTCCACTCATGCTATCTCTCTCTAAAATAAATAAAATCTTTAAAAAATAATAATTTCTACTCTTTTAATATAGTTTCAAATTTTGAACCATGTAAATATCTGACATATCCAAAAGAGATTTAAGAAAAGCAAATCTTATGTTGAATGCATACAAAAACAAATGATCTTAACTGTATCAGACTGATAACTTAATCACAGAAGAAAGAATTCAAGTAAATTTTGACTCTGAATAATCTCGGTAAGATATATCCTAAAGATATAAAAATCACGGGCACCTGGGTGGCTCAGTCGGTTAAGCATCTGCCTTTGGCTCAGGTTGTGATCCCAGGGTCCTGGGATCGAGCCTCACATCCCTGCCAAACGGGGAGCCTGCTTCTCCCTCTCCCTCTCCCTCTGCCTGCTGCTCCCCCTGCTTGTGCCCTCTCTCTCTGACAAATAAATAAATAACATCTTTTAAAAAAGATATAAAAATCAGGAGATTATATAATTGTGGTTTGTTCCTATACTTTTTATTTTGTTTCATTGATGTATTTATGCTGTCCCCAGTAGCACACTGTCTTATTATAACTGTATAGTGGGTCTTGATACCTAGTTGTGTAATTCCTTCAGCTTTATTCTTTAAAGTTGCTTTGGCTATTCTTGGCCTTTTGCATTTCCATATAAATTTCAATATTGGCTTGTCAGTTTCCATAACAAACCTGCTACAGTTTTTATCTGGATTTCATTGACTCCATAAATCAAGGAGGAATTGACATATTCACAGTGTTCCCCATGGGGGCCCAGTGTACACTGGTTGCAAACAGTACCTTCCTTGATAGTGTATGCAGCCTGTTGATTGTATGGGTTGCCCTAAGAGACCCTGGAGACAGTCCTTTCCAGTGGACATTGATGTCTGACCTATGATATCTCCAATCTAGGCTTCAGACAGGTATACAGGGCACCTTTGGAAAGCCCAGGGCACAGTGGCCAGGGTCCACATTGGCCAAGTCATCATGTCCATCAGTACCAAGCTGCAGAACAAGGAACATGTGATTGAGGCCCAATGCAGGGCCAAGTTCAAGTTCCCTGGCCACCAGAAGATCCACACTTCCAGGAAGTGGGGCTTTACTAAGTTTAATGTGGATGAATTTGAAGATATGGTGGCTGAAAAGTGGCTCATCCAAGATGGCTATGTGGTCAAATCATGGCCACTTGGACAAATGGTGGGCTCTGCATTCCTGAGGACTCTGGCACTGCCTTCTCCCTATTCATGCCCACCAATAAATCCTACTTTCTGTCAAAAAAAAAACACCTCAGTATTAACAATATTGAGACTAACCTATAAACATAGTATATCCTTACCTTTATTTAGGTTTTCTTTAATTTCTCCCAATAATATTTTCTAATTTTCAGTGTAAAGATCTTACAGATCTTTTGTTAAATTTATTCTTAGGTATTTGATGGATTTTAGGTGGTACTGTAAATTAAAAAAATTTTTTTTACTTTCTTTACTTACTTGATCTATATAAATTGATTTTTACATTTTAACTTTATATCAACATTGTTAAATACACTTATTAGTTCAGATTATTTGTAGATTCTTTTGGATTTCTTATGTACACAATCATGTCTTGTGTAGATGATAGTTTTTATTTCTTCATTTCTACTCCTTTTGCCTTTTCTATGTTTTCCTTGCTTGATTACACCGTCTAGGACCTCCAGGACAGTATTAAATAGAAGTGTGGCTAGCAGATATCCTTGTCTTATTCCTGATCTAAGGGGAAATTTAAAAAATAATGATTTAAATAAAAAATTAATGATTTTTTTGTAGCTACTATTTATTCAGACTAAGAAAGTTGCCTTTTCTTCTAAGTTTGCTATGAGTTTTTTTAACATCAAGTGGGAGTACAATTTATTAAATGCCTTTTCTGCATCTGTAATTTTCTAGCTTTTTCCTGTTAATATGCCAAATTACACTAATTGATTTTCCCATAAACCCCACTTCATTGAGATGTATTAATCATTGTTAAATATCACTGGATTAGACAAACATATATATAATTTTTTACAATTTTCATTTCTTTTTTAAGCCACTTCATTAAGTTATAGCTGACATGTTAAAAGCTGTATATATTTAATGTATATAACTTGATGAATTTGGGGATAAGTATAAACCATCACCACCATCAAGACCATAGACATATCCATCACCTTCCAAAGTTCCTTCCTGCCCCCTTTATTATTATTATTATGTGATTTTCCTTTTTTTTTTTTAAGATTTTATTTATTTGACAGAGACAGACACAGCGAGAGAGGGAACACAAGCAGGGGGAGTGGGAGAGGGAGAAGCAGGCTTCCCGCTGAGCAGGGAGCCCAATATGGGGCTCGATCCCAGGACCCTGGGATCATGACCTGAGCCGAAGGCAGACGCTTAACGACTGAGCCACCCAGGCGCCCCTATTATTATGTGATTTTCATTTCTTGTCATTTTTTTCTAGTTTTGGTTATGCAAACTTCATAAAATATGATGGCAAATATCCCCTTTTTTTCTGATCTCTGGAAGTGTTTGTGTAAGATCAATGTTATTTCTTCTTTAAGTGTTTGAAAGAACTTACCAGTGAAGCCATTTAGGTCTGCAGTTTAACTTTGTTGGGAGGTTTTTTTTTTTTTTTTCTGAGGGGGAAGGCTTTTAATAACAAGTTTCATTACTTACACACATATAGGACTCTTCTTCTTGTGTCAGTTTTATGGAATTGTGTTTCTCAAGGAATTTGTCCACTTCTTCAAGGGCTGCTTCTGACCCATTCTTTCACTTTTCTTTTCTGGGTCTCCCAAGTACACTCTACCATTTCTCATATGTCTCTCATATGTCTCATTTCCATCCTTTTTGCTTCCCACTCTTCTTTCTGGATATTATCCATTGACCTGTCTTTTAGTTCACTAATCATGTTTTCAACTTTGCCCAATCTGCTGTTAAATCCCTCTGTTGAGGTCTTAGTTTTAGTTATTTTATTTTCTGTTCCAGTCTTTCCATTTTGCTTTTTATTATAGTTTTCAGTTCTCTGGTGAAATTTTCTCTCTTGCCATCTATTTTCTTGAGCCTATTCATCACAATTATTCCAGAGTCTCTCCGATAACTCCAGGATCACCTATGTTTTGTTTCTATCTTCTCTCTATTGCTCTTGGTCTTATTTATTTGTATGCCAGTAAATTTTGATTAAATGCCCAACATTATGTGCGAAAAATTATAAAGGCTCCGTATCACGTTATCCTTCTCTGGAGAGGATTACCCCTCTCCTCTGGCAGGTAGCAGAGATTCAGATCACTTTATTTCAACTACAGACTTTGCTGATTCAAGGCTAGTTTGCAGTCTTTATATGTCCAGGTTTGCCTCTGGTTCACTTCCATTTCTAGGGGGTAGCCCTCTAGGAATTCCAAATAAAAATCAGGGTTGTTTGCTAGGACTCCTTCTACTTGGCACTTTATAACCTCCTCTTTTTCTCTCCCCAGCACTGTGAGCCTGTCACAAACTTGCTCTGCTTTGCTGATGCTTTCTGCCTGACTTCTTAGCCTCATTCTCTGCACAACTTAAACTGTAAATACCTCTGGAAGAAAACCGGTTCCATGTGTTAGGTTCTATTTTGTGTCCTCCTATCTCTCTAGGATCTTGTTCCCTCAACAGTCACCTACCTTGGCAACTCCAAACTTTACTTTCATAGTCTTCCAAGCCCCATGAGGCAACCTAAAGCTGATCTGCTGGCTTGTCTCATGCCCTATGTCAAAAAGATCCTGAGGGAAAAATAGTGTGCAGAAAGTAAGGCTTACCTTAATGAGCTTCTCTTCTTTCTGGATCTGGTCTCTCAAATCTTGGTTACCTCAGTAGTCCCCTGATTCCTTCACAAAAGATATTTTTTAAAGTCTGACTTTTCTAGTTTTCTTGTTAGAATATTGGTCTGCTAGAAGGCTATTCTATCACAGAAGTCTTCTGAACTCATGATTAAAATGTGTGTGTATGTATAATAATGTATTTCCCCTTATCTCTGTACATTGATCAAAAGGATATAAGAACAAAAACTCTCCAGTAGCAGTGAACACACCTAGTGCTCAGATCTTTGTTTCTATACATCATTTCCCACTAAGATGAATCAGGTTTCCTTAAAGAAATAGCTGATTTCAAGGAAAGTACAAGATGAGCCCAAGTATCTTGCTGGACCAGAAATTAAGAAAAAAATCAGAGAATAATGGGAACATGTCATAAGGACACAGAAGCCAAACTGAAGGGACACCCACTGGTTAAGCCTGGAACAATTTGAACGTCAAAAACAATAATGATAGGGAAACAAAAGCAAAAATGAACTACTGGGACTTCATCAAGATAAAAAGCTTCTGTGCAGCAAAGGAAACAATCAACAAAACTAAAAGGTAACCTACTGAATGGGAGAAGATATTTGCAAATGACATATCCAGTAAAGGGTTGGTATTCAAAATATATAAAGAACTTACACAACTCAACACCCAAAAGCCAAATAATCTAATTAAAAATGGGCAGAAGGCATGAATAGACAATTTTCCAAAGAAGATATCCAGATGGCCAACAGACACATGAAAAGATGGTCAACATTACTCATCATCAGGGAAATAAAAATCAAAACCATGAGATACCACCTCACACCTGTCAGAATGGCTAAAATTAACAACACAAGAATCAACAGGTGTTGGCAAGGATGCAGAGAAGGGGAACGCTCTTACACTATTGGTGGGAATGCAAACTGGTGCGGCCACTCTGGAAAACGATATGGACGTTCCTCAAAAAGTTAAAAATAGAACTACCTTACAGTCCAGCAATTGCACTACTACATATTTACCCAAAGAATACAAAAAGACAGATTCAAAGGGGTACATGCACCCTGATGTTCATAGCAGCATTATAAATAGCCTAATTATGGAGAGAGCCCTAATGTTCATCGACTAATGAATGGATAAAGAGGACGTGGTATAGATATACAATGGAATATTACTCAGCCATCAAAAAGAATGAAATCTTGCCATTTGCAATGATGTGGATGGAGCCCGAGTATATTATGCTAAGCAAAATAGTTAGAGAAAGACAAATACCATGTGATTTCACTCATATGTGAAATTTAAGAAACAAAGAGATGAACATATGGGAAGGGGGGAAAAAGAGAGAGAGGGAAACAAACCTCTTAACGACAGAGAACAAACTGAGGGCTGATGGAGGGAGGTGAGTGGGGGATGGGCTAGATGGGTGATGAGCATTAAGGAGGACACTTGTTGTTATGAGCACTGGGTGTTATATGTAAGTGATGAAGCACTGAATTCTACTCCAGAAATCAATATTACACTGTATGTTAACTAACTAGAATTTAAAAATTTGAAGAAAAAAATGAATACAACTTAAAATAAATAAATAAATAAAAATCTTAAAAAAAAATAGTAGAGCGTGTGACTCTTGATCTTGGGGTCATGGGTTTGAGACCCACATTGAGGGTAGAGATTACTTAAATAAACTTAAAAAATAATGATGGTCATAATGTATAATACACTGAGTTATGTAAAATCCATGAATCTATGGTGATATTTAAAATTAAAGGAGAAGAGAATAAAAGAAGAAAGCTCTGTTTTTGTTTTTATTTTTACAGAAGAATGTCAGCTATTAAATGTAAAAGGAATGGTTTAATTAGAAAATTGCTGTTTTGTAACCCTTGAAGGACTAATTGGTTGAGGTCAGGATCATCAGCTGATGCAAATATGACTGGGTAAAATGTTCTTGGGAACGAGTCTCAAATGATCGCTCCACAGATTACTTTTAATAAAGGGGAAAATGTGCTCTTATAATGGGAAAATTCAGTGGCCACCACATTAACCAAGTGGTTAAGCCTGACAATGCCGGCAGTGGTTTGACTGAATACCTCCAGTGGGATCCAGTGGGAAGTACACAATGTCATTTATGTGATATTTATGTGACAATTATGTGACGAGAACAATGTGATGTTCTTGCTGGAAATGTTTTACCTGAATTTCATCATGAGGAAACAGGCAATTCTATAATGTGGGGAGGGATGAAGGACAACTGGCCTGGACTCTTTAAAGGATTTGATGTCATGAAGGACAGAAAGAGTCAGGGGGATTGTTCTGGATTGCAGGACACTAAAGAGACACAAGCCAAAGGCTCTGAGTCTTGAGTGGATCCTGGATTGGAAAAACAGAAGCCACGAAGGACATTCTGGGGACAATAGAAGAAACAATAGTGTAGACTGGATGCTGGATATCGAATTTATGGTGATTTTCCAGAGAGTGTGCTAATGTAGTTCAATCAGGGGATCTTATTCTTGGGAAATGGATACTGAAATATTTCATGGTGAAGTGTCATGATGAAAGTAGCCTACTTTTCTATGATTTGAAAAAAAGGAAGTGTGGGCATGTGGGTGTGTAGCCAGATGGACTGGGTGTAGCTAGATGTTAACAGTTGGTGAACATAGGTGGGTATTTTGGTGTTGAAAATGAGAAGGAAAAAATACCCTTGCTGCTTTTTAGTATTTTTTTCATCAAATATCCACAAGATGGCAGTAGAGGAACACTCTTAGAATGTGTTTCTCAGCAGCCTTCTATAAGGTGACCTATTTTCTGATTTGAAAAGTAGGATGTGAAATCCAACAAAAGGATTGTTTTTGCTTTGTGAATACATTTATATGAAAAGTTATACAAAAGTATGAACACAAAATGCTATTTGGCTGTCTCATTCTATGGATTGCTTTTATTGAAATACCATTTTGTCAAATTTGGTCCAAAAACCTCTTAAATTGTATCTAAAAGGTTGTGTGCATGGGTACTTTTTCTGGTGAGAATATCCACAGCTTTCACCATGTCTCAAAGTAGTCAGTTATCACCCCCCAAACTGAGAAGGTTGAGGGGTTCAAGAAAGTGACATTAGGTCAATGCCTTAACAACATCAGGGTTGGTAGTAGATTTTTTTTTTTATGTTATGTTAATCACCACACATTACATCATTAGTGTTTTTTTTTTTAAAGATTTTATTTATTTATTTGACAGAGAGAGACACAGCGAAAGAGGGAACACTAGCAGGGGGAGTGGGAGAGGGAGAAGCAGGCTTCCCGTGGAGCGGGGAGCCCGATGCGGGGCTTGATCCCAGGACCCTGGGATCATGACCGGAGCCGAAGGCAGATGCTTAACAACTGAGCCACCCAGGTGCCCAGCATCATTAGTTTTTGATGTAGTGTCCCATGATTCATTGTTTGCGTATAACACCCAGTGCTCCATTCAATACATGCCCTCTTTAATACCCATCACCAGGCTAACCCATCCCCCCACCCTCCTCCCCTCTAGAACCCTCAGTTTGTTTCTCAGAGTCCATTGTCTATCATGGTTTGTCTCCCCCTCCGATTTCCCCCCCTTCATCCTTCCCCTCCTGCTATCTTCTTCTTTTTTCTATTTTAACATATAATGTATTATTTGTTTCAGAGGTACAGGTCTGTGATTCAACGGTCGTACACAATTCACAGCGCTCACCGTAGCACATACCCTCCCCAATGTCTATCACCCAGCCACCCCATCCCTCCCACCCCCCACCACTCCAGCAAGGGTTGGTAGTAGTTTAAGCCATTTTCCTTTAATAAGTTCTCTGAAAGTGTTTGAGTTTAGGGCAGTGCCCTGGCAATGAGTATTTGTTAAGTGGAGTGATGTAGGAATTGATGGATGTAGATGGGTGGGAGTGAGAAGACCTAGATGTGAATGTGATGTAACGTGTCCCTCCTCCCTACCTTACTCCCCAAACCCACACACCGAGGTCAAATGTATTTAGCAAAATATTTGTGGTCACATAAAACAATTCCCTACCAAACAGAATCAGTTGTTTGCATCTGTTTATTGTTTTACTTCCCAAAGAAAAATAGTTTATTGGTCAGCAGAGATGCTAGCCATATAAGGCTTTCTCTTTAGAAACACTTAGGTCATTTTTTTTTTTCATGGTGACAGGGGCCAAGCTTCCACTGTCTTGTGCGTGTCACCTCTGCCTGTTGGTTTCCTCCAAGTGTTCCTGGTTTGGATCAGGACTAGGTTTCTACAAATTGCAATATGAGCAGCTTGCAGGGTGAGAGCCAAACCACCTAACGCTCCTCTCTTTTTGATTCACTAACCAAAGAGCAGGCTTTGTTTTCTGTGGAATTGAAAACAACCTGGCAGATAGCTGTCTTAAAAACTTGTATATTGACTTGATTGCAAAAGAAAATCCCTGCTAAGTGCCTTGATCTGGCTATCGAGGTGGTATGGATTTTTTTAAAAGGCTCACGTATTAGAATCAACCAAGGGAAAGTAAAATGCCCATTTAAGATGTGTTGGCAGTGTGTAGTTGGTTTAAAGTGTCATTTACTGAATTCTTATCATTTTTTTTGCTCTTTCAACTTCATTAGTGTTAGAAAATTCCTTATTGAGGATGATGAGCTACCAGTAGTTAGCAATGTGACTGCAAGTGAGAGACTAAGCAGTAAAATAGGCATGTCTTTAAAAAACGCACTCTTAACTTCTCCCCCTGCATTTTCAAGGGTTGTTTTTTATGAGAATGTAGTCTGAATAAATAATGATATAAGGGGAGCATATGTTGGCACAATCCTCTGAGACCTTCATATGCTGAATGTAATTGTTGCTCAATATAATCAGTTCTGTCATTCATCTTGAACAGACCAAAACCAAAGAATGCCAATTAATTAACTTATAAATTATATCCTTTCTACATTCGAAGCTGTTTGCAATATTAAAAGACCTGAAATGGAACAATAAAAATAAATGTATAAATTAAAAAAGACAAACTGTTTAGAAGAAATGAGATAACCATTTAGAAGGAATGAGATAACTGTACCAGCAATATGGAATGGCTTCTCTACTGCAGAGAGCAGAGTTCAGCTCTGAGCTTTCTGGTTCCTAAGCAAAAAAGACAAGTAGGTCGGCTCTGTTGTTTGTATTTGTGTTTGTATTTATACTAAAGGAAATTATACTAAAGAAATTTATTGTATGGTGTCTTGTATAAGCAACACCAAGAGACATATTGGACAATGATTTTCATTATATTGTTTACAAAAGACCAGAAACCTCTGACTGAATATTTTCTCCATTTACGCTCGATAGAATCACAGACAAAATATCAGATCACAACTCAATCACTGAAGAAATGTCTTTGGGGAAACTGATGGAACATAGTCCAGGAACGTATTTTCCTGATGATCCAAACAAATTGTTTTCAAATCTGGCTGCATATCAGAATCAACTGAGGAGTTTTAGAAATTCAGATTCCATGGTCTGCCATGCATCTTCAGAGATTCTCATTCTGAAGGTCTGGTATTGGACCCAAGAGCCTATAGTTATGGATTTTCTGTGCATACACTGATGCAAATCCTGGTTTGGGAACCATTGATCCATGATACACAATAAGCACAGTGTGTTTTCCTGTAGCATCTATTTTATTTGAAGGCAAAAAATTAAAAATATTTTCCTATTAAAACAAGCAGATGAATTATGAATAAGAATTCAAATTTTGCATTCATTTCTAAAATAAAACATGCGCCTTAGACATGTAATGCATGTGAGGGTTCATTTGGGGCTGTATTCCCAGACCCTGAGGAGATGGAGTTCATGCCTCACTACTATTAAAGTATTTTGATGGAACGGTTTTTAAAGCATCTAGGGAATTGTATCAGTCAGGGTTCAGTGCTTATAAAATCCTTGGAAGGACTGGAAGCCTGGGGATCAGGAGGCAGCACTGTAACTGGGACCCGGAGGCTAGGAAGTTGCTGCCCCAGCCCCTGCCAACAGCGCTGTTGCCTCCACTCCCTCTCTCGCTGACACTCGACCAGCAGTGACAACAGCAGCAGGAAGATGGCCTCGGTCTCTCTTCCACCCTCCAAGGTTTGGAAGTGCAAGTGCATCTCCTTGGCTGTATGGAATTCACATCCGGAGTTGTAGCTGGAAGAGAGCCTGGGAAATTGACTTTTCAGTTTTCCCGTCCCTGTGGTTTATCGGCAGGTGCATGGAAGAAGGCAGGAATGGATCCCGTCAAGGGATCTAAGTGGCTAGGTAAGGGCCCGAGTCAAAAGTGCTAACCAGCTGGATCTAACTGGCTAGGTAAGGGCCCGAGATCCCCCCAAATGGAGATATTGCCAGCCACTTGTAAAGCTGAGTGAGATAGTCTTTCTAGACACAGGCTAAAATGGAAATGAATTTTTTCCCTTTTATGGAAGACATTCTATAGATGACTCTGTCCCCTAAATGGCGTTTGTTACTGGCACTGGCATCTGAGACAAATATCTTCAGCCGAGAATTTATGAATCACATTTTTTCCCCAAATACTAAGTTGCTTATGAGAACCCTTTTCTTAAGATTGGGGCGCCTGGGTGGCTCAGTCGGTTAAGCGTCTGCCTTCGGCTCGGGTCATGATCCCGGGGTCCCGGGATTGAGCCCCGCATCGGGCTCCCTGCTCTGCAGGGAGCCTGCTTCTCCCTCACCCTCTGCCTGCCACTCTGCCTACTTGTGCTCTCTATCTCTCTGTCAAATAAATAAATAAAATCTTAAAAAAAAAAAAAGAATGTATGTGATTGAATCTGAGTTATATGAGAACTCCTATCCCATTCTTTTGCTTGGTGTCTGTGCATGCATGCACTTTCTGGAAGGCTTTACTGAGCTAGGAGATAGGCTGGCAATTGCCCTGATTGTCCAGACATGGGTTATCCAAGGCTGACTTTAGCCTGCCTGTATTTGTGTTGGCTTTATATCAGAAGGGACACTCTCTGAAAGGATCACTGTATTTATTATTACAATAAATATTTATTTAGCACTTGTTCTCTACCTAACATTCTGCTAAGTGCTTGACATATATTATTTCTCTAATCCTTATCACTCCTTGAGGTATGTGTTACTACCCTCATTTTACAGATGAGGAAACAGGCACAAAGAGGTTAAATAACTTTCCAATAAGAGTCCTCTTATTTTCCCTCCTTTTCATGCTATTTGCAGCATACAATAGTACCTTCTGTGTATCCCTATAATGCTTAGCATTTAGATAGTGGAATATATTGGAAAAAATAAGAAGAAGGTAGAGAATTAACATGCATCTGTCCATTGTCTTGTCTGAACAAATTCTGAGTAAAAGAGGACGTTTCTCTCAGAAAACCATGAGTATTGAGTAATGGGAATTTGTTGCTTGTCCTTGGAGTGATGGCAGCAGAATTGGAGTGATTTCTGCTTATTCTTTAACTTGCTATCCCATAATTTCACCATTGCACTTTTGTGTGTGGCACAGGACCATACATAGTCAAAGTGAGGGGGCAGATAACAATTTCTATCCAGTATAAAATACCCAGCTCAGCGTCTGCCTTCGGCTCGGGTTGTGATCTCAGGGTCCTGGGATCAAGCCCTAAATCGGGCTCCCTGCTCAGTGGCGAGTCTGCTTCTCCCTCTGCCTCTGTGATCCCTCTCCCTCTGTGATTGCTTTCGCTCTCTCAAATACATAAAATCTTTAAAAAATAAAGAAAGAAAATAAAATACCCAGCTCAATAATAAATAAGTACAGCTTCCCTTATCCCACAGGCATCTGGTACAGTGTTTCTCAAATAAGACACCATGTGTACTTTGGGAGGGACTGTTGTTCATTGGGAAGGGCTGTAAGCAGGTCGTTTAGGGTCTCTGACTTCAGGGCACGAAGTGCCAAGTAGCCCTGATGCCATCCTGGGGCCAGGGCTCTGCCTCCTCCATGGTGTGACTCAGAATAGGGAATGCTGATTTTCTGTGGGACATTTCTCCAGGGAAAACCGTCTGAATCACAGAGAATTCATTTGCTCAAAGTGGAATCACCAGATAAAATACAGGATGCCCAGCTAAATGTTAATTTCAGATACACAATGAATAATTTTTTATATAAGTAGATCCCCTAAATTTAACTGAGTGCCCTGGAGTTTTATTTGCAGAATCTGGCAAATAACCAGGCAACCCCAACCCAAGGTCAGTTGCAGATCTGTGACTCAGGAAGTAGTAGATCTGTGACTTGAAGGCAGGCCTGTTTTTTTGTTTTTGTTTTTTTTTTTTTTTCAGTGTAATCTCTACACCCAGTGTGGGCATGTTTTCCACTGCTCTGTATTGCCTTCCACCTTTGTTGAACAGCTTTCACGTGCAAAACCATGCCCTGCAGGATGTAAAGATGGGGTTATGATTCCTGCCTTTAAATTATTTGGCTTCTCCATAATGAGAGAAGAGAGTTGGGAAGACCTGTGTATTAGAGCTATCTCCTTGAGGACTTACTATGTGATAAAGCTGCAATCGTTTACATTCTAGAAGAATTTTGAAAGTTTAAACAAGGAACTTATTTTATGCCTTCCTCTGATGAGTCTTTTGTAGAAACATTCAGGTTATTTTATGGAGTGAATATTTATAGAAGTAGCACCATGGGAGGGCCTTCCTGGGAGTGACTTCCTCGTCTTCTTTGGTTCAAGGGGTAGCTGATTAGGAGGCTGGACTATCGTTACTGGGTTTCACATGTTGGGCAGGATAGTGCTCCAGATAAGAATACCACCCATCCAAGTAGCTTTCTCAAGCTAACCAAGTCTTTGCCAAAAACTCTCAGGATTCCAAAAGCTGAAGAAGCACTTTTTAACATTTCCCCCTTTATCTTCCCATTTGCCTTTATTAATGAGGCTGTGTATATGAAAGCGCTTGGCAAACTAGAAAAGATATTTACATGAAATAACTATGAAACATTATTTTGAGATCTGTGTTTTAAATGTGAAGGAATAGACATCAGAAAACAGGTAAGTAGATGGTAACATCCTGCACAAATGTTTTTGTAACTTGCTTTATTCATTCAACATTGTTTTTGAGATTTGTGTCAATACATGTAGATCTAGCCCATTAATTTTTATTTATTTATTTATTTATTTATTTATTTATTTATTTATTTATTTATTTATTTATTTATTCTTATGTTAATCCCCATACATTATATCATTAGTTTTAGATGTAGTGTTCCATAATTCATTGTTTGTGCATAACACCCAGTGCTCCATGCAGAATGTGCCCTCCTCAATACCCACCACCAGGCTAACCCATCCTCCCACCCCCCTCCCCTCTAGAACCCTCAGTTTGTTTTTCAGAATCTATCGTCTCTCATGGTTCGTCTACCCCTCCGATTTCCCCCCCTTCATTCTTCCCCTCCCGCTACCTTCTTCTTCTTTTTTTTTCCTTAACATATATGGCATTATTTGTTTGAGGTACAGATCTGAGATTCAACAGTCTTGGACAATTCACAGCGCTTACCAGAGCACATACCCTCCCCAGTGTCTATCACCCAGTCACCCCATCCCTCCCACCCCACCCCCCACTCCAGCAACCCTCAGTTTGTTTCCTGCAATTAAGAATTCCTCATATCAGTGAGATCATATGATACATGTCTTTCTCTGTTTGACTTATTTCACTCAACATAATACCCTCCAGTTCCATCCACGTTGTTGCAAATGGCAAGATCTCATTCCTTTTGATGTCTGCATAATATTCCATTGTATATATATACCACCTCTTCTTTATCCATTCATCTGTTGATGGACATCTTGGCTCTTTCCACAGTTTGGCTATTGTGGACATTGCTGCTATAAACATCGGGGTGCACGTACCCCTTCGGATCCCTACTTTTGTATCTTTGGGGTAAATACCCAGTAGTGCAATTGCTGGGTCATACGGTAGCTCTATTTTCAACTTTTTGAGGAACCTCCATACAGTTCTCCAGAGTGGCTGCACCAGCTTGCGTTCCCACCAACAGTGTAGGAGGGTTCCCCTTTCTCCGCATCCCCGCCAACATCTGTTGTTTCCTGACTTGTTAATTTTAGCCATTCTGATTTGTGTGAGGTGGTATCTCATTGAGGTTTTGATTTGGATTTCCCTGATGCCGAGCGATATTGAGCACTTTTTCATGTGTCTGTTGGCCATTTGGATGTCTTCTTTGGAAAAAGAAGTTCATGTCTTCTGCCCATTTCTTGATTGGATTCTTTGTTCTTTGGGTGTTGAGTTTGATGAGTTCTTTATAGATTTTGGATACTAGCCCTTTATCTGATATGTCATTTGCAAATATCTTCTCCCATTCTGTCGGTTGTCTTTTGGTTTTGTTGACTGTTTCCTTTGCTTTGCAAAAGCTTTTCATTTTGTTGAAGTCCCAATAGTTCATTTTTGCCCTTGCTTCCCTTGCCTTTGGCGATGTGTCTAGGAAGAAGTTGCTTCGGCTGAGGTCAAAGAGGTTGCTGCCTGTGTTCTCCTTTAGGATTTTGATGGACTCCTGTCTCACATTGAGGTCTTTCAACCATTTGGAGTCTATTTTTGTGTGTGGTGTAAGGAAATGCTCCAGTTTCATTCTTCTGCATGTTAGCCCATTAATTTTAACTGTAATATAGTATTCCACTGTATGCATAAAACACAGTTTTACTTATCTGTTCCCCTACTGATGGACAATTAGGTCGTGTTCTTTTTTGCTATTGCAAATAGTACTACAATGAATATACTATAACGTACATGTCTCCTTGTGTGCACGCATGAAAGTTTTCCTAGGATTGAAGCCTAGAAGTGGTCAGTTTGATGCTAGCAAATTAAAAATCACCCAGAACAATATTGTATTTTGCTTATGAATGCATACATATAGAGACCAGAATAAGAACATTCATGGGGATACTTACCATCTGACCTGTTACTTCAACAAACTGAAGACAAGCAATTTCATATGGGTTAATAAAAGACGAACTGAGGAAAAAAAGAGAAAGAACATTCATGGGAAATATACACACCAACTTCAAGAGAGGGGTTACTCTGGAAAAGGAGAAGGAGGGAAGATATGGGAGGGGTTTGAAGCTTGATCTATAACATTGTATAGCTTAAACAGAAAATTCAGAAGCATATATGACAAAACGTTAACTTCTGTTAAATCTGGGTGCTGAGTACATGAGTGATGTTACTTTTTGGATAATATGAATATTTTATAAATGATAATGAAAAATATTAAGTTATAAAACTGAAATGATAAGCTGAAGGAATTCAGGAGGTCATCCTCTGAATTCTGACCGCTAGCTCACACTCTGATAAAAATAGAAGAGTATAGAATTCTCCTTCCCTTTAGCCCAGCACAGAGTCACCTCCTGGCACGCCAGACTCCCAGAAACAGGGGCACGCTTGTTCAAACTGAAGCAAAATATACCAAAATAAAAAAAGGTGTGCAGAGAATACCTAAACAAATCCCTGTTCAGTCACATTTCATGCCCTGTGATGGAACTGAGGATCCAGCCAAAGATCTTCTGAGATGAGTGGTTTAAAATGGAGGCATGGCATTTCTACAGCTGAAAGGGCTGGATTTTTCCATTGGCAGTTTCTTAACAATTGTAGTGACAAATCACACGGGGGAGCTCTGGGCCAAGGGAACCAGAAGAGGGTGTTGAGAGAGGAAGGATATTTTGCCCTAGAAACAGACACAGGCACTGTCCAAAAGCCCTAACTACCTTTCTTAGGCCACTTGCTTCCTGAGCAAGGGGGAAGGCTCTCTTGCAATTGCACAGCTAATTTGAAAATCAAAGGGCAATAGGAATATTTTACCATTTCCTCAATTCCTCAATCCCAAATCCAAACCAAATCAAAACAATAGGTAACTAGGGCCCAAATGCTACATTTTAAGAAAAGACATTTTCCTTCCTAATTAAATACAAGGCTATGTCAGTATTTGATGTTACTGGCCAGGAGTCGTAGGGTGAATTACTGAATTCTGGCACATAGATATTTGATTAAGAAACATAATAATGTTAAGAGACAAGAATAGAAACCCAAAGACTCTATAAGCCGGGAACAAAAATCACGTTGACGCCTAATCAGGAAGTTATTTAATATTAATCAGCATTCATTAATTAATGTAATCTAGCAAACCAGGGTGTAGGTTATTAGGGGTTGCTGGCCAGAGCCTAGTCAATGCAGAAGCCATTTTACTTTAGATAAAACCACATTCATGTGGAAATTTTCTACTTTATATTTAACTGCCACATAAATTCATCCCCCATTACATTTCGCAGATCAGATTAATCTACCAATATTAATAACAGAAGTGAAATTTAAAAAGAGATCCCAACCAGTCATCCAAACTACTTAACCAGCACAGAATTAAGAAGGAGCTCTGTGTTTTCCTTTCCCCAGACCCCACACACAGCAGAGGGCTTTGTCCCGGTTGCAAATCTGACCACATAGGAGAAATGTGCTAAAGTGGCTTTTGTGCATGCAGTGGCCTCATCGGGACTGGCTGCTGCTGGGCTTCGTCGCCAGCACTGCTACTGAACATTTGCCACCTTCCCTGCTGCTGCCGAGACTCAGGATTAGACGCAGGGAAGCCAGCAGCCCTCACAACTTCATCTGCTGGCGCGGCAGGAGCCAAGCAGCCTGGCAGGGGGAGAAACCTTAGAAATCATCAATTTGAAGACCCTGTCTCGAACTGGCGAGTCGTAAGGGGAAGGGAGTAAATGGGACTCAAAGTCAAAGGACCCATGATAGCTCTTCAGAGAGAGAGAGAGAGAGAGAGAGAGAGCAAGCTTTGGGAGCCGGTTGGGTAGAGAGGGACACTCTTCTGATGGGGAGAGTGTGGGAGGTAGACAAGGTTTTGTTACCGTGGTGCAAGGGGTCTCAACTGGGTGCCATGGGCCAGGTATTTCTGTGTTGTGGGGGGACTGTCCTGTGCTCTGTAGGGTGCTTAGCAGCATCCCTGGTCCTTCGCCACTAGATGCCACCTGCCCCCTCACTCCATCAGATCAGACAACAAAAATGTCTCCAGACGTTGCCCAGTGTCCCCCGTGGGGGGTGGGCTTGAGAGGCATTGGCGTAACACACAGTGGCCTCTTTGGCCATCTGCATTATGAGTTGAATTGTATCTCCCCCAAAAAGATATGTTGAAATCCTAACCCTCCATACCTCAGTGTGTGACCTTATTTGGAAATAGGGTTCTGCAGATGAAAATAGGTAAGACAAGATCATGTTGGTGTAGGGTGGGCCCTGATCCATGACTGATGTCCTTATAAGAAGACAGGGATGCACACAGGGAGAAGGGCATGCGAAGATGCAGGCAGAGACTGCAGTGAACACGAGGACTGCCGGCAACATCAGAAGTTAAGGGAAAGGCATGCTAAGAGAAAGCGCCCTGCTGACACCTTGATCTTGGATTTCTAGCCTCCAAGACAGCAAGACAATAAATTTCTCTTGTTTAAGCCACCTGGTTTGTGGTACCCTTTTATGGCAGCTCTAGCAAACACATACAACATCCCTGCTAAAGTGGGTCTGTTAATGAAGTTGCATTGCATGGAGGATGTTTCCAGGCAGGATGTCAGAGGCCTGCTAGCTCTCTCCAGGCCTGCGTCTGTTTTCTTGTGCTGTGTCTGATCCTCTCCTTTATCCCTCTCCTGCATCTTCCTCTCCAATTATTTCACCCAGAAACAAAACTCACAAGAGTATTATGCTAAGTGAAATACGTCAGTCAGAGAAAGACAAATACCATATGATTTCACTCATTTGTGGAATTTAAGAAACAAAACAAATGAGCAAAGGGAGGAGAAAAGAGAGAAGCAAATCAAGAAACAGACTCCTAACTATAGAGAACAAACTCACAGTTGATGGAGGGAGGTGGGTGGGGGGAATGGGTTAACCATGTGACAGGGATTAAGGACGGCACTTGTGATGAGCATTGGGTGTTGTATGGAAGTGATGATCCATTGAATTCTATACCTGAAACTAATATTGCACTCTATTTAACTAGCTGGAATTTAAATAAAAAACTTGGGGGAAAAAAACCCTCACAAGCCGTAGCGTAAGCATTTTTCTTCTTTCCCTGACAACCGGCATTCATCCATGAGAAATTCTAATCCAACCAGCCTTTCGTGCTTGTGGTCAAACAGTAGCAAAATTAGTTAGGATCTCCAGCTCCTGGCACCTCTTCTTTCAGCTCTCCTTCCTGAAAACTGTGGCTCAGTGTAAAAATGGTCTTCCAGTGAGGTTGTGCTTAAGAGATACAAGGAGATGACTCAAAGGGAATTGGTGGGGGCTGTTGACAGTTTCGATTTTCTTTCTTTGAAAATGTTAAGGCTGGGGTCCTTGGCGTGTTCAGAACTACCCTAGCCCTTGGCTTCAGGGTCTCCCCTGGGGTTGAAGTCCTCTGCAGCTTGCAGTCCCAAGTCCAGGGACGGTGGCCAGACAAAAGGGGGAAGCCAGGTTGGAATGCGGTGGGCCCTACCCCCACCTGGCCTGTGGCCTCTTCATTTAGCTCTTACTCTGCCTTGGCAGGGCCAGCTGGTCACACAGAAAAATCTGCTGTTTCAAAGTAGAATAGAAGTGTCAGTGAGAGTAATTATGTGGAACAAAGTTTTACTTTTTTTCTCAAAAATTTGGGTGTGGGGACACATGATCACAGCTCCCATTTCATGTGTGCTTTTGATGTGCCAGGTGCTTTACAGACTGGCCTTGTGGAATTTTGATGTCTCCCCTTGGGAACTGGAGATTATTAGACCTGTTTTCACACGATGTAACTGAGCCTCAGAGAGGTAAAAGGGTTTGCTCTCACTTTGTATGACTGCCAGGAGTAGAGACCAATTTGAACCCAGTTTGGCAAGGGAAGGACTCTTTTCGTGTCACCACACTGGTCCTTGATCGCTAGCCCTGGCCTCTCCTGCAAGGTCTGGAGGGCTTTACGGTGTGGATAGGTGAAGCTGTCTGGAGAATCTGCAGAAAAATGGCCCCCTAAAGGTCCATGTCCTAACCCCCAGAACCTGTGAATATGGTACCTTACATGGTGTTGAGGATCAAATTGTGTCCCCCCCCCAGAAGCTATGTTGATGTCCTCATCCCAAATACCTCAGAATGTGACCTTATTTGGGAACGGGGTCATTGTAGATGTATCTAAGATGAAGTCATACTGGAGCACGGAAGGCCCTTAACCCAATATGACTGGTGTCCTTACATAAAGAGGGAAATGTGGACACAGGGACATACAGAACAGAGAATGCCATGTGACAATGGAGGCAGACATTGAGATACTGCTGCTGTGAGCCAAGGAACACCTGTGACTAGCAGAAGAGGCAAGGAAGGATCTTCCTCTGGAACCTTTGGAGGGAGCGTGCCTGATGACACCTTGATTTCAGTCTTCCAGCCTCCAGACCGGGAGAGAGTACATTTCTATTGTTTGGGGTACTTTGTTACGGTAGCTCCAGAAAACTAGTAACATATTGAAAAGGGACTTTGCTGGTGTGATTAAGAGTACAAACTTTGAGGGGCGCCCGGGTGGCTCAGTTGGTTAGGCGACTGCCTTCGGCTCAGGTCATGATCCTGGAGTCCCGAGATCAGGTCCCGCATCGGGCTCCCTGCTCGGCGGGGAGTCTGCTTCTCCCTCTCCCTCTGCACCTCCCCTTCTTGTGTTCTGTCTCTCTCTTTCTCAAATAAATAAATAAATAAATAATTTTTTTTTTTTAAAAAAAGGAGTACAAACCTTGAGATGGGGAGATCTTCCTGATTTATTGGGGTGGGCCCAATATAATCACAAGGGTCCTTGTAGGAGGGAGGCAGGAGGGTCAGAAGCAGAGAGATTTAATGATGTTCTGCTGCTGCCTTTGAAGATGGAGGAAGGAGCCATAGGCCAAGGAATATGGGTGGCTTCTAGAAGCTGGAAAAGGCAAGGAAATGGAGCCCCTTGATTTGAGCCCACCGAGACCCATTTTGGACTTCTGACTTCCAGAACTATGAGATAATACTTTTGTATGGCTTTAAACCACTAAGTTTGTGGTAATTTGTTACAGCAGCCATAAGTGATGAATACACTGGAAAACCTGGCAGCCTTGCCTCTGGCCAGCATCCGGCCTTCAGCCCCCAGCTGCTTTCTTGGACACCAGGGTTAGAATAAGGACCTGCACGATTTCACTCACATGGCTCTGGGTCTATTCTATGAAAAGGAACAAAACATATTTATAAAGCAGATGTTTCTCCAGACACTGACAATAATATCTAAAAATATGAAAAAAGAAAGGATAGTACAAGATGAATGAAAAGAAATGTGTAATTGATAATAACACCTAATAGGTGTAGAGAACTTTACATTTTGAAAAATGCTTTCTTCTATATGATTTCACTTCATTTTCATGATGGCATTAAGATGAAGACAGGATAGGGATCCCATCACGTGGATGAGAAAACTGAGTTTCCAAGAGGTTAAATTACTTGCTCAAGATGACAAAGCTAGTAAATGGCAGGGCTGGGACTTTAAGATAGAGTTTCTGATTCTACGTAGAAACCTTTTCTCCTAAATCATGCCTTCTTTAGCCCATGTTTGGTTTAAAAATGATTATATAGTGGATACAAATTTTATAGTCCACACAACTCAGTTGCACAAGTTAGCTCACTATTTCTATAAGTGAATTTAGCTTCTTTCTTAAGTCCTGAATCTACCAGATAGCACAAAATGTAATCTCAACCCCTTTTAGGTTTTAGCTCCTATCAGCGTCCTCCTCTTCATTCTCTTCCCTGACTGCCTTCAAGGTTATAGGAGGTTTATAAAACTTTATGGCATGGGGAAAGGGAGGGGCATGCCGGCTGTTGTTGTGATGTACACCCTCCCCTATGGCCCTTGTCCACTCTCATCTCCATGGAGCAATCTCTGAGACAGTTGCACCTCCTTCTGGCCCCCCACCATATGGCCCATGCCACTTTATCGAGCATTGTCCCCTCCTCACAACCACATGACTCTTTTGGGCCCACCAGCTCATACTTTCTCTTAGGAGTAAGGGGGTATCATCATGCTCTCTCTCTTTCACACACCATCTGGGGCTGTCTCAGGATCTAGTTTTGCCCCTAGCATTTCCAGAACTTATCTGTGCTGCTCCCATCCTGTGGTGGTGCAAGGACCTCCTACCAGGCTGTCACCTTACATTCATTGTTTCTGCCATTGAAGCCATGGGCTTCAAAAGCCAAAATTCAAAAAGGGAACATTCACACTTTTCTTTTCTACATCTCTGCAGTGACAGTCCTAACATGAAGGCAATGCATGTGGCATTCTCTAGCTGTTTGGTCTTGAGTGGTGCAAGGGCATGTTGGTGTGGGAAAACATCAATGAATATTTCAGAATATTCTA
The DNA here is from genome assembly GCF_011800145.1 of Mirounga leonina. Lineage (NCBI taxonomy): Eukaryota > Metazoa > Chordata > Mammalia > Carnivora > Phocidae > Mirounga > Mirounga leonina. Next base: position 4,854,772 of record NW_023270163.1, read on the forward strand.
CCACTGACTCATCTTAACTTAGTTATCAACTATCTGGAAACACATTAGAATTTGGGAAGTTTGGCATGACCGCATGTGAAAAAATACTGACTTCAGAGTAATTAAGTAGGTCATGCTGTATGTGCATAATTTAATGGCCATCAAATCTTAGAGAAGTTACTCAATTTCACTTAGCTTCAGTTGCTGTCTGTAAAATGCAGATTATCAGGATCAGATCCAGGTTTTGTGGGGCCCAAAGCTTATACTGCTTGGGGACCCCTCTTGAAGAAAAGTAATAAAAAAAAATTACAAAACCAAAATTACGTGTAGGAGGGGATATTTGGTTTATTTTTTTTTCCAGCTTATCCATTTGGGGGGTAATAACAACCTCTGCATATCTGCCTCAGGATTGGTAAGAAGCCCAGAGATAATAGATGTGAGAATGTTTTGTAATCTGTGAATTGTGGCATGGCTACAAGATTGGAGTGAAATTTAGAATGATTAATTTGATATGTTACATAGAAATTCTTGGTCTAAGTAATTACATGTAGGGAATTTTAACTGATCTCTTTTCTGAGGTACATTCCATGTTATCTTGGAAAAGAAAATTTGAATGTAAAAAGGAAATCAGTTAAAAGGGGGCCTTTGAACTCAGGGCTTAAAAGAGATTGAGCTGATATTAAGAGAAATTAGACTATTCTAAAATAGGTCTAGAGAAAAGAAAAAGAAAAAAGCACAGGTTTGGGAGGTGGCAGTACCTTTTCTCTGTGTTAATGAACCTGAGTATTTTTTCAGAATTGGAGTGCAGTGGAGTGAACCTGGAATTGGGGGTCAGAAGAGTTGGATTCAAGTTTGGCTTTGACCTAATTCACTCTGCGACCCTGAAATGGTGTCATCTGACTGGGGTCTCATTTTCTTACACATAAAATGAAATGATTATACTAGATAGACCCCAAAGTTATTTCCTCATTCAGTTTTTTAAATTTTAAAACAAATTGAATTGTTTTGATATAAATGACAAATTCTAATTATAAATAATTTAAGCAATACAAACAAGTACAAAAGAAAGTTAGAAAATCACCTTAAAACAATTGCAATTCAAAATTCAATGACTGTATTAGTCAGAAGATTAGACACAGCTGGAAAACAAATTCATGAATTGGAAGACAGGCCAGAAGAAATTCTCCAGTATGTAGTTCAGAAAGATAAAGAGATGGGAAATGTGAAAGTAAGACCAAAAACATGGAAAATTGAATGAGAGTTTTGATGTAATTGGTGTTTTGTTGGAGATAATGGAAGAAAAGACAATATTAAAGAATTAACTTTTCAATTTTTCAATATAGCTGAAAGAAACCAATCCTCAGGTCCAGGAAACCAAATGAATCCAAAGCAGAAAAAAAAAAATCCTCATTTAAAGATATTGAAGTGAACCCAACAGAACATCTTTGAAAAAGAAGATACCTTAGAAGCAGGCAGAGAGAAAAGACAGGTCATCGAAACAGGAATGCCAATGATGAATGCCATTTCAGCAGCAACAATCAAAGTGAGAGGGCAGTGGAGTCATAGTTTCAGTAGGCAGAGAGGACATAATCATCAATCTAGGCTGTACACACAGCAAAAATATTTTTCAAAAATGAGGCAATTAAAGATATTTTCAGAAAGACAAAAATTGGGCATTTATTATCACAAAACTCACTAGTGGAAAGTTTTAAAGCTATCCTTCAAAGAGGAAGAAAATGATCCCAGAGAGAAAACCTAAAAGATAAGGAATGTGAGTACAGATGTTGGTTAATATCTGTATAAATCTGAAGAAACCCCTGTGGTATTAATTAATTAATAAAGACAATGTCTAATTTGTGAAGTAAAAAATAGTCCAGAAGTAAAATATTGGACAATGATAGCATATAGTATATGAACTAGTCTGAGCAACTTGACCCCTGAGGTAGACCTGAACTTTAGATCTGGATCAATATCTGTTGCCATTTGTTAAAACCATGGGAAACAGGGGAGACTCACGCAACTGGCTGCCCTTTGAACATTGGGCATGGTTCCAAGCTGGTCAGCTGTGCTTATATTGTAGCTAGTTTAGCACTTGGGAAGAATGGATAATGAGTTAGACACTGAGAAGTCACTGCCACAGCTGTATAGCTACATCTGATTACCTCAACTTGTGGCTGGCGAGGATGAGGCTCAGAGAAGTCACAAGGCTGATGATGATGGCTGGTGGAGAAGAGGCAATAGTCTGGTTTCTCTGATTCTGAGTTTAGTGGTCTTTTTCCAGCACCAGCAAAGTTCCCAAAGAAGTTATTTTTTATATACAACTCTGATACAAGCGTGTTTGGTTAGAGGCTAGCCTTTAGATCTGATGTCAGACACCTGTCTGCGGATTAGCATGTCAGCTGGACCTAATCTATAGCTAACTCAAGGGGGAGGAACGCATGCTCTCTGAGCAGACTAGGCAGTTTGAGATCCCATTGTTCATGACTTTCAGCCCACTCTAAGGGGATCCTCCATGAACTGGGAAATCGCTATCTTCCTCCCAGGAATCACTTCAAACACCAGTTCTCAGAGGTCTCATACCCTTGACTGTCTGGGGGTGTCATCTGACTTTGGAGTAATCCAAGACTAGTTTGCCTAATTGACAAGAAGAGATCATTTTAGATTTGTGGGACTCTGTGGGACTCATGTAACATCAGAACAGAGGTAAATTTCTGGGTAGCCTTGATACTTTTAATAAGAGTCGACATTCGACAGAGAGGTTAGTGAGGATCTACTTAGGGTCTTTGGTGGTCAAAATAGCAATGAGAATACGGTGGTTCTAGCAATAGTTTATGCTGGCTTAAGGCAAGAAAGCTGACTGCAAAATTTAGAAATAGACCACATGTGAGTTAATCTTCAGGGATTTCAGGAAAGGAACTCTCTGAGATGCCAAGAATATGGCTGACATACTTTGGAGATAATTTAATTGGCTAGTATCTTTGTGTTAAGAATAGTTGTTGGAAGGAAGAACAGGCTCCCTGAGGAGACCTTGACATTCTGGTAAGAGTATTTGCTTATACCACTAAACTTAACTCTATACTTTTATGTCATGTATGAATTGTTACTTAAAATAGTTCTTGATGGGGGCACCTGGGTGGCTCAGTCAGTTAAGTATCTACATTCAGCTCAGATCATGATCCCAGGGTCCTGGGATCCAGCCCCTCATCAGGCTCCCTGCTCACCAGGGAATCTGCCTCTCTCTCTCCCTCTGCCCCTCCCCCTGCTCCTTCTCTCTCTCTCTCTCTATCTTGCTCACTCTCTCTCTCAAATAAATAAATAAAATCTTTAAAAAATTCTCCTTGCTGATTATCTCTACTCATTTTTTTTTATACCCAGTTCAGATGACAGTTTCTGTAACAAGTGTTGTCAAGCCTCCATGTCTGGGAGAGGTGTCCCTTTTCTGTGCTCTCACAATTACCTGCATGGAATACTTTGGTGTAATTTCCTGTTTACTTGTTCTATCTCTGTCCCCAGTGCCCTGTTCCTGGCACATAGCCAACTTTAGTGAATATTCGTTGAACAGAGTGATGCCTAGCTGTCTCAGTTGGGAGAGCATGCAACTCTTGATCTTGGACTTGTAAGTTCAAGCCCCATGTTGGGTGTAGAAATTACTTAAAAACAAAATCTTTAAAAAATATATTGGTTGAACAAAAAATGAATGAATTAATTACAATTAAATATTTGTGAAGATTTATAGGAGAAAGAATTTGCATCTCACTAGGTAGAATATAGGACACCCTCTAAAGGATATATCATTAGAGATATTTTTCAAGAATATGTAGGATTTTAGGGGCACCTTGGTGGCTCAGTTGGTTAAGTGACTGACTCTTGATTTTGGCTCAGGTCATGATCTCAGGGTCTTGGAATCGAGCCTCGAGTTGGGCTCCATGCTGTGCATGGAGTCTGCTTGGGATTCTCTCTCGCCCTCTGCCCCTCCTCTCTCTCTAAAATAAAATAAATCAATCTTAAAAAATTATTAAAAAAAAAGAATATTGTAAGATTTTATAAGGGTGAAAAGGCAAGAGGAATTCCAGACAAAGGCAATATCATAAGTAAGCCTCAGGGGCAGGCGTGGTGAAGTATAATTATGTAATGGCTAGTTCATATTGGCTAGATTGGTGGTTTTCATACTTGAGGCACATCAGGATCACCTGGAAGGCTCATTAAAACTCAGATTGGGGGCACCTGGGTGGCTAAGTCAGTTAAGCATCCAGCTCTTGATTTCGGCTCTGGTCATGATCTCAGGGTCATGAGATCAAGCCCCGTGCTGGGCTTTGTGCTGAGTGTGGAGTCTGCTTAGGAGTCTCTCTCCCCCTCCCTCTCGCTGCCATTCTCTCTCTCTAAAAATAAATAAATAAATAAATAAATAAATAAATAAATAAATAAATAATTTAAAAAAATACCCAGATTGCCAGGCCCCACCCCTAGAGTTTTTAATTCAGTAGTTCTGTGGTGGGTTTTAATAATATGCATTTCTAATGAGTTCCCAGGTAATGCTGCTGCTGTTGGTCCAGAAACCACACTGTGAGAAACACTAGGCTGGAGAACAGTGTATTTGGAAGGAATGGTGGTAGATAAAGCTAGAAAGATAGATAAGACAGGTTGGGGCTGTTGAATGGTCTTTAAATGATAAGTTGAATATTTTATTTTATTAGTTTTATTGGTGTTGGGGAACCATTGGAGAGTCCTAAATGTGGAATTAATTTGATCAGAGCTATTGCTTTTAGGAAAATTAATCTTGTGGTAACCTAAAAGATGACTTGATGGAGGTGGGTAGTTGGGGGTTGGGTGGAGAGATTAGAGGCAGAAAACCAGGTAGGAGGTGATTTCAATAATCCAGGTTTCAGTAAACCATTCTATATTGCTGAACCTTACCTTTTAAAATGTTAATCATTTTGGATGGAAATCTTCCTAAAATATATTACACAGTTTCTGCTCTCCTACAGAGAAAATCCTGTACATAATGCATCCGCTTGATGACTCCAAGTTATCGTTATAAACATCGATGATTGCACTGGGTTGTAACATAGTGTGCTCTCATGGGTATGGAGGTGTAAAGAGCTTTTTGCCCAATTTTAAATGCCCTAGAACTGCTGCGAATTTTTAGTTTTGTGTCTTCTATTGATAACATTTATAACTCTCCCTTGGCAGCTCCTCTCTTCATTCTAATTGGCTGATTCTAATCTGCAATGGGCTGGAAAACCAGATATAATTGTGTGTAATGTAAGAGTAAATAGAGTGTGGGTGAAGTACTATTCTATGAATAAAGTCTATAAGCTTTGGGGTGTGAACCCTGCAACATTTATTTGGGCTGCTTACAGGTCTTTCAAGGTTCTTCCTTGAAAATGAAATATGCCTCCATTCCAGGTAAGTGAGATTGCCAGAAAGATGAGAAAGTAAATGTGTTGTCAATGGGAGTATCATGTGTTTTCTTTTCAAATAAGAATACTTGAAAGACTTTATAAAAGTCATAATTCTGAGTAAATTTACTTCAAAAACTGGGATAAGGGTGGGAATAGCATTTTAAAAAACAAATTGTTTTCAGATCAATCCCCCTTACCCCTAATATCCTCTACCCTGGTAGAGGATAGAAATTATACTCTAGACCACAAGTCATTTGTGATATTCCTTTTGAGAAGCCACCATAAAAAATGCAGAAAAGTTTCTAATGTTTGAGATAATAAAGAGTGTTTATTAAAATGATAAGATAAATCATTTCCTTGGTAGACTGTCAGGAGGCAGGAAGGTAGGGGAGAATCCCATTTGGTAGCATATTGAGTCTCCAAACAGCCTCCCTTTCCAAAGGAAGCGGAGTCCTGCAAAAAGTCTTCAGGCAACTGCATATGGGCCCTGTGAAGTTTATTAACTTGTTTTTCACCAAAGTGTAAATGTTGTAGATCCAAATAACAGCAGCTGGGGGGAGGTAAAGGGGAGAGAGAATTCTAGATCAAAATATTTATCACCACAATGACATTATAAAGAACTTAGGGAACATTTATTCATAAATTAATATATATATGTATATATATATATATTATTGACAGAAGAAATTGCTTATGAAGTCATCAAATTTTTATCCTTAAAAGAAAAAGCCAAAAAACAAGACCACAAATGACAAAACATCCTAGTTAGAGCCCAGATGGCTGCATAAAATAAATAGCCATTTCCTTGATGGAAGCATAGGCAATTTGGCTGTGTGAAGCTGCAATTCCAGCAGAGATCCTTGAAACAGATGTTGATATTGCTTGTGCATCAAAACTTTCTGAAAGAGCAAGATGTTCAGGTAGGATGAGAAACAAATAACTCGTACCTTCAAATCCTTATGTCACTGTCACAGGGAGACACTCCAAAGGGAGATTGCCTTGAGATACCCACAGTAGAATGCATAGGAACAAAAACTAGGGAAGATGGAATTTTTCTATTTCTATTATAGACTGGGAACATCTCCCAAATCTCCATGTTCCTTGTTTCATTTTGATCCTCCCGTTTTGCCTCTCTGTGTAGCTCTGCCTCCCTGAAATCATGTCTGATGTAGCTGTTCCTTTGGGGGATGATAAAGGGACTGTAGGAAGGAGAATGAAATTCTCTCATCTTAGGAGGAATAGTTGCCTATGTGAGAATGTTTAGGACTCTGACAGATGGAGATAGGTGAGGAAAATCCATAGAGATAGAGGAAATAGCAGAAGCAAAGACTAGAGATGAGAGAGTGTGATGTGTTTGTGGGACGGTACCAGAGAAATAGAGCTAGAATGTAGGGTTTGTAAGAGAGGAATGGAAGGTTAGAAAAAAGACTGAGAAAATTGCATGAAAAATAATTATTAGCAAATAATGAATTCAAAAACATTCCAAGAAATCTTATAAAACCAGTGATAATTTAGTTAGAATTTTCCATCTGATATCTTATTTGGGAAGAAACACTGAGTTCAGGTAACTCCAGAAATATTTACCTTTAGAATAGGAACAAATATCAGGAGTTTTAAAAGTAAGTTGTATTTATAAAAAATTCAGTTATCAGAATAAAAGTTTTTTACAAATAGAGAGAAATCGTGTTTTTTTGTACCTGCCCAGTAAAATATCCATTATCAGAAATGAAAAAGATGTCACTAAAGATGCCTCAAATATTAAAGAAATAATAAGAAATGATTATGAACAACTGTATGCCAATAAACTACAAAATTTTGACAAAATGGATGGATTCCTAGAAAATATAAACATACCAAAACTCACTTGACAAGAGTTAGAAACCAAGAAATTGAATCACTAATCAGGAGCCTTCCCACAAAGAAAACTCCAGGCCCAGATGGCTTCACTGGCAAGTTCTACCAAATATTCAAGCAAGAAAAAATTCCAGCTTTGCACAAAACCTTCCAGAGAACAGAAAATGAGTGAACATTCCCTGACTTGTTTCATGAGGCTAACGTAATCCTGATACTGATGGATGAAACATTTAGAGAAAAGAAAAATGGAGGACAACCTCTTTCATTTTAACAGATGCAAAAACTCTAAGCAAGTATTAGCAGATACAATTCAGCAATAAAAAATAGGATAAATCATCACAACAAAATAGGATGTATACCAGGAATACAAGATTACCATTAGAAAGCCAAACAATATAATTTACCACATCAACAAATTAAAGGAGAAAAATCATATGATCATCTCAAGAGATGCAGATAAATTGTGATAAAATTCAACATCCTTTATGATAAAAATTCTCAGCAAACTAGGAATACAAGAAAAAACTTTAATCTGAAAAAAAGGTATTTATTAAATTCATACAGTAGAAGTGGAGATGTCCAGAATGACAGAGTAAGGACCTCCGTAAATCTTGCCTTTCCATAAAAACAACAAAAATTCTGGCAAAAAAATGTCAAAATCAACTTTTTTAGAGCTCTGACAATTAATCAAAGGATGACAACAATTTTAGGAGTGTTTATTCAAGAAAACCTGCTGAATCTCAATAAGGACAGCAGGATTTGTGGCTTTTAAACTTCTATCCCTATCTCCCTCTCCACGGTTCCATGATAGCCTTGAAAACCAGTAGCCTCACAACCATTGGAAGTTGTGAAAAACAGCAGCCTTGCAGCCACTGAAGCTCCTCAAAAAATCCCATCCCCTGAGAATTATCACTATTTGACCTGTCTGGAAGGTCCCTGGAAAAGACCTATTCACAGGGCTTGTCATGTTTGACCAGACTCAGAGTTTACTCTTCAAGAAAAGCCCTAACCCCAGGACATTTACTGAAAACAGTCAGGAGGGATTGTTTCACGTCACAGCTACATGAGGCTGTGATAGCAGTTGGGGCAAATAAGAACATAACCAAAAAGATCCAGATCCAGAGGATCTGGAACTACAAGTCAATAGGGAGCTTTGAGAGCTCGTATATATTCCTGGAGATCTTAGAAGTCCAGGCACATGTGCTAGGCTGAGAAATCCTGAATTCAAACCAAACAAAATGAGATCTCACTTTTAGTGAGAGTAAAAACTGATACCCATACTTTGGAAAATAATTTGACATTTTCTAATGAAGTAGGAAATGAAGTATAACAATGATTCAGAAAGTCTACTCCTATGTATATTCCCTAAATCAATACATGCTTATAGTCATGATAATATTATTCTAAGCTGCCAAAAACTAGAAACAAACCAAATGACCATCAGTAGAATGTGTAAGTAAATTGTGGAATAATATACCATGATAAAAATGAATTAACTGCAGCCAAGCACAACATAGGTGAATCTTAGAGCTATTATGCTGAGTGAAAAAAAGCAAGACCACAAAGAAACATACAGTGATTCCATTTATAGAAAAATCAAAACCTATAACTATACTGAAAAGTTTGGAAAACATACTGAAAAGTTTGGAACTGCATACATACAGTTAAAACATAAAAAAAGCAGGGAAAGTTATATACAGTTTAGGACAATGACCTCTTTCAAGGGGACTACAGATGGGCTTCTGCACAATAGCAGTAATCTTTTTTAATTTGGTTGATGCGATATTGTGATTTATAAGAAATACATATTTGGTCATTCAGATGAGCAAAATATATTTCTCACACAGTTGACTATGGAACAATCACAGATGGACTATTGTAGAACCAAACTGGAGTCACTTATGTCAAGGACAAAATGGAGATGGTCAACACAGATGCATAAAGGAAATGTAACCTTATAGGAATTTGCAACTCTTCTCAGAAATCAGCAGAGGACGCCAGCTAATCCCCAAATGTCAAGTCTGTTCACACAAAGAACTCTGGACTTCCTTGTTTCTCTGACTCAGCTACCCTGAACCAAATAGGGAAGAAGACCACTAATTAACCAATCAAGTGAAAAAGCCAAATAACTTCTGCATTTAACCCGTAAAAATCCCTTAGTCTGTGAGCAGCTTGGAGCTCATTGTTCCCATAGCCTTGAGTTTCTAGGCTTGCAGGTTGAAAGCCTTGCAATAAACTCATCTTTCTGTTTTGTTTTATTCAGTATGCAGAGTTTAGTTTTTGACACTGTGCATGATCCAGACACAAAGCAGGTTATTCCTGAGGAAACAGCCAGCCTGGTAGACTGGATAAAAACCACTGTAAAGTCTGTTTACTCTGAGAAAGGGGACTCTCTATCACCTCCTATGAATGCCAAGTGGAATTCCTCAGATGAAGCAGCTAATATGCTTCGTAGGCAAGCCACGTGAGACTGGCTTTATGATGACCAGGATATTTACCCGCTGAATATACCCATTTTCCAGGTCATGGTAACTTCTGTGGTTAATGGGGCCCCTGTCACTTGGGCACCCCTTTTAACCCTATTGCTGCAAAACCGAAAAAACAGATCTGGAAGCCTTAGTAAATTTGCTGTCTCAGCTTCAACTCATGGGCCTTACAGATGCTAATAAAAACATGACGTTAATTAACAAGGGAATGGGAAAGGCCAGGGGAGAGTCAAGGGACTCTGCCCACCAAAGTGGAAATTTTTTTTTAAGATTTTATTTATTTATTTGAGAGAGAAAGAGAGAGAGAGCACAGAGGGAGAGGGAGAAGGAGGCTCCTGCTGAGCAGGGAGCCTGATGTAGGGTTCCATCCCAGGACCCTGAGTTCATGACCCGAGCTGAAGGCTGATGCTCAACTTACTGAGCCACCCAGGAGCCCCCACCAAGGTGGAAGTTTTTTAAACAATTGCACTACTTGGTATTTACACAAAGGATACAAAACTACTGATTTAAAGGGATACATGCACCCTGATGTTTATAGCAACATTATCAATAGTAGCCAAATTATGGAAAGAACCCAAATGTCCATCAACTAATGAATGGATAAAGAAGTTGTGGTATATAGGGGTGCTTGGGTGGCTCAGTCAATTGAACGTCCAACTCTTGGTTTCGGTTCAGGTCATGATCTCATAGGTCCTGGAACTGAGCCCCATGATGGGCTCCGCACTCAGTGGGGAGTCTGCTTGGGATTCTCTCCCTCTGCCCCTCTCCCACTCTCACATGCACATGCATTCTCTTTCTCTCAAATAAATAAATAAATCTTAAAAAAATAGTTGTGGTATATATATATTTCTTATAAATCACAGATATATCTATATATCTATATCTATCTATATCTATATCATCTATAGAATGGAGTATTACTCAGCCATAGAAAAGAATGAAATCTTGCCATTTGCAATGACATGGATAGAGCTAGAGAGTATTATGCTAAGTGAAATAAGTCAGTCCGAGAAAGACAAATACCATATAATTTCATGTGTGGAATTTAAGAAACATAACAAATGAACATGAAGGGAAAAAGAGAGAGGCAAACCAAGAAACAGGCTCTTAACTATAGAGAACAAATTGAGGGTTGCTGGAAGGGAGGTGGACAAATCCACCTCTCCATCAGGAGGTGTGATGAATCACAAAATTCTACACCTGAAACTAATATTACACTGTATGTTAGCTAACTGAAATTTAAATAAATTTAAATAAAAACTTAAAACTACAAAAACATTGTTAAGAAATAAGGGGAGAAAAAGAAATAAGGAGAGGCAATGGGGGTCAAATTAAATAGCTGAAGGGGATTAAGAGGTACAAACTTCTAAGTTATAAAATAAATAAGTCATGGGGATGTAATATACAACATAGGGAATATAGTCAATAATATTGTAATAACTTTGTATGGTGACAGATGGTAACTAGACCTATTGTAGTGATCATTTCATAATGTATAAAAGTACCAAATCACTGTCTTATATACACCTGAAACTTATATTTTATGTCAATTATAATTCAATAAAAAAAGAAATAAGGTAAATAAAGCAAATATTCAAAAATAAAGGGGCAAAACAGAAAGGAAACAGAAAAGGGAGAGTCACAGGCCTCATCTCAGCAGGGTAGAAATTTTTAGATGGTTGTTAAGAAATGTGATGAATAAAAATGGACATTTGATGGGGTTAAAACAAAGGTTTTATTTATTTATTTTTTAGATTTTGTTTATTTATTTATTTGAGAGAGAGCGAGAGAGCGAGCGAGAGAGAGCAAGAAAGAGATTACTCAAAAGCGGGGGGTGGGAGGGAGAGAAGGGGCAGGTAGAGGGAGAAGTAGACTCCCCTCTGAGCAGGGAGCCTGATGTAGGGCCAATCCCAAGACCCTGGGATCATGACCTGAGACGGAGGCAGATGCTTAACGCCTGAGCCACCCAGGCACCCCAAAACGAAGGTTTTAATACAGCCCTATCAAAGGCCGCAAACAAGTCTGCTCTTATTTACCTGTTTGGAGGAATTTTTAAAAGGCTGGAAGACAAAAATTAAAATGAAAAACCTGACCAGTAATCACTTGGGGCAATGGTTAGGCCAAATAATCAAGGTAAAGATTGAAAAAAGATGGGGTGCCTGGCTGGCTCAGTCCGTAGAGCATGCAACTCCATCTTGCTGTTGTGAGTTCGAGCCCCATGTTGTGTGTGAGAGATTAATTACAAAAAAAAAAAAAAGGATTGATAAAAGGGCCAGGGTCTCTTGGCTGGATCCCTCACTGAGGACTCCAAGCCTTTTGCACAGGGCACAGGAATGGGTAAAATAATGATCGGGGGTAGAGAAGAAAAGTTTCTAGTACTCTTTGGTAACAGGAACCCTACAAACTAGGGTACCAAATCCCATTGGTGAAGCCCTGACCTGGGCTACAATTACACTGAGAGAATGTAAAAGTGTAAGTGTTGACAGCATTATAAAAGTTGGAATGTTTAAGGAGGTATTATGTACAGAAGTTGTGTCAACTTTACCTGAATGTTTTATGGGAGTGGATATTATGTCTGGCTATGGAGTACTTCCCCTACCTAGTATTATAAAACCCAAACCTGTTGATGAAGTCCTAATGGGTGCTACAGTTAGGAATGTAAGGGTTGATGGAATTAAGGTAAATGTTTGTAGGAGAATTGGAATGTTTGAACAGGCTTTATGTGAAGTGTTTGTGTCTCTTTTACCTGATTGTATTATGGGGATGGACACTGTATCTGACTGGGGAACACCTCCCCTATGTGATATTGTAAAACAGAAGGCATGTAAATCCGTTCTTGGAGCAATATTAATTGGACAGGCTAAATGGGAATCAGATTGCCTGAGCCCACACAGTGTAGAATAGAAGCCAGAGTGTTGGTAGGAACAGATTCTCTGTGTGATAGACTTATGTGGGGGTATAGATGGGCTTATGGCAAAAATCTGTGAGCCCCTCCCAGTGACAAAGTCCCCAGTGGGACTTTGGACTAGAGAATTTCCATGTGAGTGGCGTTTACTACCTTGCTGTTGGACATTATTAACTGAGGCTGCCTCTGTGACTGAAGAACACAAAATGATCTGAAAACCTGAAATACCCACAATGCCTTGGGTGATGTCAGAGGAACACTGTACCAAGGAATGGCAGTGCCCAGAAGAGTTCCACAATAAAATGGACATTGTTTTATATAGGATTATGCTGCCTGAGGAATGCAAGGAGGATACTAACAGGGAGGCTCTTTTCCCTTAGGACTGAGTCTGGAACTGCATGAGGAAGCACCAGATTCTATCATCACTTGGACAGTGCCCTATAAACAGCTCTCAACAGACAAAGAGCTGCTTGGTTTGTGGATGGCAGTTCCAGGGTGGACGGACAACATCCTGTTTGGGAGGCCACCACTCTGATAGGAGGTAAAAACAGATCAGCCTGGTGGGCTGAATCGCATGCTGTTTTCCCAGTAGTGCTGGAAGAATTGAACAGTGGGAAAAGCCCCTGTGTTTGGCTGTTTACTGACTTATAGGCAGTGGCCAATCGTCTAGCCATATGGTCAGGGAGGAAAGCAATGGAAATCTGGCTCATAAAAGGGATGCACATGTGGGGCACAGCCCTATGGAAGTTTGAGGGGTGCGTTAAAGTACACCGTGTTGATGTCCATCAGAAGAACCCCTTCTAGGCTTAGAAGGTGATTGATTGGAATTGCTAAGCAGCTATTCCCATGTGCTCGCTTAAGGTAGCTACCTGGGTCCATGAAATAGTTGGACACTGGGGGTCTGCAGCAATGCAGAGACGGACTGAATCTACACCTACTCCTTTTGCACCCTCTGAGGCACCAAATGTGAACAAGCACAGTTCTGTCTGCCAGCAAAAGAGACAGAGCGTAGAGTGCAGATGGCTATGTGGCAGATTCCCCGGTGGGAACGCCCCGAGCACAGCTGGCAAGGGAGACTGAGGCTAGTAGCCCTGGGTGGCTACCAATGGGTCTTGACAGGAATAGACACTGACCCTAGACTGGGCTTTGCTAGGTGGTAGATGCAAATATTCTAAGTGCCATAAAAGAACGGGCGTAGAAGATATTGCACTAACTTGGACCGCTGAGCGTCATTTCTTCAGACCAAGGAACACACTTTATAGCCTATAATGTCCAACAATGGGCAGAGAGCTATCCTCCTGAGATTACTAGTTTAATAGAGAATTGGAATGGGCAATTAAAACATCAGTTGTCTAAAGCAGTGGGCGATGAAAGCATGAAGGGCTGGCTTACACACCTTGACAAGTATATGCTCACACTGACATGAGCATGAGTGCGGCTAAAAGGAGTGTCTCCACTAGATAGATTTCTCCGTTTTCCTGGTGGAGCTGGGGAAGAGATGTGGGGTGGTGCTGGTATTCCCACATCACCTCAACTTTTTCCCCTCTACTTGATGCAGTGGACCAGGAAGGGCTGGGAGCAGGGATGATTCCCAGGAACTGTAACTCTTTTTAGCCTTTACGTCACAATTCCTAGGGGCCTGATGGGACAGGATGTGCCTTTACCCCTCTGGTGAAACTGGAGCTAACAGTGAATGAAGCTATATTGCCTGGTGGTACAGCCCTCTAGTTCTGTACCTGCATAAGCTTACCTTCTCTGAATACAAGTGGACTGCAGACTAGTGCTGCTAACTAGAACAGCGCAGTGGCTGAACCTAATATCCCTTCTAAAGGTAGCAAAAGTTTGGGTATAAATGGAGAGAAGGAAAAATAGTAACTGATGGGAAGGGAATGAATAAATAGGTTATGTAACGCGGGAAATCCAGTATTACGTTAACACCTCAAAAGAGGCTTAGAGTGAGAGATGATACGGCCTCTTGGCTCAGGTATAGCAGATGCACGGAAGAGTGAATCCATATATTGCTGATACCACTCCTGATTTTGGAACCTGACCAGATAGAATAGAAGCCTGCAAACCTGAGTGGCCTTGTCCTGGGAGACATACTCATAAGATATGATTATGGGCTGGATAATTATTAATGACTGAATGAGATTTTAGTAATGTGCCAGCATCTTTTGACCTTTATGATTGTTCTGCTGTAAGGGATCCATGTTTGAAGGCCAGGGGGTGGACAGCAAAATTGTGATTTATAAGAAATACATACTTGGTCATTCAAATGACCAAAATATATTTCTCATACTTATTTAGTTTTTGTCCAAGGTTCCTGGCTCACAGCTCCTAAAACCTTCTGAATTTCCTGTGATAAAGAGTCATAAAGATATCTTTTGTTATGTTAATGATATCCTTTTGGAAAGCCCTTAGGTAACCTAAGGATGGGGGCTGGTAGCCAGGAGAGCCAACCTTGTGATTAAGAGTTGGAATTTTCAGCCTCACCCTCAGACCTCAGGGAAGGGAAGAGGGACTAGAGATTGAATTTAATCACCAATGCCCATGATTTCATCAATTATGCCTATGTAATGAAGCCTCCATAAAAACTCAAAAGGATGGGGTTTGGAGGGCTTCCAGGTTGGTGAACAAGAGGAGGTGCTGGGGGAGTGGCGCCCTGGAGAGGGCAGGGAAGCTGTGTGCCCTTTCTATACCTTGGCCTCTGTGTCTCTTTCATCTGGCTGTTCCTGACTTACATCGTTTTATAACCAGTCAGTGATCTAGTAAGGAACATGTTTGTCTGAGTTCTGTAAGTCATTCTAGCCAATTAACCGCCCTGTGGTGGGGGTCCTGGGAACCTCTGATTTATAGCCAGTTGGTCAGAAGTATAGGTGATAACATGGACTTGTGATTGGCATTCTGAGTTGGAAAGGGGTTTGTTGGAATCTCCAGTCTGTAGCTGGTTGGTCAGAAGCTCAGGGAACAACCTGGGTTTGCAGCTGACTGCTGAAGGGTAGGGGGCAGTCTTCTAGGACTGAATCCTTAACCTGCGGAATCTAATGCTGTCTCCAGGTAGAAAGTGTCAAAATTGAGTTGTAGTGTAGGACACCCAGCTGGTGTCTAGAAAATTGCGTGGTGGTGGGGGAAACCCCTAACCCCATGAATAGAAATTGGGGTCTAAATATTTTTAGTTGAGTTGACTTAGGTGTTTATTAATTCATTTTCTTTATGTATGCTATATTTCACAGAAATGTAAGAAAGAGCTGTTAAAATTTAGCTAAAAAATAAGAAATTACCATTTATTGTAATATTAACCTTAGCAAAATAGAACTACTGAGGTGATTTTGCTGCTTAAACAGTCATATATAAAGCATAAGTCTCCATTTCTCTTCTCCCATGGCTTATGTATTTCCATTCAATACATAAGGCATAGTTATATGCATATAAGCATATGCGGGGCACCTGGGTGGCTCATTTGGTTAAGCGTCTGCCTTTGGCTCAGGTCATGATCCCAGTGTCCTAGGATCAAGCCCAGCTTGGAGCTCAAGCTCCTCACTCAGTGGGGAGTCTGCCTGTCTCCCTCCCCCCCCGCCCCCCCGCTCATGCTTGTTCTCTCTTGCACCCTCTCTGTCTCTCTTTCAAATAAATAAAACTTTAAAAAAAAATAAGCATATGCTATGTATATATTTCAAGATACATTGCATAATGGAAATATTCAAGGCACAAGGCATATAATACCTATTATAAATATATTAAATATGTATAACTATATATATTATATTTCTAGTGAAATACATATATTATATATAGATATGCTATAGAAGGATAAACAAGGTGCTCTAAGTATTGTTATTTATATTAGTTGAACTTGCACTGATATATGTAAGGAGGGGGAGGTAGCTAGTGAGCACCAATAGAAAATCTAGAAGATATAGATGAAAACTCTAAGAATTTATAGAGATTTATTTTGAAAAAAGTATTTTCATAGCTCTCTAAACAATACTGGAATGTTCTGATAGTTTTGCTCAACTCAAAAACCCATTCACATTAACAAACCATTTACTTCCATCAGTTGTTCAGTGTCTGCTTCTGGTTCAGTGACGTATATTGCTGATGGCCCAGAGGACAAGCTACTCAAAATTTCTACTGGTTCCTAGAGATGCTGCTAAGAGAGATAAGGCTTTATTTATTGCTAGAACTTGGTCTACTTAGGAGTTAAAGGACACAGGCTGTCCCTTGATTCCCTGGATGGCAATGTAGACAGGTCATACTTACGAATGAGGCCTTTTTGATGGAGCAATCATTGCTTTCAATATATCTATCATACTCAGAATCCTACTTATAACTCTTCTGATTTCCAGTTCATATAAAAACAGTTTATAAAATGCTCTTGAGGGCAGCCAGGAAGATTGCTAAAAAAAAAAAAAAAAAAATGAGCTTTTTTTTTTTTTTTTTGGCAGTGGTCCCAAGGGATTCTCAGGGCAAAGTTGTCTTGATATAAAGGAATTATCTTTAAGACCCTGGCTTGCACAAATTATCTGATTTGCCCTTTCTAGCATTCACAGTTGTAAAAAGTTCAACTGCAGATAATGTCGGCCTGTCCACTTATAGTTTCTGATCTTCAGCTACTAAATCAGTCCTGGAGACTGAAACACAAAACACATTTCTTTAACCATGCAAACCTCTCACCAGGCTGCATCTTCCCAGTAACCAATCTGGTTCACTCTAGGTGAGTGAACACAATTTCATCACCATTGCTTCTTTGTATGTCCAGAGAGAGAATTCTCTCTTGGCTAGGGTTAAATTGGTAAGGATCTCATGCTCTCAAGTCTGATCCCTTAAAAATCTTCTGCACATCCATAGGTTTTTTTTCCATGATCTTCAAATGGGTACTGATTAGATATGTGGATGGCAGGTAACAGGGCATGAGCATGGTGATGGGCAAATAGAAGTCAGGGAACCAAGCAGCGTACATCTCATTGGAATATCCTCTAACTTCACACAATGCAAGTCATCTGACAGAATGCAAATGATCTAACTGAAAAGAGGACAGGTCCTGGGGTCAACATGCATCTCTCACACCTTTGTAATGGTCAGTCACATTCTCTGCTCAGAAAATGTAAACAGATGAAAGTGACCCTGAGACAACCCACAGAATGCACCGACTCCTTTGCTGGTCTCCAGTATTGATACTTTGCTTTTCCCTTTTCATCCCTTTAAAAATATCTATTGCAGGATCACAGCCTGGTAGATGTGGGAAGGATCCTAGAGAACTTCTAATATGGTGCTTATCCAATTGGGCTCTGAGGATACTTCTCAGAGCCACACAGAAGGGATTCTGGACTCCCCCATCCCAATATAATCAGAACTCCATTTATTCATCAAAGAAATATTTTCTTAATGCCGATTGTATGGCAGCCCTCCACCCTCACCCCATTTGTGTGTGTGTGTGTGTGTGTGTGTGTGCGTGAGAAGACCCAGTGGCAAGAGAGAACGTGAGTTTTTGGAGGCACTGAAATGTGGGCCAGTGTGACGAGTATAGAGTAAGGATGGGAAGGGTGGGGGGTTGATGATACTGAAACAGTGAAAGTCTGTTTTCTGTGGTGGATACCAAGTCTCTGGACTCACTAGATGGTATTTTCATAGCAGAATTTGGGAACTGCTATGGCTTACCCATGTCCATCTCAATAGTCCACTCTCTCAGATGGCAGATACACTGTCAAGTATTCATTTGTGAGAATACCTTGGAGGGTGTGATGTGCCTTTGATAAAAGTAATTTATTTTTATTTTATTTTATTTCATTTTATTTTATTATTCTATTTTATTTTATTTATAACTTACTCATTTTGCTTGACTGAGACTATGCCTACTGATTAGTAACTTCCCATGTCCCTGACAGCCACCATTCCACTTTCTGTGATTCTATGAATTTGACTATTTTAGGTACCTCATGTGAGTGAAATCATGCAGTATTTCTCTTCCTGTGACTGGCCTATTTCACTTAGTATAAGGTTCACCCATGTTGTCGCATATTGTAGAATTTCCTTGTTTTTAAAGGCTGAATAGTATTCCATTGTCAAAAAGCCAAAGATAATAAGTGTTGTCTAGGATGTGGAAGAGCTGGAACCCTCCTACACTGTTGGTGGGTATGCAAAATGGTGTAGCCACTATGGAAAACAGTATGGAAGTTCCTAAAAAAATTAGAAATAGAATTACCATATGATCCAGCAATCCCACTTCTGGGTTTTCATCCAAAAGAATCAAAAACCTTGAAGAGATACTAGCACTGCTCTGTTCACAATAGCCAAGATGTGGAAACAATGTAAATGTCCATCAACAGATAATGGACAAAAGTGCTCTTGATAATAAGGAGGTAGTGGGTAGACAAGGAGAGTGTTATAGATCTTAACCTCCAAGTCCTGGCTTCTAATTATCTGAATTTTTCAACAGTTACTTCAAATCCAGGTGTTATTTCTAGAAATTCTCCATGGGAATCATATGCCAATGTGGGAATATGTTGCTTTGGAACAATGATAGCTATGATATATGAGTGGTACTTACTCTATGTGCATTATTTCACTTAATACTCACAATAACCCTGTGAGGTAGACACTATTATTATTCTCATTTTACAGGTTTTGCAGGGATTAATTAACTTTCCCAAAGTCCCATAGCTAGTGTGTTGCAGAGCGGGGGTTTAAATATTTTGGTCCTGACAAGCAGAATGAATTTTTGAAAAAGATGCTATCATTTCAAAACTCTATTTAATTGAAATACATGAGCAGTAACAGGGTCAGGAACTCCCCACTACAGCTCAGTGTGTCTAGTTTTCTTAACTTGTGAGCTCAGGCAAATCTATACTTTGAAGTCTGGAGTTACAGCTCCAGAAAGATGTGCACATAGTGTCCTTGCCTGAAAAGGCCTTTGATCTGCTTCTCTGGAGAGCCCTGATTAATACAGGAGTAAGTATGACAAGAAAGTAAATGTGGGAGATTCCTTTAGGAAGACTGAATTCAAGTGGAAAGAAAGGGAGAGGTTTGAGAAAAAGAAAAAGGGAAAAAGAATGTGATTTCAATAGCTAGAGAAGGATGTAGGGGGGGAGTTGATGATGCTGTAGTTAGTACCTACATAAGCCTGTTGGGATTGAGTTTGGGGCAGTAGTCCAGTGTGGCCGGGAGAGGGTTCCGTGGTGAATATTCCTGAACCAAGAGAGAGGTTTAGTAGCTGGGAGGAATATACAGAAGACTGCTCTTTACCACAAGGATGGTCCCTAAGAGGGAGCCAGGAATTTGTCTGCTACAAGACAAACTGGAGAGCTGAAGGGTTACACAGGTTTCAAATTAGGACAAATCAGCCTGTGGAGGGTGGGAGGGACTGGAAGGGCTGAAATCATGCAGTGTAACAAATGGGAGCAAGGGGTGGGCCAAGAACCTAACTGATGGTGTAGGAGTCGGAGAACAGAGCAAGAAGCTGACCAGGCAGGGATGGAAGAGGCAAGTGAGGAGTGATTCCTAAAAATTGAAAGGAGATTTTGAAGTAGCAGGGAGTACTCTTGGCTCCTCCTTTTTGGCTCTCAAGGTGGTAGGGTACAAGTTAAAAGCATGCAGCAGAACGGTTGAAACTGGGGACTCAGGTATAGTTTGGGCATTGCCTTATAAACTAGAATATTCCCCTCAACTGTTGACAATTTCCAAAACAATATGCAATGTAAAAATTGCTTTAAATTTCAGCCAAATTCATAATAGAAATTTGGTAGATTTTCTGACTAAAGTTCCATGAGGGCTGGGCTTTTGTCCATATGGTTCATCCCTTTAATCTAAGAATAGTATCTGGTGACAAGTAGGTGTTCAATAAATGCAGAATGACTTAGCAACATGGCTGGATGTCCTTAAAAAGAAGAAAGAGGATTTGAGGAAACAGTGTGAAGAGGAAATGGACCAAGTGATGCTGAAGATTTAAATAAGCTACACCATTAGCAAAACCTTCAGAAAGATGTTGTGGAGGAAGCTAGAGTTTAAGATCAGAAAAGGGAGTTGTAGCACCTTCTAGAATGGCTGAAAACCAGGAACAGCAACAGCAGCCTAAAGCAGATTAAAAACAACATGAAAAGATGATGTACTTAAAGCAAAAAGTACTCAAAAAAATAATAAAAAAAGAAGTACTCAACATCCATTCCCCTTCTTAGTAAATGTGTATTTCAAGTACCATCATTGAACGGTAACACAGCTCTTTAAAAATGATCTTCTGGACTTTCAGGGTTGGTGTGCTTAAGGAAGAGTGCTCTCCAGTAAGGAGTCTTATACTGAGGAAAAGAGGGAATAGATTTTGTTGACAAATGAATGGCTGTACATGGGTGGCTCCCAGGGAACCAAAGAGGGTCTTACTAATACTGGCCACAATTAATTGACTACCTACACTGTGTCAGGCTCTTTATATACATCATTTCTAATCCCCTCCTCAGTCCTCCAAGGTGAATGTTATTATCCCTGTTATACAGATGGAGAAACTGAGGCTCCAATGTAATAAGTGCCTTACCTTAGGTCCTGTATGCAGAAGTGGTGGAGCTGAGATTCTGAACCACTGTGCTATGCTCCTGCCTTACACTGAAAGAATTCTCCCACCAAGAAGGAACAGAAATAGCCGGGATCACCTCATGGATTTCCCTTGTACAAGTTTCTAGGCATCAACAATCCAAGAGTATGGCTATAGCTGTCACTATTTAACTTGTATTCACTTTCTTTTTTTTTTTTTTCATTTCAAATTTTTATTTAAATTCTAGTTAGTTAATATATATGGTAAAATTTTAGGTGTAGAATTTAGTGATTCATCACTTACATATAACACCCACTACTCATCACAAGTGCCCTCCTTAATACCCCATCACCCAGTTACCCCATCCCCCCCACCCACCTCCCTCCATCAACCCTCAGTTTGTTCTCTATTATTAAGAGTCTGTTTTATGGGGGCACCTGGGTGGCTCAGTCTGTTAAGTGTCTGCCTTCGGCTCAGGTCATGGCTCAGGTCTTGGAATTGAGTCCGTATCAGGCTCCCTGCTCAGTGCGGAACCTGCTTCTCCCTCTCCCCACCCCCTGCTCATGCTCTCTCACTCTCTCTATCTCTTTCTCTCTCAAATAAATAAATAAAATATTTTTTAAAAATCTGTTTTATGGTTTGTTTCTCTCTTTTTTCCTTTGCTCATTTGCTTTGCTTCTTAAATTCCACACATGAATGGAATCATATGGTATTTGTCTTTCTCTGGTTGACTTATTTTGCTTAGCATAATACACTCTAACTCCATCCATGTCATTGCAAATGGAAAGATTTCATTCTTTTTGATGGTTGAGTAATATTCTGTGGTGTATATATATCACATCTTCTTTATGCATTCATCAGTCGATGGACATTTGGGCTCTTTACGTATAGTTTGGCTATTGTTGATAATGCTGCTATAAACATTGGGGTGCATGTGCCCCCTTCGAATCAGTATTTTTGTGTCCTGGGTAAATACCTAGTAGTGCAATTCCTGGCCCATAGGGTAGCTCTATTTTTAACTTTTTATGGACCCTCCATACTGTTTTCCAGAGTGGCTACACCAGTTTGCATTTCCACCAACAGTGCAAGAGAGTTTTTCTCCACATCCTCACCAACACCTGTTGTTTCTTGTGTTGTTGATTTTAGCCATTCTGACAGGTATGAGGTGATATCTCATCATGGTTTTGACTTGTATTTCCCTGATGATGAGCATTGCTGAACATCTTTTCATGAACTTGTACTCACTTTCAAAAACACACAGGTCTTGTGAAAAGATAACAGTGAAATGGCAATTCAGAGGATTGGGAGCAAGTATTATGTTAAAACTCCATGATTTCCAGACTAATCTCCAAGAGAGACACAGAAAAAAAAACAACAGGTAAAAAAAGTACTGTAAACATAAAACCCTATGCACCCACTTCATAGAGTTGTTGTAAGGATTAAATGAGTTAATACATGTTAAATAGAATAGAGCCTGGCATATAGTAAGGCCCCAATACATGTTAGCAGTCACTGTTCTTTTCATTTGTCACCATCATCATCACCACTGCCAACTAAGCACAAACAGCGAGCAGGGCTGTGCTGATGTATATATATATTTTTTCATTTGGCATCTCCAGCAAGTGTCTTGATTGGCAGCAGCAGAGGTTTCTTCAAGAAGTAAGGAAGTGTCTCTGGCTGTAGGAGGAAAACAGTGAAAACAGTGGCACTGCACCCAAGTAGAAGTGTTGGAGTGAAGCAGTGGAGAATTCTTGCTTGGAGTGAGGATATCTCCATGATCCTGATATTGATTCTACACTAGGAACTTGCTGTGTAATCCTGGGCAAAACATTTAAACTCTCTGAACCTCAGTTCATCATCTGTAGGGTGGAGATAGTTATACCTAGTGGTTAAACATTTTCTGTGCCCCTTGAAACTCTATGATATAGTTACATATATTGGGTGTACTTCACAGCAAGCTGGATTCAATAATCAAATATGATACATTCCTTATGCTAGAGAGTGCCAAAATCATCTAAACTATTTACAAGCATGGTTTTGTCAAAGATCCTGACAAGAATCGAGCCAAAAGAAAAAAAAAAAACAAGTAATTACAATGTATTGCATTTCAGAACTGTTATGTAAATGGACTAATACAATGTATAAACTTTTGGGACTGTCTTTTTTCAACTAAGCATAATGTCTTGGAGATTCATCCAAGATGCTGTATGTATTGCTGAATAGTATTCCATGGTATGGATGTACCATAGTTTGTTTATCCATTCATCTGTTGGAAGATATTTGGATTTTTTTCACTTTGGGGATATTACAAATGAAGCTGTTATGAACATTTGGTACAGATTTTTGGGTGTACTTAAATTTTCACCGAATTGGGATAAATTCCCAAGGGTGCAATTGCTCGGCTATATGATAACTGCATATTTAGTTTTGTAGGAAACTGCCAATCTTTTTTCCAGAGTTGCTGTATCATAATATATTCATACCATCAATTGATGAGTGATCCAGTTTCTCTGCATCCTTGCCAGCATTTTCTGTTGTCACTATTTTTAATTTTAGCTATTCTGATAGGTTTGTAGTAACATCTCTTTGTAGTTTTATTTTGCATTTCTCTGATGGCTAATGATGTTGAACATTTTTTATGTGCTTATTATCTGTATGTCCTCTTCCTTGAAGTGTCTCTTCATATCCTTTGCCCACATGTATATCCTGGAGAAGAGACCAGTGGCTGCCAGGGGCTAGGGATGGGGTGGGAGGGGGTGGAGGAGGAAGGTGGGTATGGCTATAAATGGACACAACACAAGGGATATCCTTGTGGTGATGGAACTGTTCTGTATCTTGACTGACAGTGTCACAAAGTGACAAAAGTACATAGAACTAAATACACATGTGTACACAACATGCAAACACACACAAATGAGTACAAGTAAAACTGGAGAAGTTTGAATAAGTTGGGTGGATTATATCAATATCAATATCCTGGTTGTGATATTGTACTATAGTTTTGTAAAACATTACCATCAGGGGGAACTAAGCAAAAGGTACATGGAAAATCTGTATTATTTTACAACTGTGTGTGAATCTGCAATTATCTCAATAAAAATTTCAATTAAAAATATAATTGCAGACAGTAACTGTATGAAATGCCTTGTTCTTTTGTTTCATAAGACATCACCTTCTTACTAAAGACTGATAGTTTATTTAGTGAATTAGGATCATTTGACACAGCCTATATAGAGATGAAAGGAATGAGCAGACTATAGGGAACCATTTGTAATAGCTTAGGATATCTTAAGCACCATTAATGATTAATTAATCATGTAATTTACATAAAGTTTATCTCCTAATGTAGCTTTTTGTATGCAAAGCTCGTGTCTGCATATTTTACTTACTTATTGCCTGGCTGCTCACTAGTAGATGCTCAATAAATATTATACTAGATGGATGAATGAACGAACAAATGAACAAACAAATGAGTAAATGTTGTCCCAGAGAAACTTGTCAAATGTAGATGTGAACTTCCAGAGGACAATGGATCACGAGATTAGAAATTACAATGAGACCAGGGTTATCTGAAGCTAACACGAGTAGCTTTTATTTTTCTCAGATCATAAAAATAAAATATATACTTATTGTAGATAATATGAAAAGCACAAAAAAGTATAAAGCCATGAATAAGTAATTTAATAATTTCACCACTAAGATACTTGTTAATGCTTTGACCAATATTCTTCTAATCATATATTACATATGTGCGCATGTGCGTGCATACACACACACACACACACACACACACACACTTTTGTGAATTGCTATAGCTGCCCTTGATCTCTTTTTCCATTAGGGTCATAACATTTTTCTTTTCAATGTGTATTGCTCTTTATATATTAAGGAATAATTCTCTTTTGCCACATTTGTTATTATATTCGTACTTTATTATTTGCATTTTAATTTTGTTTATGATATTGGGCATGCAGGAGTATATTTTTACCTATAGCCAATGTGTGGCTCTTTCAAAAAGACAATGCTGTTAAGAGCATAGCTTTGAGTCAGAAACTGGACTCTGTCAATTGCTACTAGCAGAATGACTCTGGGTAACCTCATACTCTGTGACTCAGTTTCATTAGCTGTAAAATGTGGATAACGATACCTAAATTATAGTTTTTGAAGATTATAAATAATGTCTTAATAACATGGGGAAAATATAGCCTTTACTTTATAGCTTTGATGTAAAGACTAAATGAAAATAACGCATGTGAAAAGTTAGCATAGTGGTTCTGGTTCAAGAGATGCAGGAAGACCCTGAACTCACCTCTTCCACAGAACACACCAAATTATACCTATTAATAAAACAATTCCCTCTGAAGAAGAACTGAGGGCTAGCTGACCAGCTACTGAACAACCAAAGACAGAGAATAGCAAGACAACAGCAAGAGAGATGTAGACATGGTAACAAAGGGAACCTCCACCTCCAACACTGTGAATGGCAGTGGGGAGGGAGAGTACTGAGGGACTGGGAACAGATTCTTCTGTCCTTGGGCATGGAGAAAAGCCGCAGTTTATTTGTTGGTTGTTTTTTTTTTTAAGATTTTTATTTATTTAACAGAGATAGAGAGCATAAGTAGGCAGAGCGGCAGACAGAGGGAGGGGGAGAAGCAGGCTCTCCACCGAGCAGGGAGCCAGATGTGGGGCTCGATCCCAGGACCCTGGGACCATGACCTGAGCCGAAGGCAGCCGCTTAACCGACTGAGCCACCCAGGGGCCCCGAGAAAAGCCGCAGTTTAAAAGAACAATTAGCATTTAAAAGAGACAACACTAGGACTTTGCCAAGTAGTGTAGGAGCTGTGGAAAAGCTCTCCAGGTCAGAAGGACTGGAGAATGACCTGGTTTACGTTCCCACCCCACATTAAAAGCCTAGGCCAGAGCAGGGTATGGACACCATAATGGTTAGGTCCAGTTGTCTTAATGAGCTTGCTACTTCAGCAAGCCCAGGGTCCACAAGCCCATACCAGTCCCCATCGTACTGGGGTGCAGAAAAAGAAGCTGGGTTTTAAAAGGGCCAAGAAGCTATGAGAACACTCTCCCTGCCTCTACCTGAAATTCCTCAAATAAAAAAATCTAACTTGTGCCTAAATGAACCAGAAAAGAAGAACAAAACTCAAGGTGAGTAGAAGAAAGAAAATAATAAAGAGCAGAGCAGAAATAAATGATGTGGGGCGCCTGGGTGGCTCAGTCGTTAAGCATCTGCCTTCGGCTCAGGTCATGATCCCAGGGTCCTGGGATCGAGCCCCACATCGGGTTCCCTGCTCAGCGGGAAGCCTGCTTCTCCCTCTCCCACTCCCCCTGCTTGTGTTCCCTCTCTCGCTGTCTCTCTCTCTGTCAAATAAATAAATAAAATCTTAAAAAAAAAAAAAAAAAAGAAAGATAGGCGCCTGGGTGGCTCAGTTGGTTAAGCGACTGCCTTCGGCTCAGGTCATGATCCTGGAGTCCCAGGATCGAGTCCCGCATCGGGCTCCCTGCTCGGCGGGGAGCCTGCTTCTCCCTCTGACCCTCCCCCCTCTCATGTGCTCTCTGTCTCTCTCATCCTCTCTGTCTCAAATAAATAAATAAAATCTTAAAAGAAAGAAAGAAAGAAAGAAAGAAAGAAAGAAAGAAAGAAATGATGCAGCAACTAAAAAAAACTAGAAAAAAATCAATGAAACCAAGAGCTGGTTCTTTGAAGAGATAAACAAAATTGATAAGCCCTGAGCCAGACTCATCAAGAAAAAAAGAGAAAGAACTCAAATAAATAAAATCAGAAATGAGAGAGGTAAAATAACAACTGACACCATAGAAATATGAAGGATATAAGAGAATACTATGAAAAATTATGTATCTGCCAACAAACTGGACAATGTAGAAGAAATGGATAAATTCCTAGAAACATATAATCTTCCAAAACTGAACCAGGGAGAAATAGGAAATCTAAACATTAATTACAAACAATGAAATTGAATTGATAATAAAAAACTCCCCCCAAATAAAAGTCCAGCATTAGATGGATTTACAAGTGACTTCTACCTGACATTTAAAGAAGAGTTAATACCTATTGTACTCAAACTATTCCAAAAAAGGAAGAGGAAGGAGAGCTCCCAAGTACATTCTATGAGGCCAGCATTACCCTGATACCAAAACCAGACAAAGACACCACAAAAAAAGAAAACTACAGGCCAATATCCCTGATGAACATGGATGCAAAAATCCTCAACAAAATATTAGCAAATCGGCATACAACAATACATTAAAAAGGTTATTCACCGTGATCAGGTGGGCTTTATCCTTAGGATGCAAGGATGGTTCAATATTTGCAAATCAATCAACATCATATACCACATCCACAAAACAAAGGATAAAAATCATATGGTAATCTTAATAGATGCAGAAAAAGCATTTGACAAGATTTGACATCCATTCATGATAAAAAAAAAAAACTCTCAACAAAATGGGGTTAAAGGGAACATATCCCAACATTATAAAGGCCATATATAAGAAACCCACAGCTAACATCATCCTCGATGGTGAAAAACTGAGAGCTCTCCCTCTAAGGTCAGGGACAAGATAAGGATGTCCACTCCCACCACTTTCATTCAAAATAGTACTCAAAGTCCAGTCGCCATAATCAGACAGGAAAAAGAAAGAAGAGGCATCCATTATGGTAAAGAAGAAGTTAAGCTGTCACTATTTGTAGATGACATGATACTATACATAGAAAATCCTAAAGACTCCACCAAAAATCTACTAGAAATAATAAAGGAATTCAGTAAAATGTCAGGATACAAAATTAATACCCAGAAAATGGTAGTGTTTCTATACACTAACAACAAAGTCACAGGAAGGAAAATTTAAAAAACAATATTATTTACAATTGCACCAAAAAGAATGAAATATCTAGGAATAAGCTTAACCAAAGAGGTCATCTGAAAACTATAAAACACTGATGATAGAAATTGAAGATGACACAAATGAAGGAAAAGATATTCCATGCTCATGGATTAGAAGAATTAATATTGTCAAAATGTCTATATTGCTCAAAGCCATC
Source organism: Mirounga leonina (assembly GCF_011800145.1). Classification (NCBI taxonomy): domain Eukaryota; kingdom Metazoa; phylum Chordata; class Mammalia; order Carnivora; family Phocidae; genus Mirounga; species Mirounga leonina. The sequence continues at coordinate 4,882,991 of NW_023270163.1, forward strand.
TACAGATTCAATGCAATCCTTATCAAACCACCAACAGCATTTTTCACAAAACTAGAACAAATAATATGAAAATTTGTATGGAACCACAAGAGACTCTGAATAGCCAAAGCAATCCTGAGAAAGAAGAACAAAGTTGGAGGTATCACAATTCTGGATTTTAAGATATACCACAAAGCTGTAGTAATCAAGATAGTATGGTACTGGCACAAAAATAGGCACATAGATCAATGGAAAAGAATAGAGATCCAAGAAATAAACCCACATTTATATAGTCAATTAATCTAGGACAAAGAGGGGAAGAATATATAATGGGGAGAAGACAGTCTCTTAATAAATGGTGCTGGGAAAATTAGACAGCTACGTGCAAAAGAATGAACCTGGATTACTTCTTGATACCATACACAAAAATAAACTGAAAATAGATGAAAGACCTAAATGTGAGACCTGAAATTATAAAAATCCTAGAAGAGAGCACAGGCAGTAATTTCTCTGACATCAACCATAGCAACATTTTTCTAGATACATCTCCTAAGGCAAGGGAAACAAAGGCAAAAATAAACTATTGGAACTACATCAAAATAAAAAGCTTTTGCACAGCAAAGGAAACAACCAACAAAACTAAAAGACAACCTACTGAATGGGAGAAGATATTTGCAAATGATATTTCTTCTTTTTTTTTTTTTAAATGTAAGCTCTATGCCCAGTGTGGGGCTTGAACTCATGACCCTGAGATCAAGAGTCACATGCTCTACCAACTAAGCCAGCCAGGCACCCTGCAAATGATATTTCTGATAAGGGGTTAATATCCAAAATATATACAAATCAACACCAAAAAAACCAAACAGTCCGATTAAAAATTGGCAGATGACCTGAATAGACATTTTTCCAAAGAAGACATCCACATAGTCAGCAGACACATGAAAAGATGCTCAACATCACTCATCATCAGGGAAATGGAAAACAAAACCACAATGAGATTATCACCTCACACCTATCAGAATGGTTAAAATCAATAAGACAAGAAAGAACAAGTGTTGGTAAGGATGTGGAGAAAAGGTAACCTTCATGCACTGTTGGTGGGAATATAAATTGGTATAGTGGAAAACAGTATGGAGTTTCCTCAAAAAATTAAAAATAGAAATGCCATATGATCCAACAATTCCACTATTGGGTATTTGCCCAGGGAAAACGAATACACAAACTTGAAAAGATATATGCACCCTTATGGTTATTGCAACATTATTTACAGTAGCCAAGACATGGAAGCAACCTAAGTGTCCATTGGTAGATGAATGGATAAGGAAAATGCACAGCCATACAAAATGGGGAGATTGTGCCATTTTAGACAACATGGATGGACCTAGAGGGTATTATGCCAAATGAAATAAGTGAGACAAAGACAAATACCATATGATTCTACTCATAAATGGAATCTAAAAGAAGGAATAAAACAACAAAAAACAGACTCAGATCTATAAATACAGAGAACAAACTGATGGTTCCCAGAGAGGAGGAGGGGGTGGGCAGTTGAGCAAAATGGGTGAAGGGGAGAGGGAGATACAGACCTCCAGTTATGGAATGAGTAAGTCACGGGAACAAAAAGAGCATAAGGAATACAGTCAATGATATGGGGTTTTTTTTGTTTCCCCTTCACACACCCCTCAATGATATTGTAATAGTGACGTAATGGGACAGATGGTAGCTATACTTGTGAACATAGCAAAATGTATAAACTTGTTAAATCACTACGTTGTACACTTGAAACTAATATGACATTGTATGTCAACTATACTCAAATAAAATAAATTTAAAAACTTGACAAAATCTTTACTATTTATTTTTATTTATTTATTTATTTATTTTTTTAAATTTTTATTTATTTGACAAAGAGAGAGACAGCGAGAGAGGGAACACAAACAGGGGGAGAGGGAGTGGGAGAAACAGGCTCCCCGCAGAGCAGGGAACCCAATGCGGGGCTCGATCCCAGGACCCTGGGATCATGACCTGAGCTGAAGGCAGACGCTTAACGACTGAGCCACCCAGGCGCCCCAAAATCTTTACTATTTATAAAGTAAATTAGCATAGTACCTGGCACATGGTAAGTGTTCAGTGTTAGTTATTATTCCTCTACTGCATTTATCCATGGGCATTCTTTTTCATTCAGCCAGAGAATACCCATCCATATTTTATATATTTTAGCATATATTATACACACACACAGATTTTTTAAAGTTATTTTTTTCTACCTTTGTCTCTTTAATCCTGCGGAATTTGTTTTTTTTGTTTTTGTTTTTTGTTTTTTAATTTTGTTGAAGGACTTCTGAGTTTTTTTTTTTCTAAAGATTTTATTTATTTATTTGACAGAGAGAGAGAGAACAAGTAGGCAGAGAGGCAGGCAGAGGCAGAGGGAGAAGCAGGCTCCCCGCTGAGCAGGGAGCCCGATGCGGGGCTCGATCCCAGGACCCTGGGTTCATGACCTGAGTCCAAGGCAGATGTTGAACCTACTGAGCCACCCAGGCACCCTCCCTGTGGAATTTGTTTTGGAATGATGCTGTAGCTCTCCTACATGAATTGCTAGACACTTTCCCAGCACAATTTATTGAATGGGTGTTTTTGGTTGGTTGAAACATCCCTTAGCTTTTTTTGTCAGTTCTGAGAATGAGAAGTTTTCTAAACTTTGCTTTGATGTTTGTGGGAGTTGATGCATCAGAATCTGGTGTGGGTAGAGGTTTGTGATGAGGCCTTTATGATGTAAATTTTCTGCAGTGTATCTTAATAAAATTATTCAAAATGGAACAACACATACTTTCTTTTTTTTTATTATTATGTCACCATACAGTACATCATGAGTTTTTGATATAGTGTTCCATGATTCATTATTTTCTATTCCAGAGAACTATTTGGTCATCATTTTGGGCTTAATCAGCAATACAGGCACAGTGTGGGAGTTTGTTAGAAATGCAGAATCTCAGGCCCCTCTCCAGACCTGCTAAATCAGAATCTGCATTTTAGCAAGAGCACATGAAAGTGTGAGAAATACTAAGCTAGATCATACTTTAATGCATACCTATAAACACACATATACACACACACATACTTTTATTCTTGCAAAGTAATGCATATTCATTGTATAATATTTGGAAATTTTAGTGAACTGTAAAGAAAGAAAAATCACATAAAATCCAGCCACCTAGAATTAGCCTCTGTGAGTATGATACTTTTCTAGAATTTTATTCATTAATTTATTTTTTTAAATTAGCATTGCAGGGGCGCCTGGGTGGCTCAGTTGGTTAAGCGACTGCCTTCGGCTCAGGTCATGATCCTGGAGTCCCTGGATCGAGTCCCACATCGGGCTCCCTGCTCGGCGGGGAGTCTGCTTCGTCCTCTGACCCTATCCCCTCTCATGTGTTCTCTCTCTCATTCTCTCTCTCTCAAATAAATAAATAAAAATCTTAAAAAAAAAAATTAGCATTGCAGTATACATACCACTGTGCATCCCGATTATTACCTTGCATTTTACACATGTACTAAATATTCTTCAAAATCGTGGTTTTTAATGGCTGCATGGTAATATACCCTATGGATAATGATCATTTACTTAGCCATAACTCCATTGTTAAATAGTTTCTGTCTCATTGGTATTGTGCTGTGAACATTCTTGTACATGCGTTTTGAATAAATATCTGATTAACTCCCAAAGATAGAATCCTACAGGATTAAAGAGTAGAAATAATTGTAGGCATCTTGATATCTATGGCCCAATTGTTGCAACAGTTTACCCTTAACAACAGTATACAAACATGCCTGCTGTGCTATCTCTTCTAGGCAGCATTTCTGTAATTCTTTATTTTGAAAAGAATATAGTTTGTAGTCTGATGATTATAGGCTCATAGGAAGTTGGAAAGTAGTAAGTAGTAGAGTCCCTTGAGCCCTTCACCCAGTCTCTCAATGGTGACATCTTATGTAACTGTAGGGCAACATCAAAGCCAAGAAACTGGCATACAGTGGTACAATACTGAACTAGACTACAGATTTTATTCAGATTTCACCAGTTTTTATATGTACTCATTTGTGTGTATGTGTGTGTTTGTGTGTGTGTATGTGTGTAGCTCTAGGCCATTGGATCCACATATAGACGTGTGTACTCACCACCACAGTCAGGATACAGAACCATTCTATCATCACAAAGGAACTGCCTTGTGCTACTCCTTTAGTCACACTCATCTGCCCCAGTCCCTGTCCCCTGGCAATCATCAATCTCTTCTTCATCTTTATGGTTTTGTCATTTCAAAAACGTTATATAAATGCAATCATACATTATGTAACCTTTTGAAATTGGCTTTTTTTCACTCAGAATGATGCTTTTGAGGTCTATTCAAGTTAACGTATGTATCACTATTTCACTCCTTTTTATTGCTGAGTAGTATTCCATTATGGGTATATTATCAGAGTTCGTATCAGAGACACTTTCATTGCTTCCAGTTTTCAACTACTCTGCATAAAGCTACATGAATGTTCATGTATATGTTTTTGAGTGGACAGAAGTTTTCATTTCTCAGAGATAAATACCCAAGAGTACAATTGCTGGGTTTTATGGTAAATGGATATATAGTTTTTTTTTTATGTTATGTTAATCACCATACATTACATCATTAGTTTTTGATGTAGTGTTCCACGATTCATTATTTGTGTATAACACCCAGTGCTCCATGCAGAACGTGCCCTCTTTAATACCCATCACCAGACTAACCCTTCCTCCCACCCCCCTCCCCTCTAAAACCCTCAGTCTGTTTTTCAGGGTCCATCGTCTCTCATGATTCATCTCCCCCTCTGATTTCCCCCCCTTCATTCTTCCCCTCCTGCTATCTTCTTCTTCTTCTTTTTTTTAACATATAACGTATTATTTGTTTCAGAGGTATAGGTCTGTGATTCAACAGTCTTACACAAATCACAGCACTCACCATAGCACATACCCTCCCCAATGTCTATCACCCTCCCACCTCCCACCACTCCAGCTAACCCTCAGTTTGTTTCCTGAGATTAAGAATTCCTCGTATCAGTGAGATCATATGATACATGTCTTTCTCTGATTGACTTATTTTGCTCAGCATAACACTCTCCAGTTCCATCCACGTTGTTGCAAATGGCAAGATTTCATTCCTTTTGATGGCTGCATAATACTCCATTGTATATATATACACCACTTCTTCTTTATCCATTCATCTGTCGATGGACAGCTTGGCTCTTTCCACAGTTTGGCTATTGTGGACATTGCTGCTATAAACATTGGGGTGCACATACCCCTTCGGATCACTACATTTGTATCTTTGGGGTAAATACCCAGTAGTACAATTGCTGGGTCATACGGCAGCTCTATTTTCAACTTTCTGAGGAACCTCCATCCTGTTTTCCAGAGTGGCTGCACCAGGTTGCATTCCCACCAGCAGTGTAGGAGGGTTCCCCTTTCTCTGCATCCCCGTCAACATCTGTCATTTCCTGACTTGTTAATTTTAGCCATTCTGACTGGTGTGAGGTGGTATCTCATTGAGGTTTTGATTTGGATTTCCCTGATGCCGAGCAATGTTGAGCACTTTTTCATGTGTCTGTTGGCCATTTGGATGTCTTCTTTGGAAAAATGTCTGTTCATGTCTTCTGCCCATTTCTTGATTGGATTCTTTGTTCTTTGGGTGTTGAGTTTGATAAGTTCTTTATAGATTTTGGATACTAGCCCTTTATCTGATATGTCATTTGCAAATATCTTCTCCCATTCTGTCAGTTGTCTTTTGGTTTTGTTGAATGTTTCTTTTGCTGTGCAAAAGCTTTTTATCTTGATGAAGTGCCAATAGTTCATTTTGGCCCTTGCTTCCCTTGCCTTTGGCGATGTGTCTAGGAAGAAGTTGCTGTGGCTGAGGTCGAAGAGGTTGCTGCCTGTGTTCTCCTCTAGGATTTTGATGGACTCCTGTCTCACATTGAGGTCTTTCATCCATTTTGAGTCTATTTTTGTGTGTGGTGTAAGGAAATGGTCCAGTTTCATTCTTCTGCATTTGTCCAATTTTCCCAGCACCATTTGTTGAAGAGACTGTCTTTTTTCCATTGGACATTCTTTCCTGCTTTGTCAAAGATGAGTTGACCATAGAGTTGAGGGTCCATTTCTGGGCTCTCTATTCTGTTCCACTGATCTATGTGTCTGTTTTTGTGCCAGTACCATACTGTCTTGATGATGACAGCTTTGTAATAGAGCTGGAAGTCTGGAATTGGGATGCCACCAGCTTTGCTTTTCTTTTTCAACATTCCTCTGGCTATTCGGGGTCTTTTCTGGTTCCATCCAAATTTTAGGATTATTTGTTCCATTTCTTTGAAAAAAGTGGATGGTATTTTGATGGGGATTGCATTGAATGTGTAGATTGCTCTAGGTAGCATTGACATCTTCACAATATTTGTTCTTCCAATCCATGAGCATGGAACGTTTTTCCAGTTCTTTGTGTCTTCCTCAATTTCTTTCATGAGTATTTTATAGTTTTCTGAGTACAGATCCTTTGCCTCTTTGATTAGATTTATTCCTAGGTATCTTATGGTTTTGGGTGCAATTGTAAATGGGATCGACTCCTTAATTTCTCTTTCTTCTGTCTTGTTGTTGGTGTATAGGAATGCCACTGATTTCTGTGCATTGATTTTATATCTCGCCACTTAACTGAATTCCTGTATGAGTTCTAGCAGTTTTGGGGTGGAGTCTTTTGGGTTTTCCACATAAAGTATCATATCATCTACAAAGAGTGAGAGTTTGACTTCTTCTTTGCCAATTTGGATGCCTTTTATTTCTTTTTGTTGTCTGACTGCTGTGGCTAGGACTTCTAATACTATGTTGAATAGCAGTGGTGATAGCGGACATCCCTGCCGTGTTCCTGACCTTAGGGGGAAAGCTCTCAGTTTTTCCCCATTGAGAATGATATTCGCTGTGGGTTTTTCATAGATGGCTTTTATGATATTGAGGTATGTTCCCTCTATCCCTATACCCTGAAGAGTTTTGATCAAGAAAGGATGCTGTACTTTGTCAAAAGCTATTTCTGCATCTATTGAGAGGATCATATGGTTCTTGTTCTTTCTTTTGTTAATGTATTGTATCACATTGATTGATTTGCAGATGTTGAACCAAACTTGCAGCCCAGGGATAAATCCCACTTGGTCATGGTGAATAATCCTTTTAATGTACTGTTGGATCCTATTGGCTAGTATTTTGGTGAGAATTTTTGCATCCATGTTTATCAAGGATATTGGTCTGTAATTCTCCTTTTTGATGGGGTCTTAGTCTGGTTTGGGGGTCAAGGTAATGGTGGCCTCAAAAAATGAGTTTGGAAGTTTTCCTTCCATTTCTATTTTTTGGAACAGTTTCAGAAGAATAGGTATTAATTCTTCTTGAAATGTTTGGTAAAATTCCCCTGGGAAGCCATCAGGCTCTGGGCTTTTGTTTGTTGGGAGATTTTTGATGACTGCTTCAATTTCCTTAGTGGTTATAGGTCTTTCAGGTTTTCTATTTCTTCCTGGTTCAGTTTGGGTAGTTGACACACCTCTAGGAATACATCCATTTCTTCCAGGTTATCTAATTTGCTGGCATATAGTTGCTCATAATATGTTCTTATAATTATTTGTATTTCTTTGGTGTTGGTTGTGATCTCTCCTCTTTCATTCATGATTTTGTTAATTTGGGTCATTTTTTTATTCTTTTTGATAAGTCTGGCCAGGGGTTTATCACTCTTGTTAATTCTTTCAAAGAACCAGCTCCTAGTTTTGTTGATCTGTTCTACTGTTCTTTTAGTTTCTGTTTCATTGATTTCTGCTCTGATCTTTCTTATTTCTCTTCTCCTGCTGGGTTTAGGCTTTATTTGCTGTTCTTTCTCCAGCTCCTTTAGGTGTAGGGTTAGGTTGTGTATTTGAGACTTTTCTTCTTTCTTGAGAAAGGCTTGTATTGCTATATCCTTTCCTCTTAGGACTGCCTTTGCTGTATCCCAAAGATTTTGAACAGTTGTGTTTTCATTTTCATTTGTTTCCATGAATTTTTTTAATCCTTCTTTAATTTCCTGGTTGACCCATTTATTCTTTAGTAGGATGCTCTTTAGCCTCCATGTATTTGAGTTCTTTCCGACTTTCCTTTTGTGATTGAGTTCTAGTTTCAAAGCACTGTGGTCTGAAAATATGCAGGGAATGATCCCAATCTTTTGGTACTGGTTGAGATATGATTTGTGACCTAGGATGTGATCTATTGTGGAGAATGTTCCATGGGCACTAGAGAAGAATGTGTATTCTGTTGCTTTGGGATGGAATGTTCTGAATATATCTGTGAAGTCCATTTGGTCCAGTGTGTCATTTAAGGTCTTTATTTCCTTGTTAATCTTTTGCTTAGATGATCTGTCCATGTCAGTGAGGGGGGTGTTAAAGTCCCCCACTATTATTGTATTGTTGTCGATGTGTTTCTTTGCTTTTGTTATTAATTGGCTTATATAATTGGCTGCTCCCATGTTAGGGGCATAGATATTTACAATTGTTAGATCTTCTTGTTGGATAGACCCTTTAAGTATGACATAGTTTCCTTCCTCATCTCTTATTACAGTCTTTGGTTTAAAATCTAATTTGCCTGATATAAGGATTGCCACCCCAGCTTTCTTTTGGTGTCCATTAGCATGGTAAATGGTTTTCCACCCCCTCACTTTCAATCTGGGGGTGTCTTTGGGTCTAAAATGAGTCTCTTGCAGACAGCGTATCAATGGGTCTTGTTTTTTAATCCAATCTGATAGCTTGTGTCTTTTGATTGGGGCATTGAGCCCATTCACATTCAGGGTAACTATTGAAAGATATGAATTTAGTGCCATTGTATTGCCTGTAAGGTGACTGTTACCGTATATTGTCTGTGTTCCTTTTTGGTTTATGTTGCTTTTAGGCTCTCTCTTTGCTTAGAGGACCCCTTTCAAGATTTCTTGTAGGGCTGGTTTTGTGTTTGCAAATTCCTTTAGTTTTTGTTTGTCCTGGAAGCTTTTTATCTCTCCTTCAATTTTCAATGACAGCCTAGCTGGATATAGTATTCTTGGCTGCATATTTTTCTCATTTAGTGCTCTAAATATATCCTGCCAGTCCTTTCTGGCCTGCCAGGTCTCTGTGGATAGGTCTGTTGCCAATCTAATGTTTCTACCATTGTAGCTTACAGATCTCTTATCCCGAGCTGCTTTCAGGATTTTCTCTTTGTCTCTGAGACTCGTAAGTTTTAGTATTAGATGTCGGGGTGTTGACCTATTGTTATTGATTTTGAGAGGGGTTCTCTGTGCCTCCTGGATTTTGATGCCTTTTTCCTTCCCCAAATTAGGGAAGTTCTCTGCTATAATTTGCTCCAATATACCGTCTGCCCCTCTCTCTCTTCTTCTTCTGGGATCCGAATTATTCTAACGTTGTTTTGTCTTATGGTATCGCTTATCTCTCGAATTCTGCTCTCGTGATCCAGTAGTTGTTTATCTCTCTTTTTCTCAGCATCTTTATTTTCCATCATTTGGTCTTCTATATCACTAATTCTCTCTACTACCTCATTTATCCTAGCAGTTAGAGCCTCCATTTTTTATTGCACCCCATTAATAGCCTTTTTGATTTCGACTTGGTTAGATTTTAGTTCTTTTATTTCTCCAGAAAGGGTTTCTCTAATAACCTCCATGTTTTCTTCAAGCCCAGCTAGTATCTTTAAAATCATCATTCTGAACTCTAGTTCCAACATTGTACTAATATCCGTATTGATTAGGTCCCTGGCAGTTGGTACTGCCTCTTGTTCTTTTTGTTGAGGTGATTTTTTCCATCTTATCATTTTGTCCAGAGGAGAATAGATGAATGAGAGAACAAAGTGCTAACAGGGTAACAACGTCCCCAGAAAATATACACTAAACAAATCAGAAAAGACCTGAAACCTGGGGAAAAGAAAGGGAAAGAAAGAAAAAAGAAAAAGGAAAAAATAAAAACAAACAAAAACAAAACAAAACAAAAAACAGAATATGATCAAATATGATCAGGCTGGTGCATAGATCAGTGCCACACAGTAGATTTTGGGTGTATTTTGGTCTGTTAGAAGAAAGTGCCTCCCAAAATTTTAAAGAAAGAAAAACTTATATATGTACAAAAATAAGGGTTAATATGATGAAGGGATGGAAAATGATTGTAAAGATGAAAATTATAAAAGATTTTATAAAAGGAATTGATAAAAATTTGGTTGAAAAAAGAAGAGGATTTAAAAAAAAAAGAAAAAAAGGGAGAGAATGTGATCAGGCAGGAGACTAGAACAAAGCCCTACACTAGAGATTTAGGGTATATTTTGATCTGTTAGAAGAAACTGTATCTCAAAATTTTAAAGAGAGAACAACTTACATATACACATATACCAAAAATAAGGGTAACTACTATGAAGGGATAGAATATGGCTCTAAAAATGAAAAATAAAAAATACATATATATATTTTTAAAGATTTTATTTATTTATTTGACAGAGAGAGTGCAAGTAGGCAGAGCGGCAGGCAGAGGGAGAGGGAGAAGCAGGCTTCCTGCCAAGCAGGGAGCCTGATGCGGGGCTTGATCCCAGGACCCTGGGATCATGACCTGAGCCGAAGGCAGACGCTTAACGACTGAGCCACCCAGGCGCCCCCAAAAATATTTTTTTTTTAAAAAAGGGATTGATAAGATGTTGCTTGAAAAGGGGAAAAAGAAAAATTCAAAAAAAAAAAAAGACAGTTAAAAAAAATTAACTTTGAAAGACTAAAGAATCATGGTAAAAAAGCCGTGAATTCTATGTGCAGTAGTCCCCTAGCGCTGGAGTTCTGCCGTTCTCATTGATCGGTAACCTTGGTCTTGGCCGGCTGTTCTCGCTGATCTTCTGGGGAGGGGCCTGTTGCCGTGGTTCCCAAATGTCTCTGCTGGAGGCGGAATTGCCCCGCCCTCGCCCCCTCCCGGCTAAGTCATCTGCTCGGCTTTGCTCTCCGGGGCTTTTGTTCCCTGCGAGCTTTCCATCCAGCTTTGGAGGCGGAGAGTGAAAATGGTGGCCTCCCAATCTCCGCCCCGGAGGAGCCGAGAACTCGGGGCCCCGCTCCTCAGTGCGCCCCCAGAGAAAGGCCATCAGTCACTCCCGGCTCCCCGGTCTCCGGCCGCACCCCGTGCTCACCCGGCCTGTGACCGCGCGCCTCTATCTCTGGCCCCCGACCCCGGGGGGAGTCTCCAAACCCAGCAGATCCCTGCGGTGCCCTCCCGCGCGGCTCCCCCCGGGGAAGAAGGTGAGTCTCCCCGGATCTGCCGCTTGTGGGGTCCCTGCTGGAGGAGCAGTTGCCCGACTGTGCCGCGGATCACGGTCAATGGCCACCCCGAGCTGAGAGCCCGCGCCTGGGCTCCGCCTCTGCAGCCGGCTTCCCTGCCCCAATACCTGGGAGCTCTGCCGCCCTCAGGCACCCCCGGTCTTTCTGTGACCCCGAGGGTCCTGAGACCACACTGTCCCACGAGGATTCCACCCCCCGCTTAGCCGCTGGAGCAACATCCCTCAGTGGAGCCAACTTCTAAAAGTTCTGATTTGGGGGCGCCTGGGTGGCTCAGATGGTTAAGTGTCTGCCCTCGCCTCAGGTCATGATCTCAGGGTCTTGGGATCGAGCCCCGCATCAGGCTCCCTACTCAGCGGGAAGCCTGCTTCTCTCTCTCCCTCTACTACTCCTCCCTGCTTGTACTCTCTCACTCTCTCTGTTGAATAAATAAATAAAATCTTTAAAAAAATAAAAAAAATAAAAGTTCCGATTGTGTGCTCCGCGGCTCTATCACTTGCCAGAAGCGGCCGACGGAGGCCCCTCCCCCGCCGTCTATCCTCCCGAATATCGCCTTGGATTCACTTCTCCGCAAGTCCCACCTTCCAGAAAGCGGTCGCTTTTCTGTTCGGAGAGTGTTGCTATTCTTTTCTTCAATCTCGTGTTGAGTTCGTAGTTGTTCAGAATGTTTTGATCCCTATCCAGCTGAATTCCTGGGACCAGACGAAATCTAGGTCTCCTACTCCTCCGCCATCTTGTTCCTGTTCAAATGGATATATAGTTTTGTAAAACTTTGCCATACTCTTTTTTAGAGTGGCTGTACCATTTTATATTCTCACCAGCAATGTATGGGTGATCCAGGCTCCACATCCTCTCCAGCATTTGGTATTGTCACTATTTTTATTTTAGCCATTCTGATAGGTAAGTAGTGATATCTCATTATCGTTTTAATGTCCATTTCCCTGCTGGCTAATCTTGAACATCTTCTCATGTGCTTATCTGCCATCCATAGCTTCTCTTTGGCGAAATGTCTGTCTTTTGCACAATTTCTAATTAGATTGTTTTCTTTTTACTGTTGAATTTTGAGAATATTTAATATATTCTGCTTGAGGTCTGTAGTTGAGTTAACAGTGTTATACTGATGTCAGTTTCCTGATTTTGATATTGTAGTACAGTTATATAAAATGTAGAGACAGGGCTAAGGGTTCAGGGGCTTCCAGTACTAAAGTGGGTTAACTTTTTCAGATATGGGATTTGCAGATATTTTCTCCCTATTTGTAGCTTTGTTTTTCATCCTCCTGATGGGGTCTTTACTCTGTAAAAACAGACCAGAAGTTTTTACACAGTTTAGTGAGAAGAATAGACAAGAAATTGCAAGTGAAGTATGGAGAGATGTAAAACACTACTGTTCACCACATTCATCCCTTGGCTGATGCCTTTTTTGTAGTCTCTGTAAGTAGCTATGAAAACGTTCCTTGTACCTTAGTGGTGTCGCACTGATCTGGCTTCATCTCCCGCTTCAGGCTGTAGGGCCTCCTCTGCTTTGAGAGTCCAGTCTTGGGCAGGAAATATATAAAGTGTCTCTGCCTCAGAAGGCCTTCAACTTCTTGTTCAGCTCCAATCTTTCTGCTAGATCTTTCTTGATCTCTTGGTGTATAAACCTTCTGCCTGGCTTTATGCTTCCAGAAGCCTGGGTTCCCAGCCTCTTTTTGATGGCTGGCATTGGCCCTGTGCCATTCCTTTCTTTGCTACTCTTCTGGTTTTGGCTTCTAACAACACCTGATCTGTGGTGTCGGCTACCCTGAAGTAGAATACAAAAGCTGTCATAACCCGTAGCTGCACAGCCTCATGAAAGAGCCATTTTAACCTAGAGAACTCAAGATAGGAAAAACTGCAAGATTAAGTTCTAATCTATTTGAAGGTAAAATTGAAGATGGCGTATATGCCGCATCCATCAGGGGCCAGGCATGAAAACACAAAGGGTACATGAACAAGGCACCGCACCCTGTAGGGTCCTGCCATTCTCTACTTGAAAGAAAAGAAAATGTGTGAGAAAGGGAAGAGAATAGAGGGAGAAAATGATCATATTTATTCCTTCTGAGTTCAGTTATCATGCATCATAACTAGAACCAGGATCTGCTTTTGTTTGATGAACATGATTAATCTTACAAATGAACAGTAATTAATTAGAGGAAATGACATTCATTCCTCTTGCCTGTCCTGCAATTCCAGATTTAAAGTCATTCTGTGAATTGAAGAGATGTTTAATAAATGCCAGTGTCGGGCTAGAGCCTGCTCATACCTTCCAGCAAGAGCTGATAGCACGTACCTCTTCCTGACTCTGCCTTCAGTGACATAGTGTTAGTAGTCTGAAGTCAGCCATTGTAAGAATATTTATGCCATGAAATCAGCAAACACTACACATCAGGACTTTTTTCTCTCTTGGGGAGTCACTTGTTCAACATTAACCAGTTCACCACTGGGTGCCTACCATTGGGTGATTGTGTAGACTCTGGGAGATGAGACACAGTCCTGCTCTCTGGGATCTCAAACTCTAGGAGTCACAATCCCCTTTTGGAGCCCAAACCTCTTCTGTCAGCTCTTTTCTTCAGTAGTCTCACCCTAGCCCACATTTTCCTTCCTTTCCCACTTCTCAGCCCTTCCTCTTTGTCTTTGGGAACTCGCATTTCACTGTTAAGCAGCTTCCTTATAATCTCATTGCTTTCTCTAACCACGTCTTGTCTTGCCTCGATTGAAGATTACATTTCTGAGGGTAGCCTTTTTTTTTTTTTTGCAACCCTCTCAAGTGGGACCCATGCTCCCATGCCCCCAGCCTGTAATGGGTCTCAAGGAGTGGCTGCCATTCTGTTGGTTTTCTGTGGCTGTTTCAGACTATTATTACACCACTTTTATTCAATTGCTCCTCTTCCCATACTATCCAATTAGACTATCTCCCTTTCATTAACCCAAAGAGGGAACGCAGTAGGAGGAACAGGTTTGGGAAGGAAGCTTTTTGACTGGGTGGTACTGGTGGGAGGTATTGCTGGGACATCAAGGTGGAAGATGTCCAGCTGGATATTGGAAATGCAGCTTTCAGGGGTCTTTGTAAGCAAGAGACTTTGTGGGATTTTCCTGGGCTCAGTACAGGGGTTCCTTTACTCTTCCTACTTCTTTTCTACCTACTTTACCTGCTTTTCTAGCACTGGATAAGGAAAAGACAACAGTCTACCAGAGATAAGACAAGATTTTGTTTTATCTTACAAATCATCAAATTAAAATGAATTTACACCTAGTGTACTTTCAGTAATATATATTACATTTTCACTTCAAAAATTGAGGATCCAGTGGTGTATGGCATACAGTTGTGGTTTACCACATGCATAAAAACAATTTACATGCTCGACAACAAAATCTTGTCAGCGTTCTCAAGTATTCAGTTAACCCCCCAAATCCCTTTCTGACCATTCTGATTAATTAAAGTACACTTTAATGCATAGGTCCGGGACAGCAAAACAAAAGCTTGCACTTTGGCAACCTTGATCTGTTTCACCATAAATAACAGGAAAGAAGAGAGGGGATCACAGCCTCCACTGGGATCTAGCTCCCTTTCTACATGTATAAGCCCGACCCGAGACTGCATACCCCAGTCTCATACAGATACTTTAGCAATTCACCTCTTGTTTTCCCTGGAGTGCACTCGTTGACATTGGAACACTAAGAACTTTTTGACAGATTTCTTAAGAAGAAAATCTCCCCTAACAGCTTTATTTTCCCTATCCTACCAATTACTGTCTACATGCTTTCAAATTCTGAGAAGAGCAAGGCAAGAACATGATACAGTTATCAGTCCAAGCACTTTCAATGCACTCTTCTAGAAGTCACCAAAGTGGTTTTTATTGTTCTTTTATCAGCAATTGAGATTTTTATAAAGTGTGTGCTATATTAATTATAGACCAGGTTGATGAGTTACTTTGCTATCAATCAATTTACAGAGCAATCATCATTACCAACCACTTAATCTTCACTGTGACAGCTTGTGATAATGCCCGAACATTCATGATTAATTTACAGTTTGCAATCCATATATGTCAAACAGATAGTGCATATAGTAATATTTGCCACAGTTAATGCAAAAAATGAAGGCAGCAAAACAGTTTTGTTATCATGTGGAAATGCACCTTTCTGGGGAGAAATAAGGATCTGAAGTGCATTCATGCATCTAGCTTATACGTAATTCCCCATAAATCTCTTGGGTTGTACATGCCAACCAGCCTTACACATCATTATGAATATTTAGCCAAATGCTAAAAAATGTTGACCCCATTTTACAGGTATAGAAATCAAGACATAGAAAAAATTTGTCAACATCCTACAAATAAAGTAGCATATAATTCTACATTTCTGATTGTAAGCAACTTCTGAATGGTATTGATGTGATGGAATAAAAAACAACAGTAGTGAAGGTTTGGAGGAAACCAGAGTCATTTTATTTTTCATTTCTTTTGCCTAAATCTAGTAAGATGAGATGCAGTATAAAATAGTGGTTAAGAACATATGGTGAGCGCTGTGAACTGTGTAAGACTGTTGAATCACAGACTTGTACCTCTGAAACAAATAATACATTGTATGTTAAAAAAAAAGAAGATAGTAGGAAGGGAAAAATGAAGGGGGGGAAATCAGAGGAGACGAACCATGAGAGACTATGGACTCTGAGAAACAAACTGAGGGTTCTAGAGGGGAGCGGGGTGGGGGGGTTAGCCTGGTGATGGGTATTCAAGAGGGCACATACTGAATGGAGCACTGGGTGTTATATGCAAACAATGAATCATGGAACACTACATCAAAAACTAATGATGTAATGTATGGTGATTAACATAACATAATAATAAAAACATACGGTGATTAACATAACATAATAAAATTTAAAAAAATGTTTCAAAAAAAAAGTGGTTAAGAACAGGCCTCTAGCATGACACTGTCTGGGTTCAGATTTTGGCTCCAACATTTCTTAGCTGTGTGATACTCAACGAGTAGCTTAATTTCTATGTGCTTTGGTTTCCTCATCTGTAACAATAGGGATGATGATGATAATGGTAGTACATGCATCATTGGATGCTAAGAACATTAAACAGTTAATATTTAAGGTGCTTAGAACACTGTGCGGCACATGGTAAGTGGTATATGAGTATTAGCTTATATATATAAAGATTTTGCAGAACTTGGTTGCAGATTGGTTAAATGTCTGCTGATCGACTTTTGTAGCATGTCTATATGGACTGTTGGTTTATTTGTCTTGTTCCATCCAGAATAGATAGCCATTCTCACTTCTGTGTAGTTCTCCTTCATTCACTACTTCAAGATTAAGTTCCCTCCTAGGCTTTCTTGCTTCAAGTTAAAGTAATTACAGATCTTTTCATCTTTTCATTGTAGCTCATATTTTCTTATACCTTAATCCCCTCTTTCCGGTGCCCCTAATTCATATCAGGAACTGTTTTGCCCATTGATGAGTATGATTCTGGATGCCCCCCCTTTTTAAAAAGATTTATTTATTTATTTTAGAGAGAGAGCAAGCAAGAGAGGAGAGGGACAGAGGCAGAGGAAGAAACTTTAGCAGACTCTATGCTTAGTGCAGAGCCCAACATGGGGCCCCATCTCAAGACCCCGAGATCGTGACCTGAGCCAAAACCAAAAGTCCAACGCTCAGTGCACTGCACCACCCAAGGACCCCTCTGGATGCCTTTTATAATGGAATGATGGTCTCCTATGTTTTGAAAGATGCATGAGAGATTGTCTAAGGCAGTGTTCTTCCAACTGTGGTGTGCAGGGGTGCCTGGGTGGCTCAGCTGGTTAAGCATCAAAAAAAAAAAAAAATGTGGTGAATCACCAATGGCTCTTATTACAAATAAGGATGCCTTGTACCCACCCTGAAGATTCTGACTCAGTAGATCTGCCGGTGGGCTCTGACAGCTTATTTTTAAAAATCTTACAGGTGATTCTGAAGCGGAAGGGTTGGGAGCCACTGCACTAGGGCATATACTTCCCTCCAGATAGAACCAGCTAGATCTACTGGGTTTAGATCCTCAAAAGACTCTTTAATAGGAAGCTGGAGCTTAATACGGTCAGGTATTATAGTCCCCTGTTCTCAAGGGGCTCTGTTATTATTATCATCATTAACAATATTTAAAATGGAATAATGAAGTTAACACTTATATAGCACTTATTATTTATCAGGCAATGTTCTAAATATATTATATTGACATACATCTATCAAGGTATTTAATCTCCATAACCTTGTGAGGTAGAGGCTACCTATCTTACCTTATTCAGGAGAACTATCTACCATCCTTGTTTTCACAAGCAGAAACAGAGATACAGAGAAGACACTAGCTAACCGTATTGACTACTTACCCTTTGCCAGGTTCTGGGCTCAGTAATTCTTTTACATGCATCTAATCCTCACAACAGTTAATGAGGACACTGAGACCTCAGTGAGGTAAGTTCTCTTCCAAAGTTCCTGCTGCTGGTGGGCGACAGCACCACAACTGGAACTCAGGTTTTACTGATCTAAAAGTCTGTTAGCCCTAGTTGTCAAGCTAGGTTATTGGCTTTTTCTTTTCGTAATATGGAGAGTAATAATGAGTGTATAACCATCACTGATCTGTAGATTCTTTCATGATGAGATAAAGGAGTTGGGAAAGATGTCATTCTTTGAAAAGGCTTTTGAAGAAAGTGGGAGGAGTTTCATTCAATATATTCTAGAGACAGGTCCACCTAAGTGCGAATCCAATAACTCAGGGCAGGAACCTCTTTCATGCCTTCCTCAAAGGAGTCTTTATAGAGATGTCCATGAAGCCCTAGGTTTTTCAGAGAAGGAAATGGAAGAGGAGGGGTTAGTCAAAGGGGCTTCTTGGCTGAAAATTGTCACTTCCTCCTAAGTCTTGAAAATGTTCTGAAATAAACCTCAGAGCACATGAGAAAAGGTGTTTGTGATGCATCTAGGTATGAAAGGCAATGCCTTTGAGTGACAAAATACTGGAATTTAGGGGAACATTTTTGATGTATTAAGGAGACAGAAAACCCTTGAACTTGGAACTGGACTGGAAGTCTGCTCTCTATGCACTGTTGGGAGGCTTATACAGATTTTGACTTTCTTATCTAGGAATTGTGTGATCCTAGAGATAAGACAGGAAAGTTCTTGCTGTAGTTCTTTGAGTGCCTAGGAGATTAAGAATATTTTTCTCTTGGGCAGAGTTTTGGATTGCTCCTGCTCTTTGTAGGCAGCTGCATTTTGGGACTGGATGGGATTCTACAGACTCAAAGGCGACAACCAGTTTATTTGGGGTATACGTAGTTCCTGTCCTTCACTACAAATAAAATGATGATAAAGCACAGGCAACATTAATGAGAAGCAACAATAGATAAATAGACATGTGGAATAGAATACAAGAAATAATCTGCCAACATATGGCAAAAAAATAAATAAATGAGGTGACAAAGGCCGTGTCCATCTGTGGTGATAAAGATGGGCTCCTTTGTAGGAAAGAATATGGTATTCCCAGGCCTTACCTGGGAGCTCGTTAAAATGCAGAATCTCAGGCCCCATCCTGGATCTACTGAATCTACATCTGCTTTTTAACAACCTCTACAGATGATTTGTTCTCACTTTAAACTTTGAGAAGTGCTGGGGTAGAAGAGTTAGTTAAGTTCTCATGTTTGCTGCTCCATTTTTGTGTTTTCTCTAGGAGGAAATCCCCCCTCCCTTTTTTTGTGGAAGGTAAAGGGGAAATGAACCTCTTCTTGAGTGGTAAATGTAGAGACCAACCTCAGAAAAAGCATAGAAGCATATTACTGTCTCCTTCTCTGGTCCTGACAGTGAAAGAGAAACCAAGCAATGGCTGGGCCTTCCCATTTCCATTACATGCTGTAAATAGGAACATAAAAATCATTACCTCATTCTCCATAAACATCTCTGAGCAAGGCTTTGTGCATGTGACAATCACTTGGTTGTGACACTTTTGTTCATAGCTGAAAAGTATTGAGAAGCATCCCTAAATTGGCTTCAAATTTGGGGTAGGTGAGGAACTGCTGGGGGGAGTTAAATGGAGTTGGCAAAGAATCATTCTGACAGGGTAGGTATTAAGACTAACTACTTTTGTAGTGGTATATGGGAGCCTGGAGCACTGGCTGTAATTGAAAACCCGCATCTCCCTTTTGTTATACAAGTAGACAGTGAAGGCCCCATAGTTGAAAGTATTCTAAAGTTATTTTCAGCCTATATAGGGACTTTGTCTCATAGTAAAAAGCACCAATATAAAACCTTTTGTTTTTATTCGGTAAACTATTGACAGGTGGAATCTGTGTGGCTTTCTCATCATGGAGCTAAATGAAAATACCAGCTGCACAGTTTGGGTTCTGATTGTGGTTAAGTATATAGTTTAGTAAGAAAAAGTTTGGGGCAGTCAAACAATCCAAGGGGTAACCACCTACTAGTAGTGTGAATGGAGCTGTGCTTCTAAATGTAACACTATTTTGCAGGGCTTCTAGGGACTACAGAATACCATGAAACATGATTTGTATATATAAGTCCATTGTCACATTGAGACAGTTCCTAAACAGTATCTACAAATAACAGCCAGACTTTGGATCCTCAATAGAATGATAAAATTTATTGATAGTCCTGCCAAGTCTGTGACCTCCAGCTACTCGGCCAAGGCAGTTTCTTAAGAGTACATGGGGGATGACATCAGAATTTGAATCCAGACCCAGCTTACTTGAGACCTCACAATTATGTTTTCTATCCATCATCAGCAATGAATGGATGGCCTTACTTGGTTATACCTCCTGGAAAGAACTGAAGAATCACCTACTTACATCTAGGAAAACCTACCAATCAATGAGCCAGTCTACCCACCATGCAGCCAATTTGCCTGAATACCAATCAAGCAAGCAAGCAAGCAAGCAAGCAACCAACCAACCAACCAACCAACAAATCAATTGAATTCCACAAATTCTTAAGCTCTTTGTACCAGATACTGTGCTAGGTGAGGATAGTATAAAATTTAATGAGGTAAGGTCCCTGGTCTTGAGGAAAAGACAGACATTTAAAGAAATAATATTATATGATAAATGGTAAAATAAAGGAAACCATGTTTTCTGCCTGGAAAAGTGGTGAGATGGAGGGACAGGTCCAGGTAACATATAGAAAGGAGATGACATTTCAACTTTGTTTTAAAGAATGAGTCTGAATGGTGAGATAACCTCTCCAGACCTAGGTAACAGCATGAGCAAGATCATGGAGGCAATCAAAGGTCATGGTTTGTTTAGAGAACAGTGAGGATTGAGGATAGCATGGGGGTGGGGAAGTTATAGCACATAAGTGCCATCTTCCACATGCCTAAATAGATTAATCTGAGCTCACATTATAGCTGTTCAGCAGCTGGATTTCTCTAAAATAACCCAAATAGGCTTGAAAATTTGTCATTTCCCACATGGAAAGATTTAGACCCCTACTAAGCCAAGTGTTTTCACCTGAATATTAAGAGGTTTGGGTAGCTAGATCATTTCTAAGGGCTCTTCCAACCCTAATGTTTTTAGTTTCCATGTTTAGGTTTGAAAGGTAGGTAATTAGATAGAAATGTTTAAACCTTAAAGGAAGGAGGTATATTTCAAGCTGAAAGGTATCACTAGGTATTTCAGTCTGTTCTCAATTTCTGTCTCAATGTCACAGCTCTAAGGTGTTAGTTTGAACTCTTTGATAGTTCTT
The DNA here is from genome assembly GCF_011800145.1 of Mirounga leonina. NCBI lineage: Eukaryota > Metazoa > Chordata > Mammalia > Carnivora > Phocidae > Mirounga > Mirounga leonina. The sequence continues at coordinate 4,904,057 of NW_023270163.1, forward strand.
AACTTTGACAAAGATGCTAAGGTGTGGGCCTTGTCAACTTTTTTTTCTTTGTGTTGTGTTTACTTTTTCTGATTTAAAGAATGGCTTGTAATGAAAATGCATTCAAGTGTCTGTGCTGTGCGTGGCGTTGTGCTGATTTGCATGACCTCTTAGCTGCATGGTGATTAGAAGTAAGAAAGAACACAAGGCCCTAGAAGAGGGAGCTGTTATGAAATGTCAATGAAGATGATTCATCATAGCAGATGACCAGGCTTGTCTCTAGGCGTATTGGCCAAGAGAAAGTTTTGTCTGTGATACTTTCTCACTTTCCCTTTCTATATCCTTGTCCCCTTTATTCTCTTTTCCCTTGGAAGTACCACGTAGTCATCTGGAATGAGGAGATATTTTTTGGCAAGGAATTTACTAGAATCTCTTGAATATCATTACACGGATAACCACTTATTCTACCTACTTACTTGTTGAGCCTTTAATAGGCCTATCTGCTTGTAAGACAGTCAGATGTCTTGACAAAGATTTTCTCCTTAACCAAACTTTATTCAGGTTCCTCTGAGTCTTCTTCTTGATTAGGCCTTGACCTTGGCTGAGCCCAGTTTTAGCAAAGAATATTGGTAAGTCAATTTATCAAGAATCCCCTCACCTTTGGAATCTAACCAAGCTCCTCTTTTCCTATTGTTTATGTGTGATCAACTCCTCATTGCAAGAATCCTATTAAGTCAGTTTAGTAAGAGTCTCTACCCTTGATATCTAATCAAGTTCCTCTTTGTAATTTTCTCTTCACTGTTCTCTTCACTCTTCTCATTTGCTACAAATCCCCAGCTGTCTTGCCATATTGGAAACTGAGTTCAGTCTCTCCCCCTAATCGTGATTGTCTCTCCCTTATTGCAGTAATCTTGAATAAATTCTCCCTTACCATTTTAACAAGTGCCAGAATAATTTCTCTTTGACAGTCTGCATGTGTCTTTGTGGTAGGCAGAATTCTAAGATAGCACCCATAACCTTCACCACGACCCCCAGGCCCCAGTATTACTCCCATGGTTATTGTGTTACATGGCAAAAGGAATTTTGCCGATGTGATTAAGGTCATTAACTAGTTGACCCTAAGGTAAAGAAATTGTGGAGGCTGGCCTATCCCAATCATGTAAGCCTGTTAAAAACAGAGTTTTCCCATATGGTAGCAGAAAAGGAAGTCAGAGAGATTCAAAGAATGAGAAAGGATTTAATGTACCATTGTTGATTTGAATATGGAGGAGCTAGGTGGGAAGGATCTAAGAGTGGCTTCTAGTTGCTGAGAGTAGTCCATGGTCAACAGCCAGCAAGTAAGCAGGACTTCAGTCCTGTTGCTGCAAGGAACTGAATTCTGCCAACAACTTGAGTGAACTTGGAGGTAGAGTCTTCCCCTAGAGTCTCTCAAGAAGAGCCCAGGCTAGTTCACCTTTTATTTTTTCAATTGCTGATACCTTGATTTTGGCCTTAAGGAGACATAAGCAGGGAACTCAGATGAGCCTGCTCAGAATTCTGACCTATAGAACAGTGATCTAATGGGTGTTATTTTAAGCCACAAAGTTTGTGGTAATTTGTTACACAGCAATAAAAAACTAATATATCTTATTCACATATCAGGGAGAAGGTTGATTGCCTGCCAACTTTTAGTCAGCTCTGCAATTTTCTTTATATGGCATGAAACCATATGGCCAGGTTTTTCTTAAATTCAGTCATCTCAATTCCCTTATTTAGAAGACAGGTAAAATCAGCTCTTTAGGATTTCACATTGAAAATAGAAGTTAGCAGTGTTTATAACACAAGCTCATTCACTTAACAAATATTTATTGGAGGTCTACTATGTGTAAAGTACTCAGTGATACATAAAATCATTTAGGATATGATCGAGGGTTTTATAGGCAGCTGATTTCTTACACCTGCTTTTTTTTTTTTATAGAATTAGAACCTACATGAGGAGAATCAGTTTTTTAAAATCTATATCTCTATCTATCTATCTATCAAGATATTTAGTTTAAGAAATTGGCTCATGCCATTGTGAAGGCTTGGCAAGTCCCAAATCTGCAAGGTAGACTGTCAGGCTGTAGAGATACAGGGAAGAATTCCTTGTTCTTTCAGGGAGTTCAGTCTTTTTCTCTGAAAGCCTGATTAGATGAGGCCCACCCACATTATGGAGGGTGTTCTACTTTACTCAAAGTCTATGGATTTATTTTTTTCTTTTTTTTTTTAGATTTAAATGTTAATCTCATTTAAAAAAATACCTTTACAGAGACATCTAGAATAATGTTTGACCAAATATCTGAGTACCGTGGTCTGGCCAAGTTGACACATAAAATTAACGATCACATTCTCTATCATGAGCAGAGCAGCTGAAGATCAGGCTTCCGCCTCTTCCTGACAGTCAACAGGGAAAGAGACCTATTTAGTTGCTTGCCAGAGACAGTTTACTGCCAGAGAGGGAGTAAGAGAATCCCTTTGCTTGCCCAGTGACTTCTGCCTCATACCTAGCAATCTGATGAACCTTTCTTCTTTCCTCGAGGAGGATCCAGGGGAGGGCTGGAGAAAAGAATGGAAAGTTTCTCATAAGCTCTGGAGATAACAGAAATGTCCTGACTGAGACAGGAACTTGGGGAGTAGAAGAGAAGAGTTCTTCCAAAATACAGTGCCTGCCTTCAAAGAGGTTATAACCTAATTGGAATAATACAGAAATGACAGGTGAGCCTTGCCCCTCCTGTTCTTTCGAGGAGAAATCAAAGAATTTGTATAATCGACATTACACAATTGTCCCTCTTTATCAGCGGTCTCACTTTCCATGGTTTCAGTTACCCATGGTCCACTGCGGTCCAGAAGCAGAGATGATCCTCCTTCGGATGTATTGTCAGAAGTTCAAAGTAGCCTAATGCTACATCACATGCCTACCTACGTCATTCTCCCCACTTCGTCCCGTCACATAGGCATTTTATCATTTCACTTCATCACAAGAAGGGTGAGTAGAGTACAATACAGTATTTTTGAGAGAGAGACCACATTCACATACCTTTTATTACAATATGTCATTATAAGTGTCCTATTTTATTATTAGTTATTGTTGTTAATCTCTTACTGTGCCTAATTTATAAATTAAGTTTTATCACAGGTATATATGTATAGGGAAAAATGGATATATACACACCATTTTATATATATACACACACACACACCATTTTATATATATTTTATATACATATAAATATGTGTATATATATTTACACACACCATTTTGTATATATATATATATATATGTATATATATATGTATATATACAGGGTTCAGTACTATCTGCAGTTTCAGGCATCCACTGGGGGTCTTGGAACATTCCTCCATGGATAAAGGGGAGACTATTATAAATCATGTAGGGAGAAATAATTCCAACCATGAGTTACAAACTCAGTGATTCTAAGCTGTCAATTAGGACCCAGGAAAAGGACACACTATTACTTTGTTCAAGACCAACAGAGTCTTAGGAATAAGAGCCTGAGCTCAGACAGACCTGAGTTCAAATAGTGACTAGGGCCACCTGCTGTGTGTATGTGTGTGTGATCTATAAAATGAGGGTATGCATATCTACCTCCCAAAGCTTTGTGAGGATGGTTTGAGATATCTTATGGAAGGCACATCAGACAGTGCCCAGAGCATAGTAGGAGATTGACAAACTGGAGTTTGTATTATTGTGAATAGTAGCAGTACCATCAGGAGAGATGCCAGAAATGGAGGGTGCATGAAATGAGTCCATTCTTGAATACTCACTGAAGAGTATGGGCTTGTTTGTAGACCTACTCACCTTTGTCAGTGGATAGCAAATGGGGAGCAATAGATCCTTTCTCAGTCCTTCCTTCTTGTCTCATAAGTGACATTAACAGGACCTGTACACAAGAAATAAATATGAAAAATCAAAAGTATATATATTGTTTACCCTGCACATTATTTGCTGTCTTATATTGTGCCATGACTTTTGTATCGAGCTTTGTGACCTTGAATGGAAACAGCAAGTTACTTTGGATTTAATTGTTGTAATTTATTGCTTTTTCTGCCTTCAGCTGCTGACTGTAAATTTTTGTAGAGAAACACAAAATCACTTCCTGTTCTTGACACATAAAGGGCTTTTTCCCCCTAGTTATGCTCATAATTTTATGCTGGGTGACCTTTGCATCTGTGGCTTGGTTTTATGATTTAAAAACTGTGCTTTGGCTGACAGACAATTCTGGAAATGATTTTTTTTTTTTTTTTTTTACCTAATGCAAATTGCCTGAGCCCAAGATATAACGCAAGTTCCTCTCTTTATATTTCCTGTTAGCATCGCCAGCGTCATGCTGCCTATAAATCAATTAATCTGCCCTGGATGAGAGGCTCAAGTCCTGTGAAAACTGCTTGAGAAAATACCTTTGTCTCTACCACCTTTCACTTCCAACATGGAATTCCTGTAAAATCACATTAAGAGGCAGTTGGAACTAAAAACAATCAGTTAATTTCTTGTTTAGATAATAGGCTCAGTTCTGATCTATAACAAGGTTCATTTGAGTGGGGAAGAAGAATTTTTGTCCTGATTATTACTTGGTTGTGTCTGAAGCCTTATCCTCTTTCCCTTGCCCTGTTGTGTGTGAAGAAAAGGAAGGTAATTGGTCTGTGCACAGCCCCCACTGGTTTTTGATTGTGGAAACACAGGCCAAGGCCTGAGCATCTTGTCGACTCAGTTGAACAGATGGAAAGCATGAAGATTCACCCTCAGCAGCAGGTTAGAATTTGGCAACTTGAGTTTATGAGATTTAATATTCATATGAATAAATAATAAGGAAGAAAAAGTATTTATCCCCCACAAACTTAAAATAATTTCTCCTTTCACAAAAATGCAATAAAAGCAAAATTAAAAGAAGTATTTTATTTTCTCATAAGCACTAATGAACAAGGGCAGAGTGGTCCTGGACTTGGAACTGTAGCTCATAAGCCCCATTTAAGGCCATACCACCCATAACCCCTCAGCAGGCCAATTGCATGTTGAAATCCATGGGGAATTCACCAACTTCTGGAGGAGAAGATCAAGTCTCAGAGAAGCTCCTGCTTCTAAATTCATTCACTTTCCTCTGTTCTTTTTATGGTACATGTATTATGATGATCAGTTTTATTACTGCTAGAGCCATTTAAGAGGAAACATGTTGGCAGATGATTAAGGGTGACCATGTCCACTGGTGAAGTTACTGCAAGGCCTTGCAAAAGCACAGTGCTAACCTGTGCACAGACTCATGGGATTTTGCATTCATTTCTTTATAGATTATGCCTGTACACAGGGAACAAAATATGAAAATAAGGGGGCAGAGCAGACATTAAGGAGTTGAAACCATTTTCACAGCAGTATCTTGTAAGCTTTCCAGTATCCTCTGACTTATCAAGATCCAAACTCTCACAGCTGGTGCACATTTTGATGCCAAATGACTGGCGTGGCTGAAATTGGAAGTCACCATGTTTCCCTGTATCAATGTAGTCTTCTCATTGTCCCATGTAACTTCCGAATGTAAGTTTGGATTGTAAAGAGAGTATATTTTTGGGGAGTGCAGGCTTTTTGAGCTTAGGTCTAGGCCAAGGAGATGTATGCCTGAGAAGTCAAATGAAACGAAAATCCTGCTGAGTGCCTGCTTTAAAGTTGTCAACCAGGGATGTGCCAAAGCTATTGGCAGAAGTTCAGGTTCTTTCGAACAAGGGCAATGTACCAATCCAAGAACCAAGGACAGCAAAGGAACTGTGTGCTTGTGCTCTCCCATATTGGCTCATTAGGTTTGAGTCACCCATTCTTAATAGGAATCATTCTCTGGCTGCTGGCAGTATCAACCTAACAAGAGCAGGCCCAAATTTAGGGTTTTAAGGGCCATTCAGAGGACAAGGGAGCAACTAGAGCAATGCTAACAGAGTCGTTGAGCTGGATGGAGTCAAGAGTGGTGGTGTATCCATCTGAGGAAAGGTGTTCTGAGCATCTGATTCATGGAGTCAGTCTGAAGAGTAAAGCAAAATGATTTAAGTTTCCAAAGCACACGTGCATGAATGTATGTGTGTGCACACATGCACACTCATGATGTCTGTGCTTGCAAATGTGGATCTCCTGATGTCCTCAGGACATCATCTTTTGGAGAGAGCTCTCAGGTTTGAAGGTTCAGTCCAGTTTCTGAGCCCCTCCGATGGGAGCAGAGCCAAAAGATCCTTGTGGTTGCTGGGTTCTAGAATTAGCCTCATTTCCATTGGCCCTGAATGTCTAATGTGCTTGGTGGTGTTCCTAGTTCTTTCAGATGCTTACCAAATCGCAACGTTCCCACTCGCACCATGTCCACTGGGCTTCTGTGCCTGAGTTCATGGTTTGGTTTTGAGTTTCCCACTGGGACTAAGTTTGTTTTCAATACCTGCCCACTTTGGCTCAGTTCTTATACTCAGATATTGACTCTTTCCTTCACCAAACCCTACATTCAAGAGTTCCTTTAACCTTTAACCTTGAGACATCGGCCTGCGTGCTGCTCTAACAAATACCCTACAGTTCGATCAGTGCCCCTCACCCTGGTTGGATAGACTGCAGTCTTCTTTTGTCTCCTCATCTGAATAGATTAAGATGTCAGAGCGTGTCATTTGCTTGAGATTTTCTGTTTGATGACAATCAACATCTGAGAGTTCATACTTTGACAAAAAGAGCATTTGGGGGTTAGAATACCTTGAAATGTCAGAATGAATGGAAGTATTAAATAACTAGTAATCTTAGTGTGTTTTAGTAATATATAACCTAGTTGTATATAATTTCATTTTTTTAAACAACTCATCACTGGTCTCATGTATTCCTAGTTCTGACTCTGATTTGGTCATTAGCAGTATCATTTTGTATCAGTGTTTCCTTTTATATATGTTACAAACTTTATTGAAGTGTTTATAAGCAGGGCTTGTCACACATATGTGAAAGTGACGTATGTATTGTAATGAAATCTGTCACATTTATAATTCATTGAATAGAACAGGTAGGAAACAGACTGGTTTTATGTAAACCCAAATTTAGAATTTCAAGGACTTCTAAGTCAGTCTTCTTTATTTTTATTTTTATTTTTTTAAAGTAAGCTCTATGGCCAGCATGGGGCTCAAACTCAAGACCCCGAGATCAAAAGTTGCATGCTCTGTAACTTGTTGTTCTTTAGAAACAGACTGGTGGGCAGGGGATAAAAGACAAAGGAGGAAGGGCTTAATGAGGATGAATCATTTTATTATCAGATAATATATTTCCCCATCATTTCTCTACTCTTTTGGGTTTTCATAACTGTAAATATACCATATGTGGTAATTTTATAAAGATGCCAAATTATAAATAATACCTCCTAACACTGCTAAACCAACAAAGGAGTTTTTAATCCATCCCCAGTGCTAAAATATTGCATATATTTCCATTTTCCCCAGGTCAACACCTTGTTACCAATAATTGCCAAAAGCTTACAGTGGGACCTAAATAGATTTCTAAATACCCAGAGGAAGGGAGGGGTGGTCCTACCTTCCAAAGCCACCAGATTTGCTTCCTTGGGGTCTCCTGAGGCATCCAGGGCGGTGGGGGGGAGTCCAGGCAGAGGAAGGGGTGAGGTGGCTTGGAGCCCAGCAACACTTACTCTTCGTGCTCTGTGCAGAACACTTTTTGTGCAGGTTTTGCGGTCAAACTCCTGCTCTGGATGTGCGTGTATTTATTGGTTTAAAGTTTTTGAATATGTTGCTGATTAACAGGAGCTACACTTGAGATTAAGAGGGGCTGAAATGTCAAGCTGAGGCATGTTCCTGCCCATAGAATAGCACACGTGAGGTCACTACTAGGCACATGTGTACAGATCCTTAGCTATGTGAATTATCATTTTTCCAAGACGAGGCAACCAAAGAAGTCCAGAAACAAATTAGATGTTGAGGCAAATGCCAGTTCAACTGACAATCACAACACCGGATTTCAAAACTTCTGTATATCCCAGACAGTTTTGTTCTTGTCATTAACGGACTTGATTAATAAGTAAATAGTCTCACCTTTGAACTCGTGTATAATACACCTAGCAAAATCAGTTTGATATATTAAATCTCCATTTGAGATTATGTTTTAAAAAAAATCTCACTGATCAAAACCTTAAAAGCTTTAAAGCTGGGCGCCTGGGTGGCTCAGTTGGTTAAGCGACTGCCTTCAGCTCAGGTCATGATCCCAGGGTCCTGGGATCGAGTCCCGCATCGGGCTCCCTGCTCTGCGGGGAGCCTGCTTCTCCCTCTCCCACTCCCCCTGCTTGTGTCCCCTCTCTCGCTGTGTCTCTCTCTCTGTCAAATAAATAAATAAAATCTTTAAAAAAAAAAAAAGCTTTAAAGCTCACTGATTTAATGAAAATAGTGTCTCTTTTACTGTAATGATAATGGTAATAATAATAGTTCTTACTAAGTATGATCTTACCTATGATCTCATTTGTTACAATAGCCCAGTACAATAGGTAGCATGAGAATTGTCATTTCTATTTTACTGATGAGACAATTAAAGCGTGAAAAGGTAAAATGACTTACTCAGAGTCACAGGGCTATTGTGGCCCAAAGCCAGGATTCCAATCCACTTCTTGATTCCTCACTCACTGATTTTTGCTCGACCTGCCTTGCAGCCATACTGCCTAAATGTTCCCTGTTTCCAAGTCAGGGACCCTTTCTCCCGCGTGGAGAGCCTCTGATGCCGTGGTTCACAGGGAGATGCATATGTCTCTCAAGGAGGGAGATTCTTGGTATGCCTTGGATTCCGCCCAGTGTGGTGAACTAGGAGGTGCCACGCTGGACTTGAATGGTGATACGAGCCCAAGATGAGAAGTTAATTAGACCTTTCGATATCTAATGAGGTTTCCCATAATTTATCACCAGTAGAGAGCACTATAAGATTAGAATTAATGGCAGGCCTTCCTTGAAGAAAGGATTGTTTATATCATGAATGTATGACAAAGGCAGAGTTAAAATGATTGATTTTAAGCAAGAATGATCTGCCCTTGTAGTAGTAGATCATTTCCATCAGTTGAATCTTTAGAGAGCAGTCATTCAAAACTTGCATTTAAATATAATATCAATATTAAAAGAAGTAGGCATTGCTTGCTTGCTGAAGTGAAATGGAAGAGATTCCATTCTGAATCAGAACCCAGGCTTGCCTGCTTTCTCCTTGAATATCTTGCTTCCAAACTGCTGCTGGAGTATTCATAACATAGAGCTCCTTCTCTCTTCCAGCTCCTGTTGTTGCAAATGGGACTTCACACATACGGAATAGGTTCTAACATCAGTTACTCAAAAATATTACAGGGCTTCATTCTGATTGCTTTTATTTCTCTTGCTTGGCATTTGCGGCTATTGGGTTTTCTTAAAACATTTTTCTGGTTATAAATATAAAATCAAGATTCATTTCAGAAGTAGCCTTCAGTGTATTCATTGTATTCACATAGTTAAAAGACATGCAGTAAATACAAATCAGTGCTCACAGTCGATGGACTGAAATATTGGCATTTAGTTGCAACCCGATTATGGTATTTTACTAGTCTAAACGCTGAGATGTATCACACAATGACTTTCGTCCTGTGGAAAGCTTTGAAATGGATCTGCCTTAAAGATAGATGCATTTACACTTCATATGTTTTCCATCATTTTTTTTTTTTTACCAATTTGCCAGCTCCCCAAACTAGCGGTATTTAAACAAATTCTTCCCCCACAGCCATTTTGTTCTCTGATTTCACCCTGCCGTGAAGTCTCAATGTGAAATTGGCGATAGCATGATTGATCATTTAGCCGACAGCAGAATCATGAGCAAGGGGTAGAAACTTAGCTTCGTATCCAGTAAGAGGAGAAGCTAGAACGCAGAGGTACTAAAATACGAGTATCTCAAACGAAAACAGAGGTAACATGAGAGCTTTAATGTTTGAATAAATCTTCCCCCCCCCCGATAAATGTGCTTTCCTTTTCAATTTTGTTTCAGTACTCGGGTTTTCTTATAAGTAGTATATTTATTGAAAAGGCTCTCTTCCTTTACCCCTCCTTTATCGTAGTAGTAAAAGAACGCCCCCCGCGCCCCCCCCACTCACCCTTGCAAAATGATACTGCAAATGCTCTTTCCTCTAAGTCCTTAGTGACTTGTGTGCCTGAATAAGGAAGGGACATGTCCATACTAATACTGCACATTGGATGAGCCCCATTCAGAAAACAATCACAACCAGGTTTCTGTTTATACAGGTGCCATTAGGTGGGCTTCCGGTCACAGTGAGAAGTTAGCTAGCCAACCAGGTGCGCTGCACATGAGGGTAAGGTGTTTGCATTTTTAAAAGTGCAAGAAAGCTAACTGCTGGCATGAAAATTGGGTCCCCCAGACATAGGTTCTATTGTTTTATTTCCCTGGAGGGGCTCGATCTGCACTTAACCTAGTATATGGAACCACTGTGCCCATTGTTGCTATTGAATACCAAGTCCATTAACAAAGGTTTTTTTTTTTTTTATTTATTTTTTTAAAGATTTTATTTATTTATTTGACAGAGAGAGAGAGAGCGAGAGCAGGAACACAAGCAGGTGGAGTGGGAGAGCGAGAAGCAGGCTTCCTGCCGAGCAGGGAGCCCGATGTGGGACTCGATCCCAGGACCCTGAGATCATGACCTGAGCCGAAGGCAGACGCTTAACGACTGAGCCACCCAGGCGCCCTTAACAAAGGTTTTTATAGCCTTCAATAGGGTTTTCAATTGGAGGTTGTTGTTTTTAATTTTGCCTTTCATGTAGGGATCGGCATTTTAAGGCTACTGTGAAAGTTAATTTACTGACAATGACAGATAGCATCTATGAAATACAGGATGCAGTTCTTTAGAAAATACTAGTGTGAACTAGTGTGAATATATGATGAAAAGATTTCAAATTATTTAGGTTAAATATCCGATGAGACAATGGATATGAATGCCCTTTATGTACTCTAGAATCCCACCACAGCAAGATAGTATTTTTCTAATAATGTTTCAAATCTTACATATTTTGAATCTATTCTTTGGGGCTGACAATTTTATGTATACATGCATGTCTCTGAAGTGAAGGTGTGAGCAGAGGTTAACTAATAAGCCAAAATGGCAAGTACTGAGGCGCTTCCACTCAGCCTGTGTGAAGAAAGAGAGTAAAAAAAATCCAGAAAGTATCCCAAGGCTTTCTGTACGTCACAGAGCCCTTGCTCTTTCTAGCCCTTTCCAATTCAGGTTTCTTCTTGTTCGGTTGTTCAACAATTGCTTCCCATTTTTGCTTTATATTTGACTTATTGTCTTGTTTTCATAGTTGAGCTTAGAAATGATAAAAATAAAAGCATGAACAGAGGAACTTATCAGAAGCTTCCATCACTGAGCAGAAACTCTCAGATTTGGGGTGTGGTTCACTTGTGTCTTTCATGTAATTTTTGCTCTGTTTGCAGACCAGCCTTGTTCTGCAGAGAACTCATGGTTGCTGTTTTTCTCATTATTTCCTTAATTTCAAGTTCCAGTGATGTGCATGTGTGGGGCTTTAAGAATATTCTTCTTGTACTGTATGTATCCTCCTAACATATACCTAAGAGTCATGAGAATCAGGAGTAATAGGATAGCTCAACTTTTTTCTTATCTGGAAGATCTTGTATTACACAATAATAGAAAAGTAAAAAATTTGGAGCCAGAACACAACATATGGGTCTCCAAATATCACATGATCCTCTCTATACACTACATAGCACAGAGTTTGGCATAACCCACCTTGGACCAGGTCCAATGTAGTATTCAGTTACTGGCAGTGCTAGAAACACTTGGTGAATCATGGACTCGCCACTAACCAAGCAGTTCTCTGGCTCTGACCCCAAGGATGGTATAACAGTGAGACTCCTGTGTATTACATAGAAAGAAACACACACACACACACAAATATGGAAATGTAGGGAATGATCTTGTCCACCCACCCTCCAACAGGGTTTAACACATTCTTCTGCTTAATCCTTCACATCTGTAGACTAATATTACATTTGTTTCAATGACTCTATGACTGGTAATGTTCCCTCAAAATTGACTTCAGGAAGAATCTGTTACATCATTCTGCTATCTCCACCAGGGCCACACTGTAGATACTCAGTAAATTTTCATTTTAGTAATGAATGAATGCATCTGTTAGGATGAAAATGAGCATTTCCAAATTAGATTCATTTTGTTGGTCTTTCACCTTTGGTACCTCTAATTACGTTTCTCCTTTCCAAGATTGATCTCAAGCAATATTGTTGCTGTTTCTAATTTAAAAACCTCTGTCTCCTATATTAATTGAGAAAATGTTTACCAAATGCCTGGAATGGTGCTTGACACATGGTAGGCAGGCACCATTAGAATACAGGTTTGGGACGCCTGGGTGGCTCAGTTGGTTAAGCGACTGCCTTCGGCTCAGGTCATGATCCTGGAGTCCCGGGATCGAGTCCCGCATCGGGCTCCCTGCTCGGCAGGGAGTCTGCTTCTCCCTCTGACCCTCCCCCCTCTCATGTGTTCTCTCTCATTCTCTCTCTCTCAAATAAATAAATAAAATCTTAAAAAAAAAAAAAGAATACAGGTTTGTTTAGCTCTTCCTTTCCAACCAGGACTGGGCAGAATGAGGAAGAAGGGTGATGAGAAGAAGGGCCGTTCTGCCATCAACGAGGTAGTGACCAGAGAAAACACCATCAACATTCACAAGCGCATCCATGGAGTGGGTTTCTAGATGCGTGCCCCTCGGGCACTCAAAGAGATCCAGAAATGTGCCATGGAGTAGATGGGAACTCCAGATGTGTGCACTGACACCAGGCTCAACAAAGCTGTCTGGGCCAAAGGAATAAGGAATGTTTTATACTGTATCCATGTGCGGCTGTCCAGAAAATGTAATGAGAATGAAGATTCACCAAACAAGTTCTATACGTTGGTTCCCTATGTACCTGTCACCACTTTCAAAAATCTACAGGGGCACCTAGGTGGCACAGTCTGTTAAGCATCTGACTTCGCCTCACGTGATGACCTCAGGGTCCTGGGATCAAGCCCTGAGTTGGGCTCCCAGCTCAGTGGGGAGTCTGCTTGTCCCTCTTCCTCTGCCCCTCCTCTCACTTGTGCACATGCACACTCTCTCCCTCTCAAATAAATAAATCAAATCTTAAAAAAAAGATCTACAGACAGTTAATGTGGATGAGAACTAACCACTGATTGTCAAATAAAGGTATAAAACTGCAAAAAAATAAAAACAAAAGTTTGTTAAAAATAATGTGACTTGTACTGGTAGGTTCAATTGCTTTAAATAAAAGAAAAAATAAAAGGGTATGGCATCTACGAGCTGTAATGCAAACAAAGGAATTTAGGGATAGCTTTATACTATATAGGAAAAATAAGCTGAAAGGAAAGAAAATCCAAGAAGAAGGAAGAAAGGAAAGAATTGTTTCAGTCTCCTATTGATTAAAATTCCATCCTATTTTGGACAAAAATAAATGTCATTCTTCAGACTTTTTTTGACATTTAAAAAATTGTGATAATGGGGCACCTGGGTGGCTCAGTCGTTAAGTGTCTGCCTTCAGCTCAGGTCATGATCCCAGGATCCTGGGATCGAGCCCACATCGGGCTCCCTGCTCCGCGGGAAGTCTGCCTCTCCCTCTCCCACTTCCCCTGCTTGTGTTCCCTCTCTCGCTGTGTGTCTCTCTGTCAAATAAATAAATAAAATCTTTTTAAAAATTGCGATAAAATGTAATAGAATTTACCATTTTAACCATTTTAAAGTGTACAGTCCAGCAATATTTAGTACACTCACAATGTTGTGCATCGATCACCACTATCTAGTTCCAGAGCACTTTTATTACCCCAAAGGAAACCCCATACCCATTAAGCAGTTACTCTCCACTTTCCTCTCCTCTAAATCCTCTGTGGATTTGCCTACTATGGATATATGATATAAATGGAATCATACAATATGTGGCATTTAGCTACTGATTTATTTCATTTAGCGTAAACTTTTTGAGATTGACCCATGTAGCATGTATCAGTACTCAGCACTTCATTCTTTCTTGTGGCTGAATACTGTTTCATTGTGTGGATAGACCACATTTTGTTTATCTACTCATCTATTGATATACACTTAGGTTATTTCCACCTTTTGGTTGTTGTGAATAGTGCTGCGTGAACATTTGTGTGTAAGTTTTAATGTGAACGCCTGTTTTCAATTCTTTTAAACACATACATAGGTATGGTAATTCTATGAATAGCTTATTGAGGAACCACCATCGTGTTTTCTGCAGTGGATGAACCATTTTACATTCCCACCAGCGGTGTATGAAGGTTCCACCTTCTCCACATCTTCACCCACACTGATTATTTTCCACTTTTCAAATTGTAGCCATCCTAGTGGGTGTAATTCTTTTTTACTCTAAATGTCTTCCCAAAGCCCCACTCTGGAAGTCTGCAGTACCGTGCAGGGTGCAGAGGCATTCTGTAGCACCATTGCTGGCTGAGGGCCACATGGGGAAGGAGGCACTGTTTGGCCTTTATGCCTCTACGTCCCCATTCTGTATCTTTCCTTCATCCACCTTCAGTAGTGCCTCTTCTCTTCTTTTTTCAAGTGCTTAGTTTCTGCCTTGCTCAAGGTCTGACTTACTCACATCAAGAGAATTTTATAGCATCTCACTCCCGATGGGGACGTTTAATTTTAATAGGCCAACTAGACTTCTGAAATTTCCGGCATCAGTCAGTAGGCACAGGTTTAGGAGACAGAGAGTAGACAGTAGGCTTGCTTTGAGCAGCTATTAAACACAGTGTTCATGAGTTCCTAGTCTGTTGACTGGATAAATAAGTGATGCCTAGTGTGAACAAGGCTCTCATCAGAAAGCACATCAAAAGGAGTCTAATGGTCCCCTGTCAGGAGAGCAGTCATTCATTCATTTAATAAGAATTGGCCAGATGCTTAGTTTATGCCAGGCACTGGGCAAGGCACGATGGGTTGAATCTGTGCTAACTCCTACCCTCAAGGAGTTGTGTTTTTTTTTTAAAGATTTATTTATTTAAGAGAGAGAGAGAGAGTGTGCACTCAGAGGGAGGAGCAGAGGGAGAGGGAGAAGCAGACTCCCTGCTGAGCACAGAGCCCGACAACACAGGGCTCCATCCCAGGACCCTGAGATCGTGACCTGAGCCAAATCAAGAGTTGGACCCTTAACCAACTGAGCCACCCAGGTGCCCCTCAAGAAGTTGTTTTTACAAGTAGTAGGTAGGGCTGATGTTGCGGGTGTCCACATTATCTTCTGCTAGGGCTGCCTCATGAGTTGTGGAGAACATGTGTTCAGTGGCTGGCCGGGTATACAAATATAGTCTGTGCCCCCCAAAAAGGCAAAATGAACTTAGCAATACTCACTGTGAAGCTGTGACTCATACACGAAGGCTTTGGCTCCCCATTTCTTACACCCTAGAACAGCTCTGTCCAATACAGTAGCCACATGTGGTTTTGGAGCATTTGAAATGTGGTTAGCGCAACGAGGAACTGGATTTGGAATTATAATTAATGAAAACATTTATTTCAATTATACAATATAATGGATGGTATCAACTATAGTCACCATGTTATACAGTAGATCCTCAAACCTTATTCATCTTATGGCTTTTCTTTAAAACAAAAACAAAAACAAAAACCTTATTCATCTTAGAGCTGAAAGTTTGTACCCTTAGACCCACATTCTCCATCTTCCCCACCACTCCCACAGCCTCGGGCAACCAATTCTCTACTCTGCTTCTATGAGTTTGACTTTTTATTTAGATTCCACATATATGTGATATCATGCAGTATTTGTCTTTCTCTGTCTGACTTATTTCACTTAGCACAATGCCCTCAAGGTGCATTCATATTGTTGCAAATGGGAGGATTTCCTTTTTTCTCATGGCTGAATAATATTCCATTGTGTATATACACCACATCTTTTTTTTTTTTAATTATTTAAGACCTTTATTAACGGGTGCTTGCCATTTGTTGATTTTTTTGAAAAAATCAAGTTGTAAACTTTTTATTACAAATTAAAAATGAGGTTCTTAAAAATCTCAACTTGACCAGATATGAAACAATTTAAAAACCTTTAAAGGTGTATTGAGAAAAAACAGTTAAAAAAACAAAACAAAACACGTTTGTCATTACCAAAAAGAGACGTCTTTAGGTAAAAATAATAAAAACCCCACGCTGCATAGATAATTCAGATAGTTCTATTTATCTGGTCAATGTACACCACATCTTCTTTACCCATTCATCTGTTAAAGGACACTTAGGTTGTTTTCATGTCTTGGCTATTGTGAATGATGCTGCGATGAGCATGGGAATGCAGATATCTCTTTCAGATCCTGTTTTCATTTCCATATAATTAGTTGTGATTAATTCATATTTTAAAACTGATATTTGATTCAATTATTGGAAAGCTTTTAAATGTATTTAGAACAATTTGGGTATGTGAAACTACTTTACCAACAGTAAATGTTATGAGATCTAAATCTAGATCAAATATTTCCAATGAACATTTAGCATCTGAATTGAGGTATGTTGTAAGTGTAAAATACACAGCAGGTTTCAGAGACTTAGTATAAAAAAGAATGTAAATGGTCTCCTTAATTATTTTTTCTATAAATTATTTTTGAAATGATAATATTTTGGATATACAGAGTTAAAGAAAAAAACAATATTAAAATTATTTTCTCCTGTTTCCTTTTACTTTAAAAAAATGTGTCTACTAGACAACTTAAAATGGCTTCTGTGACTCACGTTGTCTTTCTACTGGATAGTGTGGCTCTAGAAGAACACCAGGGTCATCTAACGCTATTTAATGCAAGTGTATTTAGTATAAAACTTCCCCTTTGGAGTTCTATTATTCCATCGTTAACTCCCAAGGATACCATCACCTTGCCAAGCTTCTCAAGGCTGACTTCAAGCAAAATGGCCAAGAAGTGAAGCTACGCCTGGGACTTTCTCAGAGCCTTCTTTTTAAATGCATCCTTTCCTTCTCAGACCCTGTCCAATGCTCTCAAATCATGTTCCCGCAGGCTTTACTTGAGTGACAAAGCCATCCAATAGAGTAATTCACACTAAAATGATCTTAGTTCAATGTGTTATTCCTCTCAGAAATATCTGCATTTTAAAATTTATTGCCTGCAGGGAGCAACAGTTAACTCAAAGGGATGGATTTAAGGGTGACATTTTCCATACTGTGACCTCTAAACTTGAGAGATACTCTGCCAGCGGGACTTTCTTGATCCACTTTTCTAGTTATAAACAAAACAAACAAAAGCCCAGGTCTTCCTCAAGATTCTCTTCCTTTACCCACCTCCTGTCCTATGAATAAGTAGCCATTGACAGAAAAAATGATCTTCTGCTTTAGATAAATTTATCTGTTTCATACTGATGAGTGGGGATATTTATGGCCATTCAGAGGCAAAATGTGAAAAATTAATATGCCTTTAATTTCTTTCTTTGTTCTAGAAATGATAATGATGAGCAGTTTCCCTTTAACAAGACTGCTGGCTCCTTTAGGGTTGGCTGCCTAGAACTGAAAATACCAAATAAGTGTTCAGTCAATTTATTTGACTTTATTTTTTTGTGAGCTTTCCAAAAAATACATCCAATCTCAGTTGAGCACAACCTGTTAGCATGAAGAATCTAGGGGCAGGTGATAGGTCCCCTTTTTTATTCTTTCTAAGGGGATTTATGGCTTGAAGAACTGGACAACTTTTAAAACTGTATAACCTCTGGCATGGACTCTGTCTCTGTGTTTTAGTAGGGAATATTCAATATGAGATCATAGATATGACAAAATGGATATTGTTCTTCCCTGTGTAAGCATAACCATGTAATTATGTTTGTGATTTTTCTCTTAGTTCCTTAAAACTCTCTCTTCGGATGGAAGACTGATCTGTTGCATTTTTCTCCAAGAGTTGACAGAGAAAGAAAGATTTCAGTTTCTTTTCTTTGGGTTGAAATGGAGGGACCCCTTTGAACTGGAAAGAGAGGAACAATGTTAGGACTTTGTAGTCATGTTGTACTTATCAAGGATAGAGGAATGTGATTTTGGAGTACCCCCAAAAGCATTTTCTTTTACCGCCCCATTACCAATGGAGAACTTGAGACAGAATAGGGCTAAGCAGTTTCCCAGTGTTCCACAGTAAATTGGCAGTTGAATTGGGATTAGAATCTAGGTCTCCAAACCTTGGGGAGTTCTCCATTAGCTCAGATCATGTACGGCTCAGCAGTTTCTTTCACAAGATCCTCCTGACATGACACATGCCATCAGTCTTATTTTATAACAGATGTTTTGAGGGTGGAGCAGATGGTCTCTTCCCTTCACCCTCCCAGCCCTTGACTCCAGAGAGTCAGATCATGTCAGAAATGGCACTCACAGCCCTCTTTCCCCAGAGGTCCACCTCCCCGTCTGCTCATCCTTTTTTGTGTGCTCATCTTTCCTATGTTCAAGCAACACTGTTTTACTGTTCCCTTTTCTTATTAGGCTATGTACTTCCCACCGAAGACTTTTCTGTCATTCATGTTCTTGCTGTCCTGACTCTTCTTGAATGTTCGTAGTCTAGTCAGTGGGAAGACCACTGGCTTCTAAGACACTGGACTCTACATCCCATCATGACTCTTGGTGTAATGGATGACCTGTGACAAGTTGCTTTCTACCTTTATATCATGTGCATTTTGGGCTAACTTTCACCCCCCAGAAGTCTCCTATGGATACCACACAAGGACATTCTGTCATAGAGTACTTTGAAAGTCAGAAAAAAAGAACAAGGCCTCACCTACAAGTTCCCGATGCTCCATTGACTTAATTTACATATGGCTTAATCTCTACAGTAACACTTTTGTTCTTGAATGTCATTTCTACATTATTCTTCTTAAATATCTTAAAATGACCTCCTGGCATTCATTTTCTTTTTATCTAACTGGTGAACTTCCTGGAATTCATTTTCTTTTTATCTAACCAGTGAACTTTGTTTTGTGTCTTGAGGGAACCCAGTGTGAGAAGTATACATGTGTGCTTGTACTTACACACATGTGCATGTGGGCGCCTACACAGATGTGTATTCATGCACCTCTACCCATTTCAGGGCATTGTGTTTAATTATGGAAACATTGACCCTGGAGTCACAGATGCTTTTAATGCCCAGTCTTGATACTCACAAGCTGTGTGACTTTGGGAAGGTTATTTTACTTTTCAGCCCTGTATAGACACTCAGAACATTACTCCTATTGTGGGGAAGCAATGGAAGAAGTAAGTTGTGTTGGGAAACCATGAAAGCCAAAGAGAGGAAAGAAGGTTCCTCACTGGTGAGCCATCATCTCCAGGAGGGAACGGTTGCCCACTCCCCACCCCCCTAGGCAGTCCTGAGTAGATTAAGCTGCTAGGTTACATGTGAACTTGTTCCATTCTGGGAAATCCTGTAAGGGGAACGAGTCAGCATTTCTTCCAATACTGTAGACAAACTATCTCATTTACATTTTATTTTTTATTTTATTTTAAGTAGGGTCCACACCCAGCATGGAGCCCGACATGGGGCCTGAACTCATGACTGTGAGATCGAGACCTGAGCTGAGATCAAGAGTCGGATGCCCAACCGACTGAGCCACACAGGCACCCCTCATTTACATTTTA
The DNA here is from genome assembly GCF_011800145.1 of Mirounga leonina. Classification (NCBI taxonomy): domain Eukaryota; kingdom Metazoa; phylum Chordata; class Mammalia; order Carnivora; family Phocidae; genus Mirounga; species Mirounga leonina. The sequence goes on from NW_023270163.1 coordinate 4,923,735, forward strand.
ATGCAAGAAATGGATGGAAATGATGGTCATTTGCTTCTGACCATAGCCATAGTCGTTCAGTTTTTTAAAATTTTGCTATGTTATAAACAAAACAACCTTATAATTAATCCCAATGTACTTTCCTGTGTTGAGCTGAGTGGATATAATATGAGTGAGGATGTTGAATTATAAACTGAAAGATTCTCATTTTCCTGGTGAGTCTATCACAAAGCCCCCTTTGTCTTCACATATTGCAATACTTTTATCTGCAGCCAGTAATGGGCCTTGTTTTTACTCTCTTCTGTCCTAACTTGGGATTCCGTTGCATTTCACTCTGCTTATCTCTGTTTGAGGAAGTGCAGAATGCAGATGGAGAGCGCTGATTCTCCTTGGACATAACCTTGAAGTTGGACCCTAGAGGGTCTTAGGAATTTTCCAATTATTTATTCCAGTGTTAACATGTTTTATGATCTCCCTGGGCTCTTCTCTGCTCACACTAGCTCTGGTTAGGAGATTGGATTAAGTGACCTCTCATTAAGTGAATACCATTGCCCTTGGTTTCTTAATTTGGCTGCTAGCCAGTATCTGTCCCTTTCTACTTTTGGATTTGAAGTGTCACCTTTAGGTCTGAAACCGATTCTTGGATCATTGCAAGTAAAAAAGGTTCATTTAAAACAATTGAAGGGATTGATCATTTTTAAAGATGTCATCTTATTTGGTCATTGCTTCATTACCTTTTCAAAGTCTTTTTTAAAAACCCTGGTATAATGGCAGAGAAACCTTGTTGGAATATTGGCCCTCCAGAATGTACAGCCACCTTGAAGTACACTGATTTTTGTATAATCCCAGAACTAGAGGAAATTTCATGAGATCATTGAACCCAGCCTCTGCTTTTAAGTTCTCTTCCTAAATTCTCCATGATAGATGATTGCTCACTAGGGGTGGAAAATTCTATAATAACATTTGATAGCCTATTCCAATATCAGGACAGGTGTAGAGTTGAGACTCGTAAGACCTTGCTGTGTCTCACTGGAAATTAAATGAGATTCTTGCTCTCCTAATTTATTTGAGTTAACAAAATACCAGCCAGTATTCTACTCACAGAGGCTCAGATGTGAGGGCTGTGACATCTCTCACCAGAGTTGATTCAGCTGCTCTAGCTGATGAGAAGGCTGTCCCCTTCCTTCCTCGCTGCTCTGGGCTCAGTCAAAGAGGACAACCTTCCCAGATACTTACAATGTCATGGTAATTGGTAGCAACACTAAGCATCAGCCTGTGAGCTTGAGTTCACAAGAGTCTTATTATCCTTCATTAGAATAGAATATGCAAGGAGTTTGAGTTCTCATAAGCACCAGAAGGGCTGCATAATGATGCTGTCCTGCCAATGTTGACTCCTCTGGAATGCATTTTGTATAGTTTTCTAATGATGCTCTAGGGACTTTCTACTTCATTAGGTCCTTTGGCACCTTCTAATATATTTACTGATTTAGGACATGCCTCAGTGCCCCCACTAAGAAGGGTTAGAGTTGGTTTCCATGTGCTGGACTGCTTGGTGGGCAATTTAATACCCTGGAACATTTTCATTCTGGTTGTTTGTTAATTTCTGCAACTTCCAATTTTCTGTGCAAGAGTCGCCACAATGAGAAAACTTGAGTGAGCCTTGTATATTGCAGAGGGTGTGGTGGGAATAAAGAGATGGCTGTCCCAAACTTAGCCTTGGATCCTGACTTTGGTGCTCACCTACTTCTTAAGGTTCTTGTCGCTTCACTTTCTGCATCAGGGATGTTCCCATGATAGGTCTTTGTACTTGTTGTTTTCCTGTTGCCCTGTTTTTGAAGATTTTTCCTCTTAATACCCAACAATCCCTGCATTTGCCCAGCTAGCTCCACAGTCTTGACTTAAACATTATCTTGTGATCTGATTAGGGTGCAACAAGCTATACACTCAAAACTTAATGACTTCCCCTCCTCACTAAAATAGATTATTTACCATCATAGCACTCTGAGCTTTTCATTCATAACACCATTTAACTTTGTCACTATGGTAAGTAGAATTTTAAGGTGGTCCTCATGATCCCCACCTCTTGGTGATCACATTGTTTTATAATCCTCTCTCCTTGAATATGAGCAGGGCTTGTGACTTGCTTCTAACCAGTAGAATATATAGCAAAGGTGACAGGATGTACATGATCACATGTCCATGATTGTATATCTAGCCTGTCTTCCTAGAATCTCTCTGTTGATGGCTTTAAGAAACAAAGTACCATGAATCCTATGGCCAGTTACAAAGAAAATAATTCTGTCAGCCACCTGAGTGACATTGAAAGTGGATCCATCTCCAGTAGAGCTTTCAGATGAGATCTCAGTCCTGGTCAGCACCTTGGTTGCAACCTTGAGAGACATCTTGAGCAGAGGACCCTGGTAGGCTGTGCCCAGACTCCTGACACAGAGAAATTATGAGATAAGTGTGTGTTTTATGCTTCTAAGTTTGTGGTAATTTGTTACACAACACAAAAAACTAATACTGCTACTAAATAATTATTTGCATAATTATAGTCAAGTGTTTATTTCCTCACATTTTATAAGTCCTTTGCAGGCAGGACCATGTCTCTTTCTCATGTTGCTATATCCTTTATGCATATTACAATGCCAAAGAGTTCCCACTAAGTAAATATTGGTTAAATGAATAAATTTATGAATAAATGAACAAATGAGTTTGAATGCCAAGCTTAGTTCTGGGCATCAAACATGGAGACACATTTAGCCAATTTTAGGATCTTCAGGGAAAACCAGAAGACAGATTTTGTTTGATATAAGGAAGAGTGTGTGCATGGTGTTTGCAGTGGGGTTGACAATTATAGCTGCCCCTTTTGGGTTACTCTGTGAGGTGGTAGTGAATTCTATGTCATTTGAGGTACTTAATCAGAGAAGGGCACCCACTTTTTAAGGATGTTGTAAAGGAAATAACTTTATTTAAATGACTTACTATTCAGTTGGAGAAGATGACATACAGAAGGAAGATAAATATCAACAAGAACCTATTGGCAGCTAATTTTTTTTTATTTTTTAATTTATTTTTAATTTTTTTTTTAAAGATTTTATTTATTTATTTGAGAGAGAGAGAATGAGAGACAGATAGCAAGAGAGGGAAGAGGGTCAGAGGGAGAAGCAGACCCCCCGCTGAGCAGGGAGCCCGATGTGGGACTCGATCCCGGGACTCCAGGATCATGATCTGAGCTGAAGGCAGTTGCTTAACCAACTGAGCCACCCAGGCGCCTGATAATTTTTTTTTTTTAAATAATGAATGTGATTATGTCAGAACACTTTAGCTCAAACAGAGTCATTAGTCAAGTGCTTTTCCAGCCTCAGCAGAGAATTAATGTGAAATTTGAACACATTTCTTAGCTTCTTGATTTTTTGATTTCTGCTACAAAATGATAATGCTTCTTGGTTTCTCATTGAAACCTCAGGGTGCCGAGTATTAACTAAAGAGAAATGGCAGTAACTGGCACACTCTGGGTTTACTCTATTACTGAAGATGTCACCAACAAAAATAAATCCTAGACTTTCATTCTCAGCCACTATGATGGGTTCTTTAGAGAGCTGGGATGCTAGAGAGGGAATTGATGATGAAGTATTCTTTTCAGATGGAAACAGAGTTCTGCCTCGTTCAGAATAATTTCTTGCCTTTTAACATTGGGTTAGTTACTGATTTATGGAGTAGCTCTTGACAACACCATGGCCTAGAATTCTCTTCACAGTATGGTTACCAGCAGCCTGAACTTTTTCCCTACCCTATTCCTAGGAACTTTGACCCCAAAGGACCATCCTCATACTTCTCCAAAGAGAAACACATATTTCATTCTATGCTGCCAGAACATTTTAAAGTTAAATAGTGTAATTTAAGATCACCTGTCTGGGAAAATATCCATTTGAGTAACAGCCAAATCTTTCTTAATGTATGGTTTTTCTTACTGATTTGAAATGTAGAACTGCCTTTTTTGGTGGAGTGGCGGGGAGCTGTGTCTGGGACCCTAAATGAATGGTCTTTGTTCAAAAACTTTCTCCATATTAACTTCCTTTGGCTCTCACCCCAGTCTAGTCAACATAATGTAGTCTTTGCTGGTTTTTATATTTCTATCCCTGAAATCAAGCACTCCCCATACTATTTTAACTTGGATGTGGTGGACTGCCTTAATATATCATGAGCTATTTTTAACAGAATGCGTTTCAATCCTATAGAAAGAAAACCAATTACTAATTGAGTATCAGTACTTAAACATAGGGATATTACTGGTAAAGGCAAAAGGAAAGGTCTGTGTGAGCACTACACAACAAAGAGGGGGGCCAAGATTAAGGAGGCAAGAGTGTAAGATAGATATCCTCCCTACTAGGTGAAGCATGGTTCTTCAATGATGAAACATCAGTTTTTAGTATTGAAACACTATTCTATCTCCAGCCTCTACTGCAGTGCCTGGAACATAATAGGAGCTCAGTAAATATTCAAAGAAATAATGAATGAATCAGTCTTTCAATTTATTTGTAGCCCTGGCTGTGACTTTAATAATCATCTTGGAAGTATTTTAGTTTGGTAGGATTCTTTCTACAGGAAGTGGTGACTAAAATATACTGATCTTTGAATCTGTGACTAAAAGTGAATGTCACATAATAGGTGCTCAATAAATATTTTCTAGATGCAGCTTTTAATGAAGATTTTTTTTAGGGTAGGCTCCACACCTGGCATGGGGTCGAATGCGGGGCTTGAACTCATGACCCTGTGATCAAGATGTGAGCTGAGATCAAGAGCCGGGCGCTTAACTGACTGAGCCACTCAGGTACCCCTAATGAAGATTCTTATTGCTGCTCTTCAAATTCCAGGATAACTCCCCCCCCCATTTTTTCAGTTTTATTTTGCGTAAACCTTTGTGGAAAGACCAAGTGGTCTTTATACCCAAAGGGAGAAAGTCTGAATGCATTTGGTATAGAGTGTATTATGGATTGAATTGCACTCCCACACCAATGATAAAATTAGGGTGCACATACAAATTATGCAGAATTAAAACTGGGTGTGGGCCAGGGTACCAGAGAGTTGAAAATAATGGTGGTGGCCAAGAGAAAAAAGAAGTGAGTGGGCAAAGATTGTTTTTGTTGGGAAATACTGGTAGTATAAACAGCATTTCATGAATAAGAATCTTATCCTTTAAGGTGCTCTTTATACATACCAGTGCCTACAGCACAGATGAACAGACAATGACAATTGTCATTCATAGGAGATTTGAACTTGCATTTGCATTATGCCAGGGGCTTTGTAACAAGGAAGTAATTGCAAAAAGTCAGTGTTCATTGTTGTTAGAAGATGTGTAGGAAATAAAAGTTTTTAGTGCAATGGTAATGTGGTAGGAAGGATAGTCTTGGATTATCTTGTGGTATCCATGCTGAAAAGGCAATGGACACCTTTACTCCCCTCATGCTTCTTACTAAAAAACAGCAACCACTGTTGACCTAGAGCAATTTTTCTCAACGTGTGACTCTGTTGGAGTGTTGGAACCACTTGGGAGCTTGTTAAATATGCAGATCCCATTAGAGAAATGCAGATCAAAACCACAAAGAGATACCACTTCACACCCATTAGCATGGCTGTTATTTAAAAAAATCAGAAAATAATAAATGTTGGTGAGAATATGGAGAAATTGGAATCCTTGTGCACTACTGGTGGGAATGAAAAATTGTGTAGCTGCTATAGAAAACAAAATTAAAAATAAGGCTGCCGTATGATCCAGCAATCCCACTTCTGGGTATATACAGTATTCAGAAGAACTTAAAGCAAGATCTTGAAGAGATATTTGCACATCTGTGTTCATAACAGCATTATTCACAATTTCTAAGAGGTGGAAGCAACCCAAGTGTCCACCAATGGGTGAATGGATAGAAAAAATGTGAGATACACACACACACACACACACAGTAGAATATTATTCACCCTTAAAAATGAAGGACATTGGTGATATTTCTAGGAAGAAGTTGCTGTGGCTAAGGTCAAAGTTGCTGCCTGTGTTCTCCTCAAGGATTTTGATGGATTCCTGTCTCACATTTAGGTCTTTCATCCATTTTGAGTCTATTTTTGTGTGTGGTGTAAGGAAATGGGCTAGGTGATGGACATTGGGGAGGGTATGTGCTGTGGTGAGCGCTGTGAATTGTGTAAGACTGATGAATCACAGACCTGTACCCCTGAAACAAATAATACATTATATGTTAATTTAAAAAATTAAGAAAAAAGAGAGACAGGATTCTTGGAAGGATAACTTCAAAAGTAAAAAACAAAATGAAGGACATTGTCACATATGTTATAACTTGGATGGACCTTGAGGACATTATGCTAAGTGAAATAAGCCAGTCACAAAAACAGATACTGTATGATTGCATTTATGATGTATCTCAAGTGGCCAAATTTATACAGAGAGTAGAATGGTAGCCAGGAGCTGGAAGGAGGGGCAGATGGGGGAGTTGTTTGGTGGATATAGTTTTGGAGATCTCTTGCACAGCAATGTGAATATACTTAACACTACCAAACTGTGCACTTGAAATAGTTAAGTTGGTAAATTTTATGTTATGTGTGTTTCTTTTGAACCATAATTAAAATTTTTTTTAAATGAAGATCCCAGAATCCTACTGACAACCTATTAAATCAAATCTGTGAGACCAGGGGTCTGGGAATGTACATTTAAAACAACCTCCCTGGTGATTTCCAGACACACACCAATGTCTGAGAAGGGAGGAGTTTGGCTTTCCCAATTCACAGAGTTCTTTTTACCTCCATTTTCTATTTAATACTCACACCAACTCTGTAGGTAGATATTATTGTAATCACTATTTTGCCTATAAGGGAACTGAGACTCTGAGAAGCTAAGCAAATTGCCCCAGGTCACAGAGCTAATAAGTGGTGGAGCCAGGGTTCAAGTCTGGGTTTAAGTCCAGGTTCAGGTGGCATCACACTCATCCTCTTTCTCTTTGTATCTCAACTTACTTCTAATCTCTGCATGCCTGTTTCATCTTGGACATAAAAGTTAGACTTGATCTGCCTTCATGTGTCTGACAAAATCTTGAATGTCTCAAAGTGGTATTTATTTGATCTTTCCTGGTTATTAACATTAACATTTCTAGAGGATGCTCATTCTTATTTATTACTATCTGCTTGTCACCCACTGTGATGCCCCGGTGTTATTTGACTGTACCTAAGGTTTTCTATTTGGGTTGATGCTCTCTATTTTTGTCACTCCATGTATATAACTTGTGTGTTTTCCTATGTTTATTTGTTCATGTGTATGCCTTGTATGGTTCCCATGTGGATTCATCTGAGGTTTCCTGTATTTACTTTCCTTTAACTTTGGAGTATAACTTCGAATTCTGTTGATATCTCTCACAGTTTGTTGAATTAATTAATGTCAGTCCAAATCTTTAGTGGCTCCTGAGTAAAATTCTACCAAATTGACTACTGAATAATGTTCAACATCCTTCATCTGGTGTGTGGGATCTCTATAATTTGCCCTCAAGACACCATTCTAGCCTTCTTTTTTCCACATGCCCAATGCTACATCTGATTGGATCTGGAGTATTCATCATTTTATGAATATGCACCGGATTTTCCTACCTTCCTGCTTTTGCTCCTGGCATTCCCAGTGTTGAGAATACTTCCAGTCATATTTACCCATCTTTAGAAATTTGGCCTAATTCTATTTTCTCCCTGACTTTCTTTGCTTATGACCACATCCTAAAGTGACCTCTCTTCCCATGTATTTTTATTGTATTTAATTTGTTCTATGTAAAACTGCCTTGTATTCTTGCAATTTGCATGTGTGCCCAACTTCCTCTATTAGATGATAAGGACTTCAAAACACAGACCGTGAACTTATAGTCCTTAGTTGAACATTGCTTTTGAACCTACTATGAGTCACTTACTCTGATAGGCACCAGGGCCACTGAGATAAAAGACAGTTCTTGCCCTCATGGAGTTCACAGCCTAAAAGAAGAGACAGAGAAGTAAACAATTTTATATCTTACACAAGTATAACTTCTTGCATTCACCTTTAGAAATGCCATTCTATACATATGTTTGAACTTTAGCAGAGTGGTCAGTAATCTAATTTCCTTGATAATTGATTAAATGTTTCCATCAGATCAAAAACTACTAGCCAGAAATGACTTATAACTTCTGAGCTAAAATCAAATATAAGTGGAAATTCACTCAACTGGCCTTGGATAATTTAATTCCTGTTTCTAAACTTGGATGGGACCCACTAATTTCTCTTCAATAGTCAATAAACCTTTTTCAATGAGGAATAAACACAGGAGAGTGATGGTTTCTTATGCGCCAATCCATGGCTGTGGATTTTGTGTTGACTTATTTGGGGGGATTTCCTTTGTAGCCTATGATTGTGCTCATCTGTATTTATGAAAAAGAAATCAGTAATATATTGGATTGGTTTTGGGTGGGAGGAGGGCAGATAGGGGAAATAAGAAAAGATCATGGACAAATGCAGTGACTTCGTGAGAAAGAATTACAAACAGATAAATACAGGCTGATAAAGTCCTAGAGTGAAATTGAAATCACTCCTTCATTCAATTATTTTTTTCTAGCATTTGTAGCAAAGCTTAACACAACCTTTCTTAGGCCTAAGAAAATTGTCCTCACGGACCATGCACTTAAGATACGTCTGTCAGTTGAGGAATGTCAGTGTATTTTAAATGATGGAAAGTTTATTGTAAACTAAAAATAACAAGAATCATGAGCGTTGGGGGGCCCCTGTTATTGAAAACGATAGTAGGTAGTGTTCTTGGGTGTTGCCCTACTTTTTTCTTTTAAAAGACTGAAGCTGTTATTTGGGCTTGGCTCTCTGGAAGAGATGGTTATCTCTATTACTGTGCATTTGTTCAGCACTCTGTGCTGTCAAAGCCTTTTCTTTGTTCACCTGCTGGATATGTCAGATGTATTACTGAGATGTTTTAAGTCACAATTCATTGGTTTCTTTCCATTTTTGGCTTTTGATTAATGTTAAAGGTGGAATTACTGACTGGGTATAAATCACAACAGTATCTTTAATTAATGGGGTGCCTTGGCAAACAGAAACACATCAGACACAAAACTGCATTTAATGAAACTTTTCAGTTTGCTAAAACTTTCTTTTAGAGATTTTCCCAGGGAAACCAGTTCTATTTTTAGGCTTCATGTTTGTCGATTTGTATTTACCCTTATTATTTTTGCTTTAATTTATGAAGTTCAATGATGTGAATGAATAAAGATGTTTTCTTATGATTTCTAAACATGCACTTTAATACATACATGTATCCATATGTACATGTATGTGCACACACATACTATGCATCTGTTTTGTTTTGACCTTGGCCCTTCAAACTCAGCTAATCCACCTACACACTCCATCTTGAAATTGTGGAAAAGCTTTGAAGATTCTAGGTACCCCAGTTATCACTGCCCACTCTCCATTTGATCTTGACCTTGACTCTTCTCTCTTTCATTCCATACCTTGCCTCCATGCCTTTCTGTAGCCACCTTGGGCTTTGACATCCTTCCTTCTAGATCCTCCTCTCACCCTCACATATCATGGCTTTCTCTGGGTTCTGTGGGTTCTTTTGATTGTGGTATGTCTGTTGCTTTATAAAAGAAACCTCCTGGGGCACCTGGGTGGCTCAGTCGATTGAGCATTAGAGACTCTTGGTTTTGGCTCAGGTCGTGATCTCCAGGGTCGTGGGATGGAGCCTCAAGTCAGGCTCCGCGCTCGGCATAGAGTCTTCTTGAGATTCTCTCTCTGCCTCTCCCCCTCTCCCATAAATAAATAAATCTTAAAAAAGAAACCTCCTGGGCGCCTGGGTGGCTCAGTTGGTTAAGCAACTGCCTTCGGCTCAGGTCATGATCCTGGAGTCCCGGGATCGAGTCCCGCATCGGACTCCCTGCTCAGCGGGGAGTCTGCTTCTCCCTCTGATCCTCCCCCTCTCATGCTCTCTGTCTCCCATTCTCTCTCAGATAAAAAAAAAAAAAAAAAAAAAAAAAAAAGAAACCTCCTGTTTGCTCTAGCTTTGCTGGTTGATTCAGATGCTGGGCATACACATACACTGGATTACTGGTATGAGAAAATAAGAGGGGAGGGGGGTGAATATAAGGAAAAAAATATGACATTTCACTTTGTGTGGGCCTGAATCTATGTATTTAATCATTGATAAAATATTTATTGTACTGAATGACCATCTGCAGTGCTCCCTCCCTCTCCCCCCACCCCAATCCAAGTCACCATCCTTTTTTGCTTGGACTACTGCAGTACTACTGCCCTTGCTTCACGCCTTGCCCCCTGCAGTCCATGCACCATATAGCAGTTGGAGATGCCTTTCACCTGGGTCAAAACACTCAGGTGAGAAATCAGATAACAGCAAATTCTTGATCATGGCCTATGAGGCTCTATATGATCTGGCCCCTGCCTACCTCTCCACCTTATCTCAGCCCTCTCTCTCCCCTACTTGCTCTGCTTCAGCCTCAATGGCCTTCTTGCTGTTCTACAGAAACACCAAACTCTTTCTCACTTGAAAGCTTAGCACTGCTCTCCCTTCTTTGTGAAATACCCTGCCCCTAGATCTTCACACAGCTGGTTCCTTCTTGTCATTCAGATTTCAGGTCAGATGTCACCTCTTTGGAGATTTCTGTGGCCACCCAATTAGATGTGTCTCCCAGTCACTCTACCACATTGTCCTATTTTATTTTAATCATATGTTCTGGTTCATTCATATATTAAGCTATTTACTGTCTCCTCATCACCAGCATGTGAATTCCGTAAGAGCAGGCACCTTGTCTCTTGTTCATTTCTGAAAACTCAGCAACTAGGATGGTGCCTGGCACTGAGTGGGACTCAATAAATTTCTGTTAATCTTAATAGTTTACCTCTGAGTGATAGCTAGAGTGTATGAGGATTTAACATGTATTAAGTATGCTTAACATATATTCACTCATTACTTCTCACAGTGGCACTGTCAGATGAATGACATGATCTTCATTACATAGATAAGGGAACTAAGGTCCAAAGATTAGAGTGATACAAACACAGGAAAAGGTGGTGCTAGTCTTGGACCCCAGGTATACATGATGCTATATTCATTTTCTATTGCTGCATAACAAATTACCACAAATTTAGTGACTTAAAACAGTTTTCATTTATTATCTCATAGTTTCTGCAGTTAAGATATACAGGCAAAGCATTGCTCATGGTCCCACAAGGCTATATAGTTAAGGTGTCAGCTGGGCGGCACTCTCATCTGGCAGCTCAATTAGGGACGGATCTACTCCCAAGCTCTCTTCTTGTTGGCAAAATTAATTTTTTGTGGCTGTAGTATTCTTGGTAGCTTGCTTCTTCTATGCTGGCAATGGAGAGAGACAGACTCTCTGCTCCTTTGAGTCTCTGAATTTCAGGAAGTTCTAGACCCTATTTTTTTTTTTAAAGGCTTTATTTATTTATTTGACAGAGAGAGAAAGAGACAGCTAGAGATGGAACACAAGCAGGGGGAGTGGGAGAAGGAGAAGCAGGCTTCCCGCCGAGCAGGGAGCCTGATGCAGGGAGCCTGATGCAGGGCTCAATCCTAGGACCTTGGGATCATGACCTGAGCCGAAGGCAGACTCTTAACGACTGAGCCACCCAGGCGCCCCTCTAGACCCTATTTTAAAGGGCTAACCTGATTAGGTCAGGTTCCCCCAAGCTTATCTCTCTTTTGATTAACTAAACATCAACTAATTAGGGACCTTAGTTGCATCTGCAAGATCCCTTAACCTTTGCCATATGATGTAACATAATCAAAGGTCTGATATTCTATCACCTTTGCCATATTCTATTGCTTAGAAATAGGTTGCAGAACTTACCCATACTCAAGAGTAGGAGATTTATACAGGGATCTGGGTCACTGAGGGTCATCTTAAAATTTTGCCTACCACATGGTGCAAAAGACCATGGTATTTGTACTCTAATCTCTTTTGGGCAAAAGATTGGGAGCAAGGACCTTTAGAATGTTAAGATATTATAATTGCCTAGGTAAAAAGGAGAAGGAATAACTCCCAAATGAATAAGTGGTTTGAGAAGAGACTACCCATACTCTTGTGCTTGAAAACACCACGCAAATCACAAGAAATAAATGGAGCATTGCATATGATTGAATGTAAGAGGTTGACCCTCACCTCTCATTTTGGATCACAGTTTGCTTTGCAGTTTTCTGCCCCTCCTGGCCATCTCATTTTGTCATTCGGAATGGAGACACTCCACTTTAAAGGTAAACTCCTGTTGTCAGATGTGTGCCTTACTGAAGCAAAAAGACGGCAAGTGAACAGATTTAACCAGGCAGCTGCTGTAAAGACATGCTTTTGAAATGCCTTTTTGAATTTTCTGCTTTGAAGACTAGAAGAAAGGGATGAGCCATGTCTAGAGAGTCCAAATGTATTCGTTCACTGAACTTCTACAGAGCATCTACCAGGTGCCAGACCCAACGGAGCCTAGGCACAGAGGCACAGAGACGCACAGAAGAGTGCCTGTCTTGAGGAGCTTTCAGTTTAGTGGAAGAAATAGACACGCCGGCTGAATGGCATACAGATGGGTGTGAATGTAGGCATCAGAATGGGGGTGGAGGGCAATCGCTTCTGCTGCTGAGCTGAGGAGAGGTTTCCTAGAGGACAAGCCAGGTCATGAAAGAAGTGTAGGTGCTCACTTTGCTGACGAGAAGGATGGGACAGAACGGTTGCCTGCTCAGGGTCAGTTCACTCTGAGTGGCACTGGGGTCGTGCTATGAGTGGCCTCATTCAGACCTAGGCACCCCGATCAGACTCCGTGATGCCAGACCACCATTCTATGCTTCTGTAAGAGCTATTTGCCAGTGGAAGTAGCATGGTGCAGGCGATGCCCATGGGCCCCCTGTGGAGGCTGTGTGATATCTGGAACTTTCTTCTTTCTATAAAGCTAACCAGTGGAAATCTGTGAAACTCCTAATGCTGCTTTTGCTTTTCATATCATTTCAGCTGAAATTTCACATTTGCTCAGTCCTAAATGACCAACATTGACGGTTTTACAAAATTGAGATATATGGGAAATAAAAGATACATTTTATTTTTCTTCATTTCTTACCAAATGAAGGCCAACAAAAGTTGTCCATTCGAACTTTTTATAACTTATTATATTATATATTAAATGTCTTTTGGCACAAATGTGTCTGCTTTCATATGAAGGTGAAATATATGAAATTGAGGGAGGAACCTAAAGAACACACAAGTCACTTGCGTGCCTCTTAATTCTCACAAGGTGATTCTGATGGTGGTGCTGAGTGGTGCCAGACTGGGTGTTCAGAGTGTGCATTTCAAATGACGCTAAACCTGAAACCCAAGAGGCTGATGGCTTTGGTATATGTGTCTGCATTTATGGGGGAAGAGGATGGCAGCAAAGTTGAAAACAGACTCAAGGGGTGCCTGGGTGGTGCAGTCGGTTAAACATCCGACTCTTGATTTCAGCTCAGGTCATGCTCTCAAGGTCATAGGACCGAGCCCCTTGTCAGGCTCAATGTTCAGTGGGGAGTCGGCTTGAGATTCTCTCTCTCCCTCTGCCCCTCCCCACACTCTCTTTCTTTCTCTCAAATTAAAAAAAAAAAAAAAAGAACTCAAGATACACAAGTCCATCACTTAAAGTGATATTCCACAAGGATCACTTCTTTTTTTCTTTTTCTTAAATAACAATTCATAATTGACAGATCACTTGAAAGTCTTGTAAGAAGGTCAGTATTTGGAACTAGCCAGATGCTCCCACTTCCTAGCTATTTTTATTTGCAGATTTGGGTAAGTGGCTCCCCTTCTGCAAATTTCACTTACCTCGATTCTAAAATGGGAATAATTTTATGGGTCTCAAAGTTTCACAAGACAAATTATGTGAGCTAACATATGTAAAGTGCCTTAACATACTATCTGGAGCGAGACATAGAAAAAGACAGCATGGGGAGTGGTGGGAGCAGTTTGGAGTTACTCTTTCACTCGGTAAGCACTGGTTGAATCAGGCACTCAGGGAGTGCTAGGTCCTGGGCTAGGGACTGGATGCACAGTGCCGAATAAGGTGCCGTGATCTCCTTTGTGAGACCTTGAAGCCCCGTGATCAGAATATTGGCTCCACCACTTGTCAGCTGCGTGACCTCAGAAAGCCATGCCATCTCTCTCAGCTTTAGTTTGCACATCTGTAGCGTGGGGATAATGATACCTGCCTTGCAGTATTCTGAGGAGGTTAAAGGAAACAATGTATGTAAAATACTAGGCTTATTGTAGGTACTCAGTAAATGGTGGCAGTAGACCACCATTATCATCATCATCATCATCATCACCATCATCACGACCACTATCAAAATCCCGTTATTGCCATGAGAAATTTCAAGCAGTTGGGGCTAATTGAGATTCTATGGATTTTCCAATGCCTTATCTGGTGTTTCAGCAATTGAATCCCACCCCACCCCCCCGCCCCGACCCCTCACCTCAGTCCATTTGGTTCAGGGGATAAACATGAACTTCAACATTGCAAAAGCATACAATTGTGGCCCCTGCAGAAGCTTAATATGGAATCTATTCCAACCTCCTTAATGTACCAGTGAGAAAACAAAGGGTAGTTAGTGCCAGTCAGGACCAGAACCCTGCTCTTCTGACTCCAAGTCGTCCGCTCCACCTACCTTCCCACTGCTGCCTTACAGAATGAAGGAACAATGTGACAGATGTACTGCAAACTGAACATAACGCAAAGCAAATGGTGTCCTAAATATATCTGAGCGTGGACTGACAGCAAAAAAGAGGGATTGCTTTATAAAGGGCCACGTTGTCACTAAGGTCATTATAGATCACGACTCTAGTTTTATTGATCTTGCGTTGATGAGCTTCAAGTGTAGTTGGTTTCTGTCTGCCGTGTAGTTATCGGGGTCTATGACATCAACATAAGTCTGGTCTGTGATTAGCTAATTTATATTTCCTGCTGCCTGTTTTCCTTTGATTTTCAGTTGTGCAATGGCATCATGGAAACACACAGGTTCTTGAGCCAGTGATAACTCTGAACCCAAATCCCATTGCTCTCATTTACCCCCTGTGTGGGTGACTTGAGACATGTCACTTAACCTCTCTGAGCCTCACATTCTTCATAAGTAAAATCAAGGTAATAAGTTTTTATACTGTAGGGTTGTTGGGAGGATTACATGGGTTAATCCATGTAATCAGCTTAGAATATTGCCTGGCACCTAGTATGTACTCAGTAAATATTAGCTCTTGTTATTGCCTCCATATTTCTGTATAAGACTTTATCAATCAGCAGTTGTGACCATCTTAGTTTGATGCAAATATTGAGAAGCGTAAGAGACATTTAAAATAAATCGCTATGGTGATAACGCTTTAATATCACCTTACACTTCGATGACACTGTATCTTTCTAATCTTTCAATATGTTAATAAATACTGATTGAGTGCCTGTTCTGGGCCAGGCACAGTTTTCTCCTTATGAAAGAGGCAAGGTCAGTGTAATTCTCTCCATCTGAAAAAGGAGAAGATGTGTGTATGGAGAGGTTAGTGGATTTGCTTTGTGTCGTACTGTTGTTAGCATTTCAGGTGGGGCCGGAGTGCAGATGTTTTGACTTTCTACCCACAGCTCTTCTAGCTTTATTCCGCTTTTGTCCCTAGCCAGAGGCATGGTAAGCGAGTATCAGGGATGCTCCTTAAAGGGCGCTGATAAAACAAGAGGGGCCACCAAGAGCTAGGGGAGAGTCCGAAATCAAAGCTCAGGAGAAAAGCAGGGTTGGGGGAGGGGGCAGACAGGTGTCAGGAACCCGGTGGAGAATGGGTACAAGGTGCCCCCAGGACTTTTACAGATAGCCTGGCTGACCTGAGTGGGCTTCCTGTCTGAGTGGCGGCTTTTGTTCAGACTTCTCGCCCTGTGCTGGTGCGTGTTTTCCTTGAGATGTTTCTCTCAAAAGGGTTTCTGTTGTCTTGATCACAATGGCATAGACTCTCAGCATTTATTATAAATCGGTGAAGTTTACTGTTAGAGGTTAGTTACAGGGAAGTGCCGGAACCCCACACAACTTTGGCAGTGATGACGGAGCAAAACGAAATAGGCTGGCCTGTGCCTTTCAACATGGCCCTCCTGACTTCCGATCGTTTCCCCCGCCAGCCACGGGGATGGGTTTGCACTGGTCTGGCCGCACTGTCTCGTTAGCTCCCGTTGTGACCAACAGCACCGTTTGCCAGATGGCTCAATGGGGTGAGGGGACAGCATGCGGCTGTGACATGTGACAGAGTGAAGTGAACTGACCCATGTGGGAATTTGACTGAGAGCTTTCATATAAGGCCTTCAGAATCTCATTTCTCATAAACTATAGAATTAAACAAAAGGTTATGTAAACAGATCCAAACCAATTGACTTTGGAGTAAAAACCAGCATTCATTCTGGTTTCTAATCCTCATCAGTCTTTTAGACAGATGTCTGGGGTTAGGGGTTCAGACAAAGACTTAGTTTGAAAATGACAAGGCCCTCATATGGACTCCGGGAGGACTTGGGTACCTATCAGTTGCTGGCTAGTGAGAATATACTGCCGGCCCTGAGCAGGCAACTTTAAATGTCAAGAGGTTCGGGAGTAAAGGGCTGAATATCCCCTAAGTCAGGGTCTCCAAATCTCAAGATCCTCAATTACGATTGATTTTGATCTCCAATGCCTCCTTGGAAGAAAATACTGGCTTTAAAGAGCTCCTTGAATTTCTTTAAGTATGAAATTCCTCTTCAGGTTGAAAGTTCTTTTCCGTTTCTATGCTTCAAATCTATGGAAATACAGGAATCAAAGTTGAACATGCTGTCACACAGAATGTTCAAGTTCCACATTTTGCTGCAGGTAAAGAGTCTGGTACTTTCCTAGCCACACTCCTACTCTCAGGGCTACCAAAGCAATCAGTACCACTTTTATGTTCTCTGGGGTGTCAGCCTCTATCCCTGCCCTCTTCCTCACCCCTGTCCCTGTCCTTGGCATCCGCCTCTGCTCACCCCTGACTTGCAGGCATGGCGACTGTAATGGAAATTCACTTGTCCATAAAGGCTTTTCCTCCTTTCTTTCTCTCCATTGTCTCTGAATCTAGCCTGATTTTGGCAGTAAGGCTCCCACCTGCTTTCGATTGCAGAATGACCTTGGAATCTTTTGCTGGGGGAGTATAGCTCTCTTGCCTTCTAGCTAATAATTAGTGTCAGATGATATAAACTGCACAGGTTACAAATAGAGCTGGGAAAGGTGAGACATGCCTTTTGGTTGAAAACGTTCACATTATGGAATAATTGGAAAACTTGAATGGTGATCCCTTGCACATGTATATCCATATGATATAAATATGTATATGTCATGTACACATGTATCCATACACACTCGTATACGTATGCATACAGAGACATATATATAATTTCTAATAGGATATGGATGGGGTGCAACTACTCCTCATTCTTCCATTTGGAGCGGAGTTTCTTCACACTGCAGTATTCGTTTTGATAACCGTGCAGAGACAGATGGCATTTTGTCTGCCTTCCAGAACAGAGGACTAGTTTGCCGAGCTATAGCTAGTATAATGAGAAGCCGTGTAAGTTGAAGCTGAGGTAAGACCAGAGCATCTGTCAGTCCTTGTGTGCCAGATTGGAGATGCTGCAGACAAACTAATATTTCAACAAAAAGTTGAAGCAAGTATAGATTTGTGACCAAAATGATTGCATTTGATAACAATGCCATAGCAGATGTCCTAGAGTTCATGCTTGGTTTTTATTACTGCTCTGTGAGTGTTTTTGGAAGCGAGACCTACCGGCACAGCTTGTATGGAGCGTGTTCGTTATAAAATTTTATTTTACAGAAAACAATGAGATGGAAAATTTGTAGCTAATTCGGTACTTTCCTACTCTATCATGTTTCTTTACTTATTATTTAGGGAAAGATTCTATTCTTGTTTGATTTATGTTGGCACTTTCAAGCCTAATAAAAGAACATCATGTTAATTGGAAATAGGGAATGAGAAACCCGAGTTAATGTTCATGATCTAATACTGAGTTTTTGGTATGGACCATGGGAAGATGCAACTCCGTCTATTCAGCGCCCTCCTTTTCATCCATCCAGACTTATGTTTTTTGTTACCTGAGGGTAAATTTTAAGAATTTTAAAAAGAAATCAGATTTGCCCGCTAGCGTCTTCTGTCTACAGTTAGATTAATAGTTGATATTTCCTCAAAAAAGCAATTGTTTCAGATTCAGATGACTTAAGGTCTTTCCATATGGTGAAAAATGTGTTTTTAAGTGTGCATAATGCCTTGCTAGGCCTGAGTGCTACGTAAGGCAGTGTTAACATGACTCAGTGTTAGAAAGCCACTCGCTCAGAACCCAGCTCCCATGACGTGTGCATTATGTGAAGGACAATTATTCAGGGTTTCAGAATGGGAAATAGCTATATAACCTGATTGCCTTATAACAGATTCCTTATTGGGGGAAGGCAATTATTTTCAAAGGTTGCTGAATGTTAATAAAAGGTTACATGTGGTAGTGAAAATGTTATAGCATCGAGTTTACAGATGGGAAGATAGTCCAATCACATATAAGAATATTTCTTATTACAGAGGCTGTTAGGACCATTCCTGTGCCATACCTCTTAAAGTGAACAGTATTCATGGACAAGTGTTTCTGTCTCCCAGCAACTCACTGGCTCTTGGGAAACATGTGGTTTCATTTCTGGCTCTCCTCTTTTTTACTTCCCTTCAAGATCTTCATTTGGATTGTTCTATTTCCTAGCGGTTTGTGGTGTTGGAGTCTTAGGGTTACGGTGAAGGCAGTAGCATGGTTTTGGGTTTGCCTGAGTGGGTTGATCTGCAGCTATTTTGTAGAGTTTTAAACCACACTCCCGGCAAGTCTCAGTTTGAATTGGAAATGTTATGATATAGTGACACACTAGTGTGTAAAAATAGGTATGTGTGTAATTAAATAAACATATCTAAGCTAAAAGAAAAACAACCCATTGAAGTTTACTCTCATTTACCTAAAGCCAATCTTGCTGGTCTGTTGTCCTTATATTGCCTGCTTTTTATTAAACAATTTTTTTTTAATTTTTAGAGAGGATTGAATTTTGTATCTTTTAAACCTTGAGTATGTTTTAAATAATTATCAGATAAATGTAGTGTTATGAAAGGCATGTGCAAGATATTAGGCTTCTGGGACTTTTAAACTATTTAAATTTGTTTTTTTTTTAAAATATTTAGATTGCATTGCAGAAAAGTTTGGGGTAGTTCTAACTGTCATACTGCAGAGAATTTCTTTCTGCTTCTTCTGGATCCGATCAGATCACTTGCTTGTGTAGAAACCTTCAAAAGCCCAGAGGAGAAACTTATCCTAGAGGCAAAACACCTTTATATGGCATTCAAGGTCTTTCACAGTTGCCCTCTACCTTCCTAGTGGGCCCCGAGTCCCAGCACCCCTCCCTACTCCACACCCACACATCACACATGGAGCTCCAACCCTTAAAACCTATGTCACCTGAAGGCTTCTTCATGCTTCCTCACCTTGGTACATGCCTGTAGCCTCTGAGTAAATTTCTCTCTCTATTCCCCATACTCTGTTCCCTCCTTTAATTTCCCTATCAGACATGACATGCATATTCTGGTACTGAAATTCTTGAAATTGCCAAATAGGTATCCTATCATAACTCGTGTGAGCTCAGGATGCAAATATGTGTATACCTCTCACTTTTTCTAATTAATTTCTCAGGATCCCACCTGCTTGTTAGCAGGAAATGTATCTCCCTCTTTTTTTTTTTTTTTTTTTTTTTTTTTTTAAGAGAGAGAGATGATGGGGAGGGCCAGAGGGAGAGGTAGGTAAAGAGAGATTCTTAAGCAGGCTCCACACCCAGCACTGAGGCCCAGGTAGTGGGGCTGGATCCCACGACCCTGAGATTATGACGTGAGCAGAAATCAAGAGTCAGACATTTTTTTAAATTGTATTTATTTATTTGAGAGAGAGAGAGAGTGCAAGTCGGGGTGGGGGGAGGGAGAGGGACAAGCAGACTCCACGCTGAGTGTGGAGCCCGACAAGGGGCTCCTCCCACAACCCTGAGATCATGACCTGAGCTGAAATCAAGAGTCCCAGGTTTAATGGACTGAGTCACCCAGGCACCCCTGCAATATCTCCCTCTTGGTACCTCTTCTCTACCCCCTCCAAATGGCTAGGAACTCCAGGGGTTCCCACAGTTCAGCGAAGATAGCCTCTGGTTTCTATACCTAAATAAAGGGAAAACTGAAATCCAAGTTCACCCTTACTGTTGCCATACAGGGACGCTTTTGAAAATTGGCAGTGTTCGGGGCGCCTGGGTGGCTCAGTCGGTTAAGTGTCTGCCTTCGGCTCAGGTCATCGTCCCAGGGTCCTGGGATCAAGGCCTATATCAGGCTCCCTGCTCAGTGGGGAGTCTGCTTCTCCCTCTGCCCCTCCCCCTGCTTGTGCCCTCTCACTTTCTCTCAAATAAATAAATAAATAAAATCTTAAACAAAAAAGGAATATGGCAATGTTCAAAGATTTCAAGATGATTTTTCTTGCACCTCTCACACTGGCAAAAAGAAAAACACATGTTTGATTTCCATGGGTCATCTCTCTATCCTAGAATTTCAAAAACAAGGGAATTCTAGTGACAAAATATTTGTACTTAACAACAAACAGGACCTTACATTTGAATCTCTTTCAAATGGTATCAGCAGAGCAGATCTAGTTGCCCCTTGGTAGAGATGAAAAAAATTGAGGCTCAGAAAAGTTAAAAGTTGACTAACATGTTTAAGTTTGCAAAGTCAGCTAATCATGGATTTGGGACCAGAGCCTGTTTTTGACTCTGTCTCTCCTTTAAGTTTCTGCTTTCGCATTGTGGATCTCCTTTGTTTTGGCCCTCTGGCTCCTGGCTCTGCCCTTCTCTCCAGGATTGGGCCCATATTAGGGGCTTTCTCTGCTTTGGGCTACCTGAAAGGTGCACTCCACCTGGCCAGTCCCTCGAGATCCAACCCTGACCACTGGGCCCAGAGCGGAGGCAGGGAAGGAAGAGTTTAGACCACTTTAAGACCAAAGTTCTTTCTCCTATATGACTTTTCATGTTATGAGCAAATAAGAATCATTTCTCTTTTTCCTACTTTTAGTCTAATTGATTATAATTAATTAATTAATTAATTACCAGACCAGGGCTGGCTTGGAAAATAGACAAAGAAAAAGTAAATTAAATTCAACATGGGAAGAAATTATTTGAATCCTTTTTTGGTCAAAATGGGCATATTCACACACACACACACACACACACACACACACACAAATAAGCTCAACAAGAATAAGGACATTTACAAATCAGTGACTTGGTGGAATCTATCATTTCTTCCCTCAAAGTAACTTAAGAGGGGCACCTGGGTGGCTCAGTCAGTTAAACACCTGGCTCTTGATTTCAGCTCAGGTCATTATCTCAGGGTCCTGGGATCGGGTCCCAGGTTGGGCTCCCTGCTCAGCGGGGAGTCGGCTTCTGCCTCTCCCTCTATCCCTGCCCCTCCCCCCAGCTCATGCTCTCTCTCTCAAATAAATAAAATCTTTAAAAAGATAAATAACTTAAGAAAGGTTAGGAAGCTCCCAGGACTACCATGAGGGAAGTTTAACATAAAAATGGGTAGCAATATCGAAGAGATATCCACACCCCCCTGTTGACTGCAACATATTCACAATAGCCAAGATACGGAAACAACTTAAGTGTCTATCAACAAATAAATGGATAAAGATGATGTTGTATACACACACACACACACACAGGAATATTATTCAGCCACGAGAAAGAAAGAATATCCTGCCATTTGCACCAACATGAATGAAACTTGAGGGCATTATGCTAGGTGAAATAAGCTAGACAGAGAAAGACAAATACTGCATGGTATCACTTAATGGTACAAACTTCCAACTATAAATTGAATAAGGTCTGAGGATCTAATGTGAAACATGGTGACTAGAACTGATAACACCATTGTATAATTGGAATTTGCTAAGACAGTAGAACTTAAATGTTCTTACCAAAAAAAAAAAAAAGTATGCAAGGTGATGGATGTCTTAATTTTAACTAGATTGGGGAAATCCTTTCACAGTGTATGTGTATATCAAATCACCATGATGTACACTTGAAATACCTTTTAATTTTATATGTTAATTATACCTCAATAAAGCTGAAATAAAACAATGGATAGCAGATCCCAATGTTATATACTAAGTTTAGAGGCATCTTTTTTCAGAGGAGAGTTGAGGTAACCCTGGGCTGTGTACAGTCACCCTTCCTCAAAATCCCTGTGTCTTCATACTGACCCGTGGGCAGTATTAAAAGAATTTTCATTACTTAGATCACCATTTTAGACTAAAATTCAGATGACTCATTTGCATGCCGTTGACTTTGGATAGATTGAATTTTTTTCTTGCACCCACTATGGCTTTTTTACCTTTTCACTATGTTAACGCCTATCTTTTGTGATTTTTTTATTGGTGTCCATTGAAACAAATTGGTCTGTTAGGTTTGGAGCAAAGATATTAAAAGTGTTTCCAACAATAACAAAGTTATATAATGCAAATCTGTAGATTTCTATTTCCAACACCAAGCCACACAAATCTGTACAATTTGTGCATATCAATGGAGCACCATAGA
This sequence comes from Mirounga leonina, assembly GCF_011800145.1. NCBI lineage: Eukaryota > Metazoa > Chordata > Mammalia > Carnivora > Phocidae > Mirounga > Mirounga leonina. Next base: position 4,946,462 of record NW_023270163.1, read on the forward strand.
ATGTACACATATTTGACATAAATTGTAGCACACTATATGCTTAATTCTGTAACCTACTTTCATCATTCAAAGAACTGAAAAAAAGGTAAAGTGGTTGCAGACATATTTCCATGCCCCCCCCCAAAATATCAGCATCTTTTTTATTGGCTGCATGGTGAATAAATTAACCTGTCTCCTGTTGAGGCACATTTGGATTTTTTTCCAGTTTTTCACTATTCCAAACAGTGATCCCATAAACATTCTTATGAATAGTGGGATTTTGTATTTTGTGATTGTCTCCTTTGGGCTGACCTTTTTCAACTTTGCTAACCTGTTGAGTGAGTGATGATATCTCACTGTAGTTCTAGTTGTGCTGTTTAGATGATCACTGAAGTTGAATATACTTTCATATGCTTGCCATTTGTTTTGTCTTTCTTATTTTATAAGGTGCCCTTTGCCATTCTTTCTGTTTTAACACTTTTAAGATTTTTGGTTTGTAAGAGCTCACTGTATATTGGGATATGTTCCTTTATCTTATAATATGTGGCTGAAAATATTTTCCCCAGTTTGTCATTTTTCTTTAAACTTTGTTTGAGGTGTTATTTTACTATATGTCAGTTTTTATTTTCTAGTTTTTATATATTCAAATTTCCCAGGCTTTTAAGTTATGGTTTCTGGGTTCTTATGTCATGTTAGGCATTTCTCACCCCAGTATTTTAAGAAAAACCCAACCAAATTATCTTTTATAACCTTTATGCTATTGTTTTTTATTACTGTATCTTTGATCTATCTAAATTGAATTTGATATAAAGAGTCAGGTAGAATTTCAACTAGTAATGCAATTTTTTTATTTCATCTGATACACAAACTTTAATGTTAGTTGGGGTTGATTTTTTTAATCTTGATTTTTCCCCCAATTGCTATCTAGTTGACCAAAAACCATTTATTAAATAATAATTCATCTTTTCCCAAGTGATTTATCATATAGGCATATATGATAAAATTACCATATATAATGGGTTCTATTTCTAGACGGTATTTAATGAAATACTCATATTTACTTTAGGAAGCTGTGTCACCTATTACAAAGAGTGTACCTTTGAGGCCAGTCATAATTAGGTGTTTAGATCATTTTGAAGAGAACTTATCTCTTCTGAGTGCCTACTATTTGAAGGCACTTTATATACAACTCTATCATCGATAACTGTTTGACCTTTAGCTAAGCACCTAACTTCTCTGATCTTCACCCCGACATTTGGACCATATAACCTAGACCCTAAGGTATTTATGCATTTCAAATGAAATAATGTAAGGCTGTCCCTGCTTTGTACAATAGTGCAGAACCATAAAAATGACCATGCAAAAAAAAAAAATGACCATGCAAGTTAAAACTATGCAAAGTGGTCCCACTGATGGGAAAAATTACAACTATTTTGTGACCTTTATAGTTTTTGTCAAAACATTACAAACTATTGGGGCACCTGGATGGCTCAGTCGGTTAAGCGTCTGCCTTTGGCTCGGATCATGATCTCGCGGTCCTGGGATCAAGCCCCACATTGGGCTCCCTGCTCCGTGGGGAGCCTGTTTCTCCCTCTCCCTCTGATGCTCCCTCTGCTTGTGCTCTCTTTCTCTCTCTGTCAAATGAATAAATAAAATCTTTAAAAAAATATTACAAACTCTTTTACTGTCAGTTACAAATGTACAGAGAGATGAAATAAAACTAATATTTATTTAGTACATTGTAATTTAAAACACTAGAAACATTGAAAACTAAAATTTTTTTATATGTATCAGGAGTAGTTTGAACAGTGTTTGCCTTCTTGTTGAGTAACTTAAGATATGGAGTGACCATCATTTTTATGCCCTGGTGAGTTGTCATACTCTTCCAAGTTTGGATCAGTTTCCAATATTTTAACCTTTGTACTTTCAAAATTGTGAAATTTCTCCAAGAGTCCCTTTAATATGAAGATCTTTGCCAGTGTCATTTCCTTTGGGACTTTGTCATTCTTTTCTCACAACGACTCGGCTCATTTATGTTGATTAGTTCACCTGCACTGGGGTTCTCTGGGTCCATATCTAGGGTCTCTTGAATGGTGGTAGGGTCATCAGTTCCATGGTCAATAATTTCTCCTATAACTCCATTTGTGTTTGATTTGGTTTTCACTTCCATTGTTATCACTTTTTGTTTCTTTGCTTCACTACTGTCTTTGTTGGATAATTTCCTCTTTCGATTATCCATTTTTTGGGTAAAATGTCACATGGGTTTATAACTGGGACACAAGGAGGCAACAAAATGACACACTTTGCTTAGTGTACTTGAACCAAATAATAGATGCTCAGTGACCAATCACAGACAGACTTTGAAAGAAGTGACATAATTGATCACTAATCATGATGCACACCTGTTATATATATATACATATATATGTATATATATATAGTGACTTATGGGCTGACAAGCTAACATTGAAGTTTATACTGAATTCATATACTATGATAACAAATTTGAACTGTGTTGTTGGGGCTTGTTCTTTAGGTAAACTATGGTAACAAAAATTTGTGCATATCAGAATTGTGTAAAGTGAGGACTGCCTGTAAATTATACACCACTATGCTTGACACATAGTAGGTCCTTGTGAAAGATAAATTCCCTTTTCTCTTCTTTTCCCCTCAGATGGATCTAAATAGCCCTACACAAACTTTAGTGTTGATTGGGATTAGTTACTGAGTTCATTATTTGAGGAAAGGAAATGATATTGCATTGTTTCACATGACCAACTTCTCTTCCTACAAGCGAGTTTGGACAGAAATCTGTGAATATATGGCCTACACCATATCATCCGATTTCCATATTATACATTATTGTCATACCCTAAATATAGCCTTTTCCTTCAGCTACTACTAATCTCCCACACTTTCTCTTGTCTTCATGGTTTATGTCCCCAGTTTGGGACATCAGTTATACTTTCCAAGATCATTTTGGCTATCCATCCTGATAATTTTTGACATGACTCAAACATTTATTGAACCACCCTTGCATCTCAGGGATAAATCCCACTTGGTCATGGAGGATGATCCTCTTAATGTATTGTTGGATCCTATTAGCTAGGATTTTGTTGAGAATTTTGGAATCCATATTCTTCAGGGATATCAGTCTGAAATTCTCCTTTTTGATGGGGTCTTTGCCTGGTTTGGGGATTAAGGTGATGCTGGCCTCATAGAATGAGTTTGGAAGCTTTCCTTCTGTTTCTATTTTTTGAAACAGCTTCAGTAGAATAGGTATTATTTCTTCTTTGAATGTTTGGTAGAATTCCCCAGGGAATCCATCAGGCCCTGGATTCTTGTTTTTTGGGAGTTTTTGATCACTGCTTCAATCTCGTTACTGGTTATTGGCCTATTTAGGTTTTCAGTTTCTTCTTGTTTCAGTCTTGGCAGCTTATAGGTTTCCAGGAAGGCCTCCTTTTCATCCAGATTGCTCAGTTTATTGGCATATAGTTGTTGATAATAATTTCTAATAATTGTTTCTATTTCCTTGGTGTTAGTTATCTCTCCCCTTTCATTCATAATTTTATTAATTTGGGTCCTTTCCCTTTTCTTTTGGATAAGTCTGGCCAGTGGTTTATCGATCTTATTAAATCTTTCAAAGAACCAACTTCTAGTTTCATTGATCTGATCTACTGTGTTTCTGGCTTCTAATTCATTGATCCCTGCTCTAATCTTAATTATTTCTTTTCTAATGCGTGGCTTAGGCATCATTTGTTGCTTTTTCTCTAGTTCTTTAAGGTGTAAAGTTAGCTGGTGAATTTGGGATTTTTCTATTTTTTTGAGTGAGGCTTGGATGGCTATGTATTTCCCCCTTAGGACTGCCTTTGCAGTATCCCATAGGCTTTGGACTGATGTGTTTTCATTCTCATTGGTTTCCATGAACTGTTTAAGTTCTTTTTTGATTTCCTGGTTGACCCAAACATTCCTGAGTGGTCTTTAGCTTCCAAGTGTTTGAATTTCTTCCAAATTTTATCTTGTGTATGCACCCCAATGTTCATAGCAGCAATGTCTGCAATAGCCAAACTGTGGAAAGAGCCGAGATGCCCTTCAACAGATGAAAGGAGAAAGAAGATGTGGTCCATATATACAATGGAATATTACTCAGCCCATCAGAAAGGATGAATATCCAACTTTTCCATCAACATGGATGGGACTGGAGGAGATAACGCTACGTGAAATAAGTCAAGCAGAGAAAGTCAGTTACCATATGGTTTCACTTATTTGTGGAACATAAGGAATAGCATGGAGGACATTAGGAGAAGGGAGGGAAAAATGAAGGGGGGTAGATTGGAGGGGGAGACCAACCATGAGAGACTATGGACTCCGAGAAACAAACTGAGGGTTTTAGAGGGCAGGGGGGTGGGGGGATGGGTTAGCCCAGTGATGGGTATTAAGGAGGGCACGTACTGCATGGAGCACTGGGTGTTATATGAAAACAATGAATCATGGAACACTACATCAAAAACTAATGATGTACTCTATGGTGACTAAAATAACATAATAAAATTAAATTAAATTAAAAAAATATTTATTGGGCTTCACTTTTAACATTTCCAACCACTATTCATAAATATGTGAGTTTTAAATTTAAATATTCTTTCTCAAAAAGTGAAATGTTCCCAAGTCACATAGGCATTGTTAATGGAACAATGTGTTTTCTCAGTGGGAACAGACCTAGGTAGGTGAACAAGCAGAAAGTTCATTCTAGGGACAATGTTTTAAAATATCACTTATAATGATCCCAGACTAGAATTATTTTTAAAGACTTTATTTTTAAGTATCTCTATACCCAGCGTGGGGCTTGAACTCACGACCCTGAGATCAAGAGTTGCATACTCTACCAACTGAGGCTGCCAGGTGCCCCTGGACTTGAATTATTTATTGGCTCTAGGTGACTAGAATGTTGAATTTATTGTGGACACTTAAAATATGTTGTTACCTCCTTTTGCTAGCACTTTAGGACAGATACACCAGTGTTGTGGTGCATTTCTTCCCCTAGAGCTCTTCATTTAACATGGGAAATGACTCCGAAATACCCATTTTAGATATGTCAGTTAGAGTTCATGGTTTATCTTCCACAGAAAGGTAGACCACCATTTTGTCATTCTTTAGTGAGATGCCAATTGCTGTTAAGTTAAACTTGCTAGAAACAATAGAGGTTCTCTGGCATGATGACTCTCATGGCCATCTGTTAGGGTGGCACTATGCCCACTCATAGGATGGTATGCCAGTTTCAACAGGGCACAGGTGCCAGCCAAACATAGGTTTAGAAGGATAGCCTGCAAGAACTCAGCAAGGAGATCCTCCAAGTGGTTAGTGATGCCAAATTAGACCCACATGCTTCATTACAAGGGATCACATCTGTTGATGCTTGTGGGCATTATATTGTCAATTAAGGCTTTCTTTTTCTGTTTCTTTATTCATTCTGACCCTCGACTGGGAATACAGAAAATCAGGGGAAAAACTAGTCCTCAGCCAGAAAAACAATCAGGGTTTCCCATGTCTTCCTCTAATGTCTGTCTTCTGCAGTCTCAAACTTTATTCTGAATTATGTGAAAACTACAAGACACGTGACATTAGCTTATGAAGCTCTCTGTTATTAAAGATAACATTTAGGAAACAACCAACCAACTAAATGTCTCATTATCAGCAAGATTTTAAGAGTTTATCTGCTGGAACTAGAGATTGTGATTCTAGTTAATTGTGTGTCTTATATATTATCTGTTATTTCTTTATTGAAGGATTATTTTCAACCAAGAATGAGACAGACCGTAATGGGTCATTCATTATCCAGTGTTCTCGTTCAGGTCTGGGCTGCAGTGCATGGCTTGACTCCAGAATAGTGAGGCATGAGGGAAATACAGCTATCTATGCCATATAGAAAGACAAAGAGCTTGAAACAAAGACTTTGGAGATTTAGGAGCAGAGGCAGGGTTGGGGTTAGAGGTCTTTTCTGTCATATGATAGAGACTGTGGTATGTGGTAGTAGGTGAGAACCTGTCCTTTAATTATGGGGTGGAATTTAAAAGGTCATGTCAGCCACTTCTCTCTCTCTCCCAAATGTTCGTGCACCCAGATTACAGATAAATTCTTGAAAAGTAAATAATATCATAGCTTGTCACATAAAAGAACCTACAGGATTTTGAAATATATTCCCGACTTTTTGTGGTTGCTAGCTTGCATGGCATATTTTTCTTCTCACCCTACTTTCCCTTAGTCTCCATACCATAATCAGAGAAATCAGAATTTGCATGGAAACAGCATGAAGGGATGTGGATGGCGAGGGGAAGAGGAAGAGAGTAGAATGGTAAGCATGCAGGATCTGGAGTCACAGAGACCTGGGTTTGAATCCCGGCTCTACGAATTAATAATGCTCCTCTTAATGCTACTACCAGCTCTGTGACCTTGGGCAACTATTGAAATTCTCTGGTCCTCAGTTTTCTCATCTGTAAAATAAAGATAATATATAAGGTACCTGGCTTGTGGTTGGCACTCAATGAATGATAGTTGTTAATATTAGGGTTATTATCTGACTGTCCTTGTCTGCATAATTACACTTTCTCTGTTTTGTGTTATGAGATACTTAACACACACAAATGAGTGTATATGTATGTATGTCTATATAATATTATTGTCAGACATTAAAAGTTGCCAGTCTGGTGCTATGAAACTGTCCCTTGTGCTAAGTCAAATTTGTGTCTCCCTTATTACTAGTGAATGTGGGCATCTTATGTTTATTGGCCATTCGTGTTTATTATTCAATGAAATACCTGTTGAGTCGTCTGCCTGCTTTTCTACTGGCTTACTTGAAGTGATTCTCTTTATCTTTAGTAACACTTTTTGCCTTAAAGTTGATTTTATCTGATATTAATGAGCAATTCCAGCTTTCTTTGAGGTACTATCAGCACAATGTAGCCTCTCCCTCTCTGTTACCCTACGTTTTAGATATGTCTGTTATAACTAGATAGATTTTTAACAATTCAGACAACAATATTTATCTTCTAATTGGAGCATTTAGTTTATTTACATTTAATCTAATTAATGACATATTTGAGTTCAAGTCTTCTGTTTTTTTAATTTTTTAATTATTATGTTCAGTTAGCCAACATATAGTACATCATTAGTTTTTGATGTAGTGCTCAAATCTACTGTTTTTATACTTTCAATTAGTCTTGCCTGTTCTATTTAATTTTCCTTGCACTAATCAATGCCTTTCAGAGTGGTTGCTTGTATATTCATTGTGCCCCCCCAACTCTACTTGTTTAGAAGTTATATACCCTATATTTATTATTCTAATTATAATATACATATTTTATTTCTATTATTTTCTATTATAATAGGCATGCTTAACTTATTAAAGCCTAATGGTAATGAATAACTTCACCCTTCTCCTGGAGAGTGCAAAGAACTTCAGACATTTTTGCTCCATTTATTCCCCTCCCAACTTATATTACTATTAAATATCTTATTTCTATCTTGTTTTCTAAACCCATTGGACGTCATTACTACAGTTTTATATACTCAGTGCTCATTCCATTTGCCTGCACATTTACTATTTCTTTTTTCTTTTTCGTTTTTTTACTATTTCTTTTTTAAATACTTCTTGTTGCTCAGACCTTCCATCTGTGATCACTATCCTTCTGCTCGAAGTATATCTTGTAGAATTTCCTTTAGCGGGGCTCTGCTGGTGGTAAATTCTGTTTGGGTTTATTTTTAAATGTCTTTATTTCCCCTTCATTTTTGAAATATATTTTTTCTGGGTATAGCTTTTTTTTTTTTTTTAACACATTGAAGTTCCACTCTCCTCTGGTTCTATTGTTGGTATTTCTCTGGATCCTTTAAAGGATTGCTTTCTGCGCTGTGATGTATCTGGGCATAGATTTCTCTTTGGTTTTTCCTACTTGGGAGTCACTGTGCTTCTGGAATCTGTGGATTAGGGTTTTTAGTTTGTTCTGGAAAATTCTCAGCCCTCCTGTTTTCAAATGTTGCCTCTCCTCCATTGTCTCTAGTTCCTCCCCCCACCCCCCGCCCCGGGAGTCTTTTTTTTTAATACTTCTTGTTGCTTAAAACCTTAAAAATAGACTTAAGCCTTTACATACTGTATTTTCTATGTCTTAGCTTCTCTTTCATATTTTTTCTGTGCTCTATTCTGAGTAGTTTCTTCAAATCTGCATTTTAGTTCACCATTTCTGTCTTCAGCTATATTTGATCTGTCGCTGAAACCATGCATTAAGATTTAATATCAGTGGTGATATTTATTTGTAGTTATGTTTTTAATTCTCAAATCTTTGTGTTCATTGTTGATAGTCTTTTATTTTCTGCTCATTTTTGGCTTCTATCTTTTATTTTTTTTAAGATCCATATTATTATATATTCTATTTCTTATCAGTAATACCTATAATCCTTAATGGTTTAACTGTTCTTTCTTGTTTCTTCTGTGTCTTGTTCATGGTAACTTGTTTCCTTGTGTGTTTAGTGACTATTATTGTATACCTTGGTTTGGGCTGAAGTTAATCTGTGGGACTTTTGTAGGTCTGGGTTGAGGATGCTTTATTTACAGAGGATCTATATGCTTTTGCTGGTCAACAGGAATGCTGCTATATTAGAATAACTTCTAGGCTTGGTGTTTCCCAGTCATGCGGGATGAATAAATTTAAGCCCCAGCCTCTTCTAAAACAGATCTCTGGAAACAAATTCTTTGGATGGGTGTGGTAGGGACTGCTACTGCTCTTACTGTTATTAATTTCCATTCATCTGCTGCTCTGGTGAAGAAAGGTTTCCTTGTGGGCTTGCTCTGATGGCTACCAGATATTGTTTCTGGCCTATCTTTCACTGATGATGTAGCACTTTCAGGAGCGCCAGATTTAAGTAAGGTTCTCAGGTACACCTTCTCCATTTGCCTAAACCCAAGGATTAGGACTTCATTTTCAGCTCCCAAAACTCTGGGTTACTGCCATGACTATTTTTACTCTGAGCCTTCCTTGCTTTTAAGTTTGCTTACAGTCTGCTGTGATTTCAGCTTGCTCTTCCATCTCCTTCACCCTCCTACCCTCCCCCATCTCTCTCCCTTCCCTACGTCTCTGATTTCCCCCTCTCCTTTTCTTCCCCCTTCTCCACCACCTTGGATTTCTCTTAGTTTCTTGTGAGCTCAACAATGCATATATTGTTATAATTCATCCAGCATTTAGGAGTTTTGAAGTAGGAGGGCTATTTAGAATGTCCTAGTCACAGTGTTGCTAAAACAGAAATCTGCCATTCTCTTAATTTCTAACTCTCAAACTATAGTGCCTTTCTTCTTGCAAGTCAGCTCCTCTTTTTGTGTTCTTGATCTTATCTCTGCCTACCTTCTCCTAAACCTGTTTCTATACTGTCTCCCACAAGTCTATTTCATCTTCAACCTTTCTTACCTTCTGTATCGGATACTTGTGGGTTTCCTCCCTCCCAAGAAAATCTTCCCACAGGCCAGGTACCTCTCAACCTACTATGTTATTATTAGAAACTTGCTATGTCCCAGGAACTCTGCTGGGTTTTAGGTGCTGTCAAATATGACAGTGAAGTCCCCTTCCAGAACTGGAACTCAGGCTTGTCTGACTGTGAGGTTTAGAATCTTTCTACTATAGCTTACCTCATGTTTTCAGAATGGTCAGAGATGTATTTTAACTTAAGGAGCAAACATTTAATGAATATTTACTGTGTACCAGGTAATCTGCTAGGGGTTGTGATACAATAGTAAGAAAAGATTGTCTGGGAGGGATAATTTTCCTCTGCCCTTCAAGATCCTTCTAGTTGGACTAAGTATCAAATTGACACAAGATAGATTAACAGGAGAAAATCAAATTTAACAGTGTACATGTGGGGAATCCAAACAAACATGAAATTCCAAAGACAGTCAGGCAACCTGTGGCTTATTTGACATTCTGAGCTAAGGAGAGGGGTTGGCATCTGAGGATACAAAGGAGAAGACCATTAGCAGGACAGTGAGAGGAGATGATCAGAAGACAAAGTTGCTCTATTATGCAGGTAAGTTTCTTCGGTCTTTTCCTGGTACTGAATGAGCTGGGTTTTCATTGCTTTTAACTCAAAATAATCTTTTAACTCAAAGTGGCCCATCTTGGGGTATCCTGCCCTTGGCCCCTCCAAGGTGAAACATGCTCCTCACTCTCATGGAGTATGTGGTGGGTGAACAACTAAACAAAGAGGATGTTCAGGGTGATAGGAGAGGATATAATAGAGGGATGTAATCTATTTGGGGGGTCAGAAAAGACATCCCCAAAGAAGTGACAAACTTACATCAACAGTGCCTTACCCTCCCTTTATGCTTATTCTTCCTCACCACGGTTCAGCTTCATCTTGTTGCCCAAATGCTATCTTGAGGATTACTAATGACCTCTAAATGACTAAATCCCATGGCCTTTTTCTACTCACCTTTTTAAATGGCTCAGTAGCAGGCAGCACTCTTGGACACCAGCCAGGTCCCTTCCTTGAAGTCTAGAAATCCTTGGATTCCTCTCTCACTTTACATACAGGGAGTTGCACGATCCTATACTATAGGCCTTCCTCTGCAACAAATTTCATATCCAGTATTTCTGTCCCAGGACACAGCCCTACTTAGGACCTCATCATCTCTTTACTAAGTTATTGCAACACTCTCTGCTCAGTCTCTATCCCTAGCTCTATCTTTGCCAAAGCTGCTTCTTCAATTCAGTAGTTTGCAGCCCTGGTTTTTCATTAGAATCACCTGAGGTGCTTTAAAAAATGTTAATACCCTGATATCACCCCCAGATTTCTGACTTAATGGATATGGTGGGGGTTTTGTGCATCAGGGTTTTTTTTATAGCTCTCTAGGTGATTCTAATATGCAGGCAAGATTGTGATCTATTGCTCTAATCTGGTGGTTCTCACACTTTGGAGTGTATCAGAATCTCCTGGAGGGCTTATTCAAACGCGCTGCTGGGCTTTACCCCCAGATTTTCCAATTCAGTGAGTATGCAGCAGGTCTGCATTTCTAATGAGCTCTCAGGTGCTGCTGCTGCCGCTGGACCACGGACTACAGCTCAAATTCTATAGCCATCATCAAATTTTCTTAAACAAGGAGTCTCATAATATCACTCTTCTGCACAAAAGCATTTAAGGGCTCCCTTTGATCTATCAAAATAAGTACAAACCACTCATCATGGCCTTCAAAGCCTTTTACTATCTGTTCCTAGATGCCTATCCTATTATGTTTCTCATTACTTCTCTGCACCAACCAAACGGAACTACTGACTCTTCTTTAAACACACCCAGGTACTTGCTTGCCCTCATGCATTTGCTCATGTTGTTATCCTGGCTGATGCTCATTCTCATGAATTCACCTGTTGAAATTCCATTTGTCCTTCAAGGTTTATCTCATATACTTTTCTCAGTGGAACTTCCTTCCCTTACGCCCCAATTCCCAGTACATACACACTCATTCACTCACTGGCTCGCTCATTCATTCAGTGTCACAATTTTCCCACCCTCCAAATGCATCTCCCTGTAATCTTTGTACTATCCACAGGCTGCTCAGCATGTTCTGCCTCATATTATACTATATGTCTTCATGCGGAACCGTTCCCCAGCCTCTACAATTAAATTATACATGCCTTGAAGGCAAGGAATGCTTTGTATTTCTCTTTTGATATCCTCATAGCCTTGCTACTCAAAGTGAGGCCCAACATTCAACAGTGCTGCCATCACCTGGGTGGTCACTGGGGATGTAAAATCTCAGATCCCACCCCAGAACTATTGAATCGGAACCTGCATTTAAAGAATCTGCAGTGATTCGTATGCACGTTAAAGCTTGAGAAGCTGTTCTGTACTGCCTAGAACAGCTTGGCACCTAGTAAGTAGGTGTTAAATATTTGTTGACTTCAATTACCTGGAATAGAAGGTACAGCACTACATCTGTGTCTTTGGGGTAAATACCAAGTAGTGCAATTGCTGGGTCATAGGGTAGCTCTATTTTTAATTTTTTGAGGAATCTCCGCGCTGTTTTCCAAAGTGGCTGCACCAGCTTGCATTCCCACCAACAGTGTAAGAGGGTCCATATGCACCCCAGTGTTCATAGCAGCAATGTCTGCAATAGCCAAACTGTGGAAAGAGTCGAGATGCCCTTCAACAGATGAATGGATAAAGAAGATGTGGTCCATATATATAATGGAATGTTACTCAGCCATCAGAAAGGATGAATACCCAACTTTCCCATCAACATGGATGGGACTGGAAGAGATTATGCTAAGTGAAATAAGTCAAGCAGAGAAAGTCAATTATCATATGGTTTCACTTATTTGTGGAACACAGGAATAGCATGGAGGACATTAGGAGAAGGAAGGGAAAAATGAAGGGGGTGGAAATTGGAGGGAGAGATGAACTATGAGAGACTATGGACTCCCAAGAAACAAACTGAGGGTTCTGGGGGCGGGGGGAGGATAGGTTAGCCTGGTGATGGGTATTAAGGAGGGCACGTACTGCATGGAGCACTGGGTATTGTACGAAAACAATGAGTCATTGATCACTGCATCAAAAACTGGTGATGTATGGTGACTGACATAACATAATAAAATAAAATTAAAAAAATAGAAGGTACAGCAAAATAGATCGATGCTTTGTCCCATCTGCCCCAGGGATGCTGCTCATCCAATTGCTTCCTGCATCTTTTTTGCAATAAACAGTAGGATTCATTGAGTTAAGATTGAGTCAGAACACAGGCTGAAGTGCACTGAGGGGGATATAAGAAAGTAGGAGCCCTTGTATGGAAGAATTTGTAATCCAACTCAGCAGACCAGACAGGCCACTAAAATAATCTGTGTTCGGGATGACTACATAACAGGTTACAAAGTGGACAGAGCCCCCATCACCTGTGGGGGCCACAGCACAATCAGAATATCTCAGTTCCCAAGGGTTTCTTTCTCTATTTCCAGAGTTTTGAGCACCTCTCCTCTTGAAAATTTTGAATTTTTATTTATAATCCTAAGAGAGAGACATTGGTCTGGTGGAATATTGCCTAGTACTGCTAGTCACCTCAGTGTAAGGGACTGTCCTGAAGTTGTGCACATCCAGTCAATGAATCAAGATTTTCTGTCAGATATTTTCTGGTTCCATACTTGATGGAACAGTCTGTGTACATATTCCATTCCTGGCTTTCACTGGCGGAAATAAAATGGTCATTTAATCAATAATTATTTTTAAAACATTTATTTGATACTTCATTCTGCGAAGGATTTGATGCAGTTTACAACATTAACATGTGAATCATATACGAGGAAAATAGAAATCAAAATTTTAAAAAATTAAGACTAACAAAGGAGTAATACTAATACAGACAAAAAACATATTCTCCAATGTATTTTGTTTTTTTTTTAAAGATTTTATTTATTTATTTGACAGAGAGACAGTGAGAGAGGGAACACAAGCAGGGGGAGTGGGAGAGGGAGAAGCAGACTCCCCACCGAGCAGGGAGCCTAATGTGGGGCTCGATTCCAGGACCCCGGGATCATGACCTGAGCCGAAGGCAGACGCCCAATGACTGAGCCACCCAGGTGCCCCTCCAATGTATTTTGAATCCATCCAACCATTTCTCAACTCCACTGCTGTACTATAGTCAAACCAACATTCTCTCTGGCCTAGCTTCTTTCCCACCTCCATCGTTGCCCCACATTCTCATCCATTGTTCACACAGCAGCCAGAGGATCCTTTAGAAATAGAAGTCTGATCCTGTAAATCACACCTTTCCTCTACCTGCCCTGCCTAACAGCTTCTACATGTTCCCTCTTGCACTTAGGATAAAAGCCAATGTTTTTAAATACAGCCCACTAGGCCTTTTGTGGTCTGGTACTGACAACCTGTAGTGGCCATTGTTGATTTTGTGGTGTCCAGTATCCATTTGTACTTCCTAATTGCATCCCGGTTTTCTTTTAGGAAATCACCTCTTTTCCATTGGATACGGTCTGGTGGAACCATTAGTCAGGTGCCTTGCTGTCCCCTAGGTATGGGGCAAGAATAGTTTCTTTTTTGCAAGCATATCTTAAAAGCAAGGCCAGTAGATACTCCAAGAATTTGAGCTGGGGAACAAAGAGGTAAAAGTTGGTTAAAGTTGATTCATCCAAGGGGCAGCACCCAGGCCTGGCCATCCCTGTTACAAAACTCTTCCTGGATTTCCTGCTCCCGAACGCTTTGGAGCTTCCTGAATCCTCCCTATTTGGAAGGCTTTTCATCAATCCTGTTAGTCCCCAGTATCCTTCCAAAAAATTTCATTTTGCTTATATAAACCAGAGTTGGTTTCGACCAATAAACCCTAATGATATACTGTTTCTCCTCTGTCACTTGTGTCACTCTCCCCCTTTTTGACTCCACTCCAGTTATATTGGTCTGTCATTTTCTGAAAGAGCTCTTGCCTGCCTCAGGGTCCTTGCACATGCTATGTTACCTTTATTCAAAATGCTCTCCCCCCACCCACTTTAGTCAATCCATACTCACCCTAGAGATCTCAGCTCAAGGTCATTTCCTCATGGATGACTGCCCTAACTTCCCTGATTGGTTCAGATCCTTCTGTTGGAACTCTTTTGGAACAATATCTCTCTTCTCCATAGCTCTTACCACAGTTGGCATTTTATATTGAGTTGTGTGATTCTTTGTTTTCTCTTTTGGCTCTAGGATGTTATCTACAAGAGGGCAGGGATAGTGTCCATTTTGCTTACTGATGCACTCTTGGTACGTGGGGCAGTGCCTACCATATATGAGGCTCTCAATAAATAACAATTAAATAGATGAAAGCAAAATTTGCTTGGAAATTTAGGCCAAAGTATGATACTTCTAAATAGTTCATGTCTGTTGCCAGTGTAGTCATAGGAAAATACAGTCAAAAGCTCTTTAGTGAGACAATTGAAGACATACTGAGATTGTTCTGACTCACATGAACAAAACAACCCCTTGGAAGTCATATTTCTTCCTTCCTTCATTTACTTGTTTCTCCCTCTACTCATCCATGTCCTTAACAAAAATGTATTAAGTACCCAATTACTGGGACTGCAATGATGAATAAATGTGAACAAATAAGTTTTGAATATTAGAAATGTGCTTTTTGTTATAAATATGGCCAGTTAGAATAGTGAAAAAAAGTTAACTAGTTATTTGATGTGCAAACAAATATAGTTTTATGTACAAATTGCCTGATCTTCTTCCATTGAGATATTGGCCTCATATAGTCACCAAAATAAACTTCATTGGATTTCTGTTTCTATTTTTACTTTTTAGGTGGCTCCCTTCACTATTTTCCCAATATTGTGGCTCTTTATCTCAGTATTAGCAGAGACATGTCCAGCTTTCATTGCCTCATATCCCCAAGTGTCTCCAATTAACTCATGGACCGTTGTGACCGTTTTTCCCCCCCATTTTCATGCTACAGAACTAATTTTCATTGGCTGTGTTTCTTAAATAACCACATGGCATTTTTTGAGAGAGGAGATAAGTAGGGCATCAAATAAAATAACAAGATAAGGTGCTATACTCCAAAAAGATTGGAAATTACTCGTTATCTTTTTAGAGTCAGCTTCCATCTGTGATATTCTCTCTTTCTCTCTCACACACACACACAAAATCACAGCCTGACCCTGTCCATAAACAATGAATATGTTACTCTAAATTCAATAATATTTCAGTTTAAAAAAATAATAAGTGATCGTTTCTTTGTTGTTAATCACTTGCCCTACTTAATTCATTCATTATCCTCTGAAGCTCTGAGATTAAACCCCCAGGCTGGAGAGCTTCATATGAATCCTTTCTTTTTTATCTATTCCAAGTTAGATTAAGTCTAGGTCCTGTTTAATGAGGTGCCACTTGCTGGGTTTTCATGCAGAAAGAATTCCTCATCCTCAGTGGTATGTATATACCAAATAAATTATCAGGCTTTTTTTTTTTTTTTGAATTTCTGACTACTGCTTCCTGTAGGAAAGACTATCATTATGAGCGCCCTGGGATCTGGGCAGCTGGATTTCTTTGATTTGGGTTTTTTTTCTTTTCATCAAAGCCCTATCTTGTTTTTCATTATATCTAGGGGGTGTGAGATTATGAAGAGATTTCCAGACAGCATTAAGTGACATGCCATGATGAACGTGGTGATGGGGCTCTGGGTGTAAGAAATGAGTCAAGTTATGGGCCTCTCCATGCTCCAGTCCATTTGTACTCTTTTTATATAACCTGCTTAAAAATGAACGTGACTACTTCATGTTTCTGCCCCAAATCCTATCATGTGTGTGTAGGTGTGTATGCACACATCTGTGTTGGGGGTAGGAGTTGCCAATGTTTTTATGTTTTCATGCATGGTTCTACACATAGGATCAATAACTGGATATCCCCTTAAATGCTGCCTTTTGCTGAATATCCCAGCTCCAGACTAAAAATGCATACATGGGGGTGTTTGCAGTGTGGACTGCATTCTGCCAAAGACTGGGCTTATAAGGTTCTATTGCCCCAAATGAGAGTCATTGTACTGTCACTATAGAAGTGTTCATTCCTGTTGCTGAGATAACAGTACTCCTTCCCCATAGGTTTGCTTGGCTAGACCGGGACTCAGCAGCCCTATAGCAGGGTAGGAAGTTGTCAGGGAGACAGGGAAAAGTATACAGAAAAAAAAAAATAGAGCGAAAGGTTGGAGGTGGAGGGAGAAAAGAGAAGAGGAGGTTCCCATGGAAGGCAATAAGACACTGGTAGTGTGAGCCCACCACCCCTGATGGCACCATTCCTGGCCTCCTCTAGATGATCTGGATCTTAAAGTCTGCCTATTGGGAAAAATCAGTGTGTTTGATAAGAACCCATAGTAATGAGGCCAGCATCTTGGGTGATGTTATCATATGGTCAACTTGGCTGTGTATAGAGGAAAAATAGTTCGTGCACACCCTTACTGCCACTATTACCAACTAAGAAAACCAAGACAAAGTGGAAATGGCAGAATGCAGCCCACTACTAACAACTGCAAATCAAACACAGCAGCAGATTATATATAATTAAAGCCTGTCCTCAACAAAATAAAATGTAAAAGAACAGATGGATTTTTACCAGGTTTAATATTCTGCTATTTTAGTGTTCTGTCCTAGCAATGGCATTCTAGAGCAGTGTTTCCCAAACTTCTTCATGCTAAGGAACAACTAGAAAGTGATATCTGTTCTGCCTCCTTGGGTAACTAGAAGAGGCTGTACATGGTTGGAAGAGATAGGCCCAGGGGCTCTGGCTATCCCAGGTCTCACTCAACCACCATGAGGACTGTAGGGATCATTAACAGGCGCACTGTAACCACTAGTTGTGTGAGCTCTGATCTACAATATTTCAACAAAATGGGGTTCTGTCACTTCATTTTGAAGTTACTTTCAAAGGAATTATTCTGCCAAGCACATTTTTCTGTTTAACCTCCTGGATATTGTATGTATCTGTGAATACATTTTTATTTTTCCCTTAAATCATCTTTCTTCCAACCTTCTACTTCCAAGACTGAGTCATGAGGCCTGTTGCCCCAAGGAAGAAGAGGGCAAAACCTGCCCAAGACAAAGAGGTTGTTGATCAGCTTTAAGTCTCAAAAGTGACTATTTTGAGACCATAGAAAGACCATTGTTTTGAAAGCCTGACTCGGTTGAGAGAGAAAGTGATTTCCTAAATCCCTTTAGCTCCCATTTAGCATATGACAAAGTAGGCATAGCCGACTAGATCATGGATGTTTACTATATTCTTAAAATAGAAGTCAGGATCTGAGAAAATAAGTACAAACCCCGTTTCTTCTGGTCCTGATGGGTAGGGGAAAGAAGAGAGGTGAAGGAGAAAGGGAAAGGAGTTCAGATGCTGGGGTCTTCATTTTCCTTTTCTTTGGGGATGTTAGAGTAAGGAGGTTATTTAGAAGTTTCCAGCTGGGTATGAAGGAGCCTGAAAACATCGGGAGGCAGATGGATAAGGTATTCTTGTCATAGCTTTGGGAGGTCTCAGACTGGTTGCAGAAGCCCTGCACAGGGCCACATCCAGCATGCAGCAGGAGTAATAGTGCAGCACTAACAAGGGAAGGCAATATTTGAGGATCCCCATGGACTGCATAGGCTGGAAGATTCATGTACCCTAGTGAGGGAGAGGAAGGCTGAGAATGCCCGGATTTAGAACATAATCGACTCTGTGAATGAGGACTCAAGTCCGAAGGAAAATGGTTAAGGCAATGGACCCTGGTGCTGGATGTGAGCTGGTTGCCCCAAAAGGCAAAATGGAACCCACTGTACCTTAGACATCACCAGTCCAAGGAGCAGAACAGAGTGCTCTGCTGTAGACACCAGTTAGGCTGCTGGTGTTCACAACCTTGTGTAATACCCTCCCCTTGACTGTGGGTGGGACCTGTAACCTGCTCCTGACCAATAAGATGGTAATGGGATGCCATTCCCATGATTATGTTATATGTCAAAGATGAAGGGATGTCACTCCTGTGATAATGTTTTTTAGGTTCTGTCTTACTAGCAGACTGTCTCTAGACTCTCTTATTCTCTGTTGCTAACTTTGAAGAAGCAAGCTGTCATCAATCCCACTGCCACAGAGAAATGAATTCTGCCAACAACACAAGTGATCTTGGAAGTGGATCATTTCTAAGTTAAGCCTCCAGATGAGAAACCAGGCTTGGCCAACACCTTAATTGTAGCATGTGTGATCTTGAGCAGAGGACCCAGTTAAGCTGTGCCCAGACCTCTGACCCACAGAAACAGTGAAATAATGAATGTGCATTCTTTTAAGCCACTAAGACTGTGGTAATTTGTTACATAGTGTAGAAAACAAATACACACAAGGTTACATAACTTTCGGGCTCCTTATACCTACACATCATCTTGAAGACAAGGAGAGGCAGAGAGAATATGAAAGAAAGGGTATTTACCTAAGAGTCCATTAACACCAGAAGAGACTGGATTGCACTGAGTTTACTCAACTTCGAGAAGTTTTTCCTAATATCCAGGAGTGTGGGGTAGTTAGGATTATGGGGAAGTCTTGATAAACTATAGAAAAACAAGGTACCTTTTTGTACATCTGAGTCTAGTGGGAGTAAATTAGTCACACACACACACACTTCAGCCACAGTATTAAGGAGTCATTTAGAGGGTTGCAATCCTTCTTGGATCCAGAGTGTTCATGTCTCTGATACCTCCTTACTGAAACCTGATACTAAGTAAGGATCAACCTGTGAACATCAAGGAGGATGAAGTAGGTTAAAGAGCCCCATAAGCATCCTGTTTCTTTGAATGCAGTTCAATAAAATGAATAAAGCCCAGTATCGATGGCTTTTGTTTGTGAGGTTTGGACTGCTCAGTATAATGAGCCCTCATTTGGGAAATTGTATCTTCATTTGTAAGAAACCTTAAGATATGGAGGAAGCGTTACAATGGCGCAGTTGATTAATTATGCTTGGATGGAGTTCAGAGTTGTTCATGTCAATGTGTCTGGGAAACAGTTCAGGCATCCTTCAGCCACCATGTGGCTCATGTTGACAGTGCGAAATGAAGGCTTTGCCCTCTGGCAGGGAAACTCGAATGGATCACATGCAGAGTTCAGGAGACTCTTCACTTGGGCTTCCCTCAGTGGACTTGGTTCTCTCCAGAAAGGGAGGCCCTGATGGAGTTTTGTTAGATGCTGGCAAAATGCAGGTTGGCACAGAGTTTGGTTTTTCTACCCAGCTCCGCCAGAGCCGGTCATTCCTGAAGAGCAAATTCCCCATCACTTTTCAACAGCGTTGCACCCTTTTTGGGTGCCAGATTCTGTGCCTCCGTCTCCCCGCTTAATGTGGGCAGGACCGCTGAGTTCCCAACTATTTGATACCTAAGGAAAGATTCATTTCCATATTCCTAACGTGATGATCCAGGAGTCCAGTGAGCCCCGGGCTGAGAAAATGTCTCTGGGCAAGCATTGGCCAGAAGGAAACAAAAGGATGTACTGTTATCCTTCCAGAAATGGATCTGAAGATGAAGTAGAGGGATTCCATCATGGAGGATGAAGTTTTGGCAGAGGCCACACAACAGAGCAAGGAGGAGGATAAATCAAGCACCGGTAGTGTTGGGAGGCACCCCCCCCCCCGTTCCAGTTCATTTTCAGCAAAATTAAATAACCAACTGCTAATTCAATTTTTCTCACATATGCGCACACCACTAAGAAAGAAGGGATGGAGCACAATACATATGTCCTGAGTTATGTTAATTTCCCCAAAAAGAGTGCTTTGAAGGAGAAAATAATCACTGTTGAGACAGTGTGATGGTGTGAAAGAGTTTCCTTTAATAAATTTAAAACTACTATGGGTTGATTTATTTTTAAATGACAAGGTTGGAGTTAGCAAGGGTGAGCATGGAGAAATGGAAAAGGAAAGAAAGAATTACTTATGTCTATGCGTCCACATGTCTGTGTGTTTGTGTGTGTGTGTGTGTGTGTGCTTCCTGAAATAGATATGCTGGTTTGGCTATTGCCTCATCCGTATATTCTACTTCCTAGAGCTGAAACAATCTTTTTTTTTTTTTTTTCCCAAGAGGAATAACAAATGGTTTGCATCACTCTGCATCTGGGTACTATACTGGTGGCACTGTGTGGGAGGCCTGCTTCCCACTGACTTCTTCAGAGAAAAGAACAGTATTGTTTCGGCTTCATAGTGGGCTGTTAGCAAATATTTTGAACTGTAATCTTGTAATTACTATTAATGTTGCATTAAAAGATTATTTAATGAAGGAGATCATGCCGGGAACAAGCATTATACCTGGAAGTATTCCCCACTGTTGTAGAAAAGCAAAGTTCTGAACAATAGGCTTCACACTAGATCTGTTAAGACCTGTTGCTTTTGGCAAACACACACACACACGCATACGCGCGCGCACACACTCATACACCTTAAAGACGAGTAAAAATTGATACCTATGGCTCAAGACAAGTTGAACAGACGTTTCTAGCTTTAACTGCAGTATTTCATCTGAGATGGTGCAGCAGAGGCTTCACACAGAGAAGCTCTATGGCGTCTGTCTTCAAGTTTGTTTTACCTAGAAAAAGATTTTCTCTGCCTATCTCCCACCGGTGTCTGCGTCGTCTTCTCTCAGAGGCAGGTTTTCAGAGGCTTGTGCCTAATTCTGAAGTAAAAGCCATGTCCATGCAGAGAAATTGGGTGATGAATCAAGGAAATTACCTGATTGCAAACTAGTTAGAGGTGTTTGCACAGAAATTGGGGTCTGTATGGTATGGGGCAACATGGTGCTTTAGGATACGTATTTCATCCGAGTATTGTATAACCCTTTGGAAACCCCATT
Organism: Mirounga leonina; assembly: GCF_011800145.1. Lineage (NCBI taxonomy): Eukaryota > Metazoa > Chordata > Mammalia > Carnivora > Phocidae > Mirounga > Mirounga leonina. The sequence continues at coordinate 4,967,794 of NW_023270163.1, forward strand.
TGAGCATTCACCTGTGCTTGTTGAGAAACAGAATTCCTGCAGAGCAAACCAGGAGTTTGGTTTCTGTAAGCAAGGCATCCAAACACCAGGAGCTTATCTGTAGTCACCAAGGAAAAGGGACTGTGCTTCATCGAATACTCACCATGTTCAATAGCTGAGCTCGATAGTGTGCACAGATCTGTCTAGTGTGGAGCTTTCCACTCTATTGACATCTAGGGTCGGGTAACTCTTTGATGTGAGGGGCTGTCCTGTGCCTTGTAGGATATTTACCAGTATCTCTGGCCTCCACTCACTAGACGCCAGTAGCACCCCTTAAGCCCCATCATAACAACCCAAAACATCTCCAGACGTGGCCAAATGTCCCCTGAGTGGGGGAGTGTGTGTGAGCAAACTCATCCCCAGTTGAGAACCACTGCTCTAGTGTGATCCTCCAATCCTGTGTGGCAGGTGCTATTATTGTCCTCATTGTACAGTGACTTGCCCAAGATCACACAGCACGTGTGTGGTAGAGTCCCCAGCTCCTTCCCCTCTGCTCGTGTCTCCAGGCCATTAGGTAATGAGAACAGTACAGTGAGTGGGCCTGAGCATCAGCTTTGGGCCACCTGGGAGGTGTTGAGGCCCGAGTCTCTGTCCAATGGAGGTGAGGTGGCTGTAGATATAAAGGGAGAATGCTAGAATTATGGCTGGAAGCCTGAGGGCCTTCCCAGGATCCCTAGCTTCATATTTAGCAGTGGCCATCTCCACCATCATCATCATCATTGGAATGGAAGAGATTTCAGATTTTGAGGATGAGTTCTTGTCTAGAGCTAGGTCTCACGATCTCTGGATGTCAGGGATTCACCTCGAGCCAAAGAGAAAGAAGAGCAGGGAAGCATCAGAAGGCTGGGTTCTAATCCTGTGTTACTTTGGGCAAGGCCTTGCCCCTCTCTGGACCTCATTTGGGCATGTGTGGAAGGACAGAGTAAGACCTGATTATATCAAAAGTCCATTTCAGCTTTACCCCTCTTCAGAGGGCTTAGGCAATATTAATTGTAATAGGTGTGACACAGGCCCTTGGGACTCGGCATTACTGGCTTAATGGCTATGAATCAGGTGAATGACTTGGGGAAGGCTTATAGAGTGTTTCAGAGATACCTTCCTTCTGCAGACTTAAGAGGCCCTAGGAGCAGCCTCGTTCTAAGGGAAAATGCACAGAGAGGAAAATTCCTTGTCAGTGCTTGTTTTTCTAGGTTTTAAAAACCACTGCTGTCAACCTGGGGAAATGCCACTGATTTGGCATCATAAAAAGAGTATAAAGACTTTTGCTCACAGTGCTCTGGTTTTTATTAGGTTGCTGGGGAAAGAACAGCAGAGGATTCTTTATTATATATCTTCAGGTCAGAACTTTATTGCTTTTGGCCAAAGGCCATTGCAAGACTTATAGAGCAAAGGGTAGATACAACCTGATTTTTAAAAGAAATTATAAAGATCAAAATAGAACTAAGTTAAAGTGAATCTCTGAGTGTAAGAGCCGGCAACATTTTAGCATTGTTTTCATAAAAGGGATCCTCCTCCTCTGCTGCTTTAACTAGGGTCTACAATAGCTTATGCTTTGGTAATCGAAGAATCCAATACAAATAGATGCTTGATATATACACCTGCAAAATGTAGTAAGTGGTTAAAATTAGCCCTCAGACGTTTGGGTTATTTCCAGAAACAGCTGACTTTGTGCCCAACCACGGGCTTCACCCACACGTACAGGTTTCTTGGGCTAGGAGATTCTGGCTGGCTGTGCCTTCAATCATGGAAGCAGGTGTGCTTTGTAAATAGAGTTTTGTAGAGCAGTGGTCCTTCACCTTGGCTGCACATTTGAAGCCCATGGGGACCTTTAGAAAATACTGTTGCCCAGGTCTCACTACCTAGAATTCTGACTTAACCGGGGTGGCGGGTGTTTAGAAGTCCTGGAGGTGATTCCAGTGAGCAGCCAAAGTTAAGAACTGCATTGTGAAGACTTGTCTCTGAAAGGTAACTTTTCCCAAGTGATTCCTTTTCATTATTCACAACCGCCTGGAAAATGATTTGTGGAATGACAACAGATCTAGGCACATAATAGTACTCAATCCATGTGTGTTCAGTCTCTCCAAAAGAGCCAGCCCATCAAGCAGAGTATCTGATCAAATACCTGTTCATATATATTCTCTTTGTCTCCACTTCTGACCTCAACTCCAAGTTTTTACATCCAGTTGTCCAAGGAACACCATCTTATGTGTCCTGTGAGGACCTCACATTCCATGTGCTTGAGCCTGAACTCATGATTGTCCTCCTCAAAACCTGCTTCTCTTCCTCAGTTCTCTCTACTGACAGTGAGACACACCAACAGCCAAGCATCATCTAACTCATCTCTTCCCCTGCCTCAACTCTGTCGTCATTCAGCCACAGCCTTTTTAATTTGATTTCAGGAATGTCACTTTAATCTGTCTCCTCCCTTCTCTCGTCCTTTCTTCTTCATCATCATCATTACTGCTTTAATATAGGCACCTCTCCTCCCCTATTGGCCACAACTTGTTGATCATAACTGGAGATGTTCATTAGAATTATCTGGGTGAACTTTGAAAGTGTCTTGATATCTGAGATCACCTCCACTGGCTTCAGGTGCTCTGGGATGGGTCAGCGTTCAGGCATGTTTTAAAAAACGTCCTGCTTTCTAATATGTGGCCAGGGTTGAGGATCTCTGAGTCTTATAAACTTCTCTTAACAGCTTCCTTGCCTCCAACAAGTATGTTCTGTTACTGTCTGACATAATCTTATAAAATTCCCATCTTCACCCCTCAGTGTCTCCTCATGACTTTTACAGTAAAGTCCCAATTCTTTTGCAAGGTGTCGATGGTCCTTGGAGATCTGGTCCCAGCCAACTTTTGTGTTCCATCCCTCACCACTTCTATTTTGCACTCTGCTCTATGGACTCACATGCCTCTGAATTTGCTCTCACTGCTTCCTCTTCCTGAGCACCTTTTCCTTCTTCTCTGTCCAGCATTAATACATCAAGATTCGTCTTCTGGGATCCTCCAAAGCATGTTGCTCACCTTTGTTTTAGCAATGATCATATTGCAGACCAATTAAAAAATGCTTAAGTGTTTGTCTCTCCACCTTTCTCCACCCCAACCGGACTGTGATTTCTTTGAGGATGGAGTCCATGTTGTACTCATCTTGTATCCCCAGTGCATGGGTCACTGTTCTGTGCATTGTAGAGAGTCAATAAATTGATTCAACTAATAGGCTAGTGTCCACTTCAACCCTGTAAATCAAAGGTAATAGAATTGACACAGTACAAATTATTTATAAAATTTGTTCTTCCTATTGTGAAGCTGAAGCCAACATAAATTTGAGATCTACTTCTTGAGAAAAAATGGCAGGTTCTGCAGGGTATTTTATTAGGGTCTCACGAATATAGATTCTTTAAAAAAAAAAGATTTTTTTTAATGTTTTATTTATTTATTCATGAGAGTCAGAGAGGCAGAGAGAGAAGCAGGCTCCCCACCTAGCAGGGAGCCCGATGCGGGATGCAATCCCAGGACCCTGGGATCATGACCTGAGCCGAAGGCAGACGCTTAACCATCTGAGCCACCCAGGCGCCCAAAAAAGATTTTATTTTTAAGTAATCTCTACACCCAACATGGGGCTCGAACTTACAACCCTGAGATCAAGAGTTGCACACTCTACCAACTGAGCCAGCCAGGCGCCCCATGAATATAGATTCTGATGTGAATCCAAAATGACTGAATTGATGATTCCAAGGTACTGGAGAGGTAAATACAAGCATTTTAGGAGGCCCTTTTGCAATGTTCCCAGGTTTGCACTGTTTATTGTCCCAGCCCCATGCCTGTGTTCAGACAGAATTTGAGTCACTGAATTGCACTATGGAAGAGTTTTAGAGGATGATCGATTAAGTGGCCCCCTATGGTGCAGGAGAATTTCAGTCTGGCAGGAGAATTTCAGTCTGGCTCCTATGGCTTTAGTGACTGTGGCCTTTAACGTCTTAGTGTGTCATTTCCCAGAAAGTGCTTAGTTAAAATAAACACCAATATCTAGTATCAATCAACTGACTGCTAATTATAGAGCCCATCAAATTGCCAGTTTGCCCCTCTCCCAATCATCAATTTTCTTTTTGGATGATTAATATTTAATGATGATTCTTTAAGTGAATCATACTATTTGGATATATATAGGGGCTCCTAAGTGAGTATTTTTAGATATTTTTACACTACACCTCATTTCACAAAGGACTTGAGGGAACTTCTAAGAAGACAAAAATGTACATTAAAATTAAGAAAAAATTCCAGGCTTATAAAGGTTACAAGCTTTATAAAATACTGGCAAATACAGGGATAGAGGTTTGGGGGCCAGTTGAGGGAGGACAAATACTGGACAAGGCAGCTTTTGACAATTTGGTATTAGATTACTAACCTGACAACTACCCTACAATCTAGCAATTGCACTACTAGGTATTTACCCAAAGGATACAAAAATACAGATTTGAAGAGGTACATGCACCCCAATGTTTATAGCAACATTATCAACAATAGCCAAACAATGGAGAGAGCCCAAATGTCCATTGACTGATGAATGGATAAAGAAGATGTGGGGTGTGTACACACACACACACACACACACACACAATGGAATATTACTCAGCCATCAAAAAGAATGAAATCTTGCCATTTGCAATGACGTGGATGGAACTAGAGGGTATTATGCTAAACAAAATAAGTCAGAGAAAGACAAATATGATATGATTTCACTCATGTGGAATTTAAGAAACAAAACAAATGAACATATGGAAAGGGGGGGAAGAAAAAAAGGAAAAAGGGAAACAAGCCATAAGAGAGACTTTTTAAAGAAGAGTTATTTATTAGAGGGGGGGCGCAGAGGGAGAGGTAGAGATAGTCTTAAGCAGACTCTGTGCTGAGCACAGTGCCCCATCCAGAGCTTGATCTCATGACCCTGAGATTGGGACCTGAGCCAAGACAAAGCATCCAACTGGATGTTCAACTGACTATGCCACCCAGGTGCCCTGAGAGACTCTTAACAGTAGAGAACAAACTGAGGGTTGATGGAGGGAAGTGGGTGGGGGGTGGGCTAGATGGGTGATGGGCATTAAGGAGGGCACTTGTGATGAGCACTGGGTGTTGTGAGTGATGAATCACTGAATTATCCAGAAACCAATATTGTACTGCATGTTAACTAAGTAAAATTTAAATTTAAAAAAAAGATTTTGAACCTGGATCTTACAGAATAAATGTATGCCAGGCTATTTTATAAAATATTTATTAAGAAGGAAAAAGTTGCATGACTGTCTATTCTGTATTTTATTGATTTATGTATTAAAATGTAAACAAGGATCATTAGCAGTGCCCATTTGGGGTTTTTCTAGGGCTCTGTCCTCAAGCAACAAGTTGCAACACCCTCCACTGCTACCTTGGTGGAATAGACCAGGACCCGGACTACCTCACATTTTTAAAATGACAGAAAATAGGAGGCAACCACAAAGAAGCAGGAGAAAAGTCAGCAGGAACAGCCACTACCGTAAATAAACTGAATAATAGAAGCAGGCCAAAAACATAAAGTTTATTACTTGCACACAACAGTGATTTGGAATTCGTATGGCGGTAATGAAATACCCTGTAATCTGATTTCAAGATTAAGTATGTCATTAAGCTGAAGGTTGAATAGAAACAGGACTCAGATATGCCCTTGTTTCACCCCTTGGTCAAAGAACTGGAAATTCTTACCTTATTACATCAGGGGTGTCAGTGAGAACCTGCTGGAGCAGAACTAAGAGACGCCTATCAATGATGGGGCAAGGCCACTGGGCCAGAGCTGGTTTCTGGTGACGGAGCCAAAGGCTGCAGAGTAACATTTCATAGGACTTCATATACTCTGTTACAGAAAAAGATAAAGTTTGTTTTATTATGTATAAAATTCTATGTGTGCTGAGAGGAAGTCATGCTAAACTAAATTTAATGCCTTAAACATCTATTTAAAAGAGTTTTAAAAGTCTATTACTAGACTCTTAGGTCAGCATGCTATAGATGTAGTCCATTTGGTTTTCTGCACAGTGTTTGACATTTATTCATTCGACAACTATTTACCGAGTGACTACTCTCTGCTACCCTGTGGCAGGTAGTCTTTTAGGCACTGGTGATACAGTAGTAGACAAAGCAGTAAAAAAAATAATCCATGTTTCTTGGAGCTGATATTCTAGCGGGAGAGAGGGAAAACAACCAGCTAAATAGCTAATATAGATTTCCTGCTGATGTTAAGTGCTAGGGGCTAGGGAGGCCAGGGGGCCCTGGGATAGGGCAGGGGGTATTATTTAATCTAGGACGACAAGGGCAGGCCCCTCTAGTAAGATGACTGTGAGCAGAAACCTGAAGGAAGGGAGGGGGCAATCTGCATGTCCATCTGGATAGAGGATCCCAGTAGAGGGAACAGCAAGTGCAAAGATCCTGAAGCACAAAGGTGAATGTTTGCAAATCCCGGCAAGAAGGCCGGCATGCTTAGAGCTGGGCAGGGAGAGGAAGGCAGTGGTGGCAGAGGACTGGAACAGTGGGCATGCAATGCTCAGGCATGGTGAAGGCCTTGGGATTTACTGAAGCAGAATGGGCTGCCATGGCCCATTATGGTGTCTTGAAGATGGAGAAATGAATACTGGATCAAAGTTCAGTTAAGTGAATTCCTGGCTGGTGGAGCCTCTACACGCAAAGTGGTGATTATGGATCAGTACAAGCATGGAGGGAGGGCTCTAAATGGCTTACCATGGAGCTCTGCACTTGGCTCCACCATCACATGTAATGCTTTCCTTTGACTGGGGTAAATAATCATGGCTATATCAATAATCACTAATACTTAACTAGCACTTAGTGCAAGCCAAGCACAGTTCCAATTGCTTCACATGTATCCACTCATTTAATTCTTACGACAGCTTTATGAGTAAGCACTGTTATTACCATCATTTCACCAATAAGGCAGCAGAAGCCCTAAGAGGCAAACAAAAGTGCCCAAGGTTATAAGGCTGTCAAGATGGTAGCCTGGGTCCAGAGTCCATCCTCGTAATCATCATCATACCATACTCTCAACACAGAACACTGACACATTCACCAAATTTGCAGATCAAACAGCAATGGAGTGAATGATAGTGTGTTAGTTCACAGAAGCAGGATTCATATGAAAGACATATTTACACTTGATCTAGAACACACATGGGCACATGCATGCACACACACACGTGCACACACACACAATCACCCAAATACAAGGTTTATAACAGTGTGTAGTTAGTTTTACTGAGATGTACTCTGATCTCATCCTTTCTAATTTTATTTTTTTAAAGAGAGCACATGCCAATGAAATTAATCTCACATCTCAGTAATGGGTCCAGCCCACAGCTTGAAAAACACTGGCCTAAAGCACTGTCTAGTGAAGCGTGATCTTCCCGGGTTGCAGGGCACCACTTGCTCCTGACCCACCAATAGACAGGCACACCTCCTGTCCACGCCTTTCCTGGGTATTGCACTCTCTGAGTAAAGAAGAGCGACATGAACCGGCTGAGAGGAGAAGAGCATTTTGGCTGTATGCGAAATTTGCCCCATGGAGCAGAGGGACAATGACCCGGGTTTCTCAGTAGGGAAACCTGCCATGGCTGAGCCACTGGGGGGATAGCGGGGAGGCGAGTTCTGTGTCCAGTTGTGTAGTGCAGGCTGGGCCATGGAATGTGTTGTCCAGTCCGGTGTCTATGACTTTGCAGTTGTAGTTGGTAGAAATTCCTCTGTGATTTTGGCAACAGACTTGCCATCAACCTAGTGTTTCATCCTTTCTTTAGTGTTTTATGGGAATTTCAAGAGAGAAATGGCCAAGAGCTGATAATCTCAACTGTGTTGTGGTAGGTGATTTGTGCAAAAATTCAGTATTTATTGTTGAGTTTAGTAGTTTTATATTCCAATTCCTTCCTTCCTTTCATTTCCTTCCTCCTCTTTTCTTTCTGGCACAGCAGACTGCCATTTGGGTCCCAATTGCTAATTATTTTCCCTTTTTAACAGAAAACTAGATTTGAGGTAATCATTGATTCATTTGAGGAGACAGTAAATTTAATATCCTGAAATACAACACTAAAATATAAAAATGTCCCTTAAAGAGAAATTCATCTTTGCATATTTAAACTGCCATGAATGCTAACGACATGGTAGATAGCTTAGTCCTCCCACCCCTTGCACCTCTTTGAACTACTCTCTTCCCTCTTTGTCTCCCATAATGGTACTTGGCCTTCACTTGGTCCTAAAGCTTTTGTACAAAAATGCAAGTGTTAGTTCTGAATGTATATTCTAGTACTTGGCTACAAGGTAGCCACCAGCTGAAACTGATTCTTTCAGATTATAATAATTAAGGAGGGCACGTACTGCATGGAGCACAGGGTGTTACACGAAAACAATGAATCGTGGATCACTACATCAAAAACTAAATGGTGTATGGTGACTAACATAACATAATAAAATTAAATTAAATTAAAAAACAAATGAAAATATAAAACTAAATAATTCTAAAACTCCAGGATTGTGGAGAATTTGTCATTAGATCTTGGAGAATCATGGAGTTACACAATTCATATGTTTCCAATGAAACATACTACTGTTTCTTTCAAGGGCAACAAAGTATTTCATGGCGAGGAATCTTAAGTTTCTCCTGTGGTTATCCATGGTGGGCACCGCCAAAACAAGTCTGGGTGTCTTCTAGTTCTTTCTCTTGTCCTTATGGGCTCATCGGAAGTGACTTTAATGGAGCAAAGGCAACATGGTTCAAGCAGGCACCATTCTGGTGGCCAGGCTTGATCTCGGGAGAGAACGTGAAGATAGAAAGGTGACGGTAGATTACAGGTCTTTCAGCATGATGTCTGGTGTGAAACCTTGCTTTAAGAGAACAGGCTGCCAAAAAAAAAAAAAAAAAAAAAAAGCACAGGCTGCAGAGTCACAGATCTGGATTTAAATCTTGGCTCTGCATCCTAGGCTGGTCTCTGTTATTTTCTCATTAGCCTGAGACACTTAAAATATTTCTAATTGGCACCACTGTGGCTGTAAACACAAAAGCCAACACGGGAGCTGAAATTACAAGGCCGTGCCCAGCTATAGGTGGTCATCCAGATGGTTTCTAAAATGCTTATAGCTGATATTAATTTTTTAGATCCCTTGATTGAAATTAAAACCCTCACTTTAAAACATTCTTCTGGTACTGCAGAGCACCAAGACTATGACACTGGATCTTGGGTTGCAGAGGATAAAGCCCAGGCTGCAGGACGCAAGCTCAGACTAACTTGATTTCAGCACTTGGGTTCAGCACAGGTTGCCACTTTCTGACCCACTGCGCTGTCCGCCAGGCAAACGAGCTATCTCTTGGGGTTTCTTGGGGTTGTGAGCTCCTCATCACTCAAAGTGTGGTCTGCCAGCAGGGTTTCTGAAGGGCTCAGTGCAAAGGATAGGAGTTTGGACTTACCTGACTTCTAATTTCCCTCCTGATGGCAGGGCTCATGGAAACCCCTAATTGGACCCCACCACTCTTCAAAAGTTTTAGCAACTGGAGGCTAGATAGAGCCGAAGAGACCTCATTACCCAACAAGGGCTTTAATTATGAGATAACTTTCTTTCTTTTTAAATCTGAGTAGGACATTATTTTTATGCAGTTGATTAAATAATAAACCTACCTTCTCACCCTTATTTGTGATTGCATTCATAAGCCATGAATAATTAGAAATAATATTTGAAACAAAGGCCTTCTGGGCTTATCTCATGAAAAAAATAATTAAACCATAATGAAATTTCTTAAGAATAATCAGCCTCCCTACCCTCACCCCCAAAGACCACACACACGTGCATGCACACACGCATGCACACACGCATGCACACCACTACGTGTGATATTTCCCAACATCAGCAGAATTGGTGTAGGTCATTTGTTCCTTCCACGCAAGGTGGTGTTCTGGACATCGTGGGTGATAGTGTTTATCTCTGTCAGATTCACCGTTGTCTGGCGCTGCCCAAGTGGGCAAATCTCAGACCTATTCACAGAGGTCGCGTAGAGGAAAAAGACCAGGCTGGGGGAGCAGAGGGAGCTGGGGTGAATCCTGCAGCTGCCATTCCTTAGCTGCCCCAAGACCTAGGGCAAGTTGCTTTAACCCCTCCAAGTCCTCGCACTAATACTGTCCTTGCAGGGCCGTGGCCATGATCACCAGGATAACACCTGTTAAATACCTAGTACAGCGCTCGGCACGTTTGGGGGCTCCACACAGGGCACAGCTCTTACTGCTGTGCTGACAATATGATTTATAAACCCCTGACTCGCAGGCGCCTCATACATATACATGAGTCATGGGTACTACTGAATGGTAGCTGCCCCCCAAGTGGCAGCCGTTCTTTGTTTGCTGATTGAGAACACCTGAGAAGTGCTTCGTCTAAAGGCATGCCTTTTTTGGTACAGAAATGGAAAATTAACAAATCCCGGTATCTGGGATTTTGTGCCACCACCCAAACCCTTCTAGTTCCTACTGTCGTGGAGGGAGGAAATGATGCTAATGACGACTTCAGCAGTAGTAACCGTGGACATGACATTCCTTCCCCCCCCCCACCCTACCCCAGTTTTGAGCTATACTTGCCATACATCACTGTATGAGTTTCAGGTGTACAGATAAAGGTTCGACTTACATTGTGAAGTGATTATCACAATAAGTTAACATTCATCATCTCATGTAAATCCATAAAGCGAAATTTTAAACAAAGAAAAAAATTTTCTCCTTGTGACGAGAACTCTTAGGATGTCCTCTCTTAAGTTTTCTATCACGCAGCTGTGGTAACTATAGTCACGTGTTGTATGTGATATCCCCAGTGCTTATTTATCTTACTACTGGAAGTTTGTACCTTTTTCCAATTCTCCCTCCCCCCACCTTCTGCCTCTGGTAACCACAAAGCTGATCTTTCTGTGAGTTTTCTCTTTCTTTCCCTTTTTTTTGAGAGAAAGAGAGAGGGCCTGTGTGAGCAGGGGGACGGGGCAGAGGGAGGGAGAGAGAGAGAACCTTAAGCAGGCTCCATGCACAGCATAGAGCCCGTTGCAGGGCTCAATCTCAGGACCCTGAGATCATGAGCCAAAAATCAAGATTAAGACACTTAACGGACTGAGCCACCCAGGCACCCCAAGTTTTCTTTCTTTTTTTTTTTTAAGATTCCACATACAAGTGATATCATACAGTATTTATCTTTCTCTGATTTATCTCACTTAGCACAATGCCCTCAAGCTCCATCCATGTCGTTGCAAATGGCAGGATTTCCACATTTTTTATGGCTGAATAATATTACATTGCATATCTATCTATAGCACATCACTTAGGTGAGATAACATTTCTTGAGCTCTTCATGTCAGGCACCACAGAAAGCTTCACATGTCCTCGGTCTTTTAGTATGAGGTAACTGTTGTTGGTCCCATTTTACAAATGAGGAAAACGAGGCTCAGTCAGGTTAGGAAATTGCCCAGGAGTACACAACTGTTAATGTGTACATAAAGATAATGGGTGCACAATCCCTTACCTGTGATTCTGAAATCCTCTACAGATGGGGAAACTGGATATTTTTTTGCAAGTTTGCTGGTTTGGTGTCAAAAGTTGACCTTAACTTACCGGGAGGCTCTTTACAATCTTTCTTTATCCTGCTTCATCTGAGTATTCATCTGCTGTGCCTCAAAAAAGTTATTGTCTTGACTACAGGATATTGCTCCTGACCCCAATGGGGGCCTTACATTATTCACGGTATATACACTGGGTTCCGGTTCTGATATACAAGTAATCCTGATTTCTGAAACATTAGACTCCAAGGGTTTCAGGTGAGGAATCATGAGCCTGCTATTGAAAATATCTGTATTTTGGGGAAATCTATCCATATTTAGGCTACACTACATGTGGATCAATTAACCATTTGTGAGCTGGACTGGTAAGCTCACCATGTAAATGACTGACTCACGAATGGACCTTTGGAACAGACCCCTTCTCTAAATTTGGCTCCCTGCCTATAAAATTCGAGGAAGAGAAATTGTCCAAGCCCTGCCCTCTCTGGTGAGCTGGTGTTATGTGGGGAAAGCTCCTACTAGGATTAAGGTTAAGGACAAGGAAACCCAACTTGCAAACAGCTGCAAACAACACAATCTAATTTCCATAATTAAAGTTAAATGGGACAGTTGGGAGGGTTGCAAATGTGGTTTCATTCCCCAACTCCTTGGAGCGCGTTTACGTTTCCCCTTCTCTTTGGCAGCTCTGATTGGGGTAGAAGCTAGCCATGCGCAGAGAGAGGCAGCCGCCGGGCCATTGTTTTATCCCACAGTTACACCTGTGTCTCGGCCATTAACAGTTGGCTTTGGGGTTCCTCAAGCCCTTCACCTTGGAGCACGTTGCTGGTATAGGTTGCTGCGGCCCGACCGCTACTATCCCATATGTAGACTGCTGTTTGTACTTTTCCAGGTAAGTATTTGGTGGAAGAAGTAGCTAAGCTTTTGGGGGGAGAGGGAAGGCAGGGCATAGAGGAGGAAAGACATGAGCAGGACGTCTCCCTGATGAGTCATCGGTCCCCAAAACACAAACAGGACGAGGTGTTTTCTCACCGTAGTTGGTTTTTGCCACCAAAATATTGGTTTTATTTTGCTTTTGCTTTTCTCTCTCTCTCTTTTTTTTTTCTTCCGTACATTTCGGCACTTCTCACTGTGTGTTTCAGGTGACAGGATGGAGGGCATTTAACGACTTTCAGGAAAACACAGTGAAATCAGAGTGAGAATTGAATGTGATTTCTTATGGTGCCCAAACAAGAACCAAGCTCCCAAATCCATTCTGGAACATTCTTTCGAACTTTTTACAACATAAAAACAGCTACTCTGTGTTCAGAGCGATGTACCAGGCACAGTTCTTGGCACTTCATTCATTTATGCCAAACAACAACCTCATGTGGTGAGGTAGTGTTTTTTAGACCTATTTATTGTATTTTTAGACCTATTTATTAAGGTGTAATTCACATACCATACCACTCATCCCTTTAAAGTGTACAGTTCAATGGCTTTTAGTATATTTACACATATGTGCAACAATCGCATGATCAATTTTAGAATAATTTCTCACACCCAAAGGAAACCCCATACCCATTAGCAGTCACTCCCTAGTCTCTCTCCCTCCAGCCCCTGGAAACTACCAATCTGTTTTCTGTCTGTAGATTTCCCTGTTTTGGATATTCCATATAATTAGAAATGTATATGTGGCCTTTCGTGCTTGGCTGCTTTTACCTAGGATAGTTTTTCAAGGGTCATCTATGATGTAGCATGGATAGGTACTTCATGCTGTTCATGGCCAAACAATATTCCATTGTGGGGATAGACCTCAATTTGTTTCTCCATTCATCTATTGAAAGGCATTTGGGCCGTTTCCAGTTTAGGGCTGTTGTCAGTACTGCTGCCATATACACTCCTGTTCGAGTTTTTGTGTAGCTACATGTTTTCATTTCTCCTGGATAGAGACCTAGGGGTGGAAGTATTTTCATCAATCCCCATTTTACAGGAGAGGGAAGTGAACCATTGCGAGCAGAAGGGGTAGAGCTGGGATTTAATCCAGGAAGTGTTGGGAGGGAGCCCATGCTGGCTTTTTCCCCATGAAGTCATATGTCTCTTTCACCAGGAAAGCAGTTCATTGAGTCTCACTGATCCAGTTGAGCATACTGACTTTAGAGTTATACTGATGTGGGTTCAAATCCTGTCCCACTTCCTCACTGTGTGACTTGGGCAAGTCAGTTAATCTCCATGAGTTTCAGTTTCCTTTTCTGTAGGGTAGCAGTGAAAGCAATAGCAGTTGTGTTATTATGAGGATTGGAGGGAATAGTACATGTGAAGTGCTGAGCATAAGACTTGCCTGGTACCCAGTGCTCAGTAGCTTTTAGCTGTTGTTATTATCATTAGCTTCTCCTGCAGCACCTATGACAGGACTGATAAAGCCTAGTTCAAAGTAACATTAACAATGAGATCTGAGATGTTTGAGTTGTCGCCAAGTGCCAGGACAGGGTCGGAGTCTTCCAAAGGAAAATGGTCTTTATGAATTGCAGGAACTCGGGTAAGTGCCCGTGCAGCTTGGAGACTGACCGGGGACAGAAGAGCCCACCGAGCTTCGGGAGCACTACTCCAGACGGACTTGGTGATCAGGACCAGGAAGCCGGCTCTGTCGAGTTTTTAGGAAGGCTAGACACATCGGTAAGCTTTCTCGTGCATACTTGACATGAATGAGGTTGTAGAGTGTGCAGACTATAGGTGAGGGTGAGGACTCTGGTACTAGACTGCCTATATTCCCATCCTACTCTACCACTTACTCGCTGTGGGAGCTTGGGCAGGTCACTTGACATCTCTGTGCCACAATTTCCGCATCTGTGAAGTAGGGATAATAATAGCACTTACCTCACAGGTCTGCTGGGAGGAGTCAGTGAGTTCATAGACGTAAATCACTAGGAACAGTGTCCTGCGCAAAGTACATCCTTATATGGGCCCATTGTTGCTACTGTTCCTACTGTTCCTGTTCTTACTGCTATCCTGTTGACTTGTAGCCAAGGGTCTTTCCAGGCACTGGTCGACCCAGTGAGATAATACTTAGGTGGGTTGTGTCTTGTTTTTGTTATTGTTAATGTATATTGACAAGTGGCCCCAAAGCTTAGCAGCTTAAAATAACCGTTTTATTAGACTCACAGACTCTGGGGTCAAAGAACTGGACTGGTCTGGAGAGTCCACGGTGATGTTATTTCCATATCTGGTAGCTGGGTAGGGATGACTCGCAGATCAGGACTGCCCCCAGAGCACTTTCCCCTGGCCGCCTCATGTGGCATGGGCTTCCTTACAGCATGGCAAACTCAGGGGCTCAAACGCATAGGCAGAGGTCGCGTAGCATCACTTTGCCACAGAACCAGGCTTCGAACCCAGCTCCTTTCGTCAGCAGAGCTTGTATTTGTAATGAGCCTTTCTCCTTGCTCTGGGGTAGAATGGGATGTGCAGAAAGACATCTCATTGTTATGGTATAAAGCTAACTACATATGACAAATTTCACTGAAGCTATTCACTTGGTTTCCTCCCGTGGTCACTTTATTATTGATAAATACAGCTGATGTTGCCATTGAACATGATATGATTTTGAGAGAAGGGGAGGGAAACAAAAGGAATTCCTTTTTCTCAAAGACAATCAGGTTTACTCTTGCTCCCAGAGAGCTTGTAGTTTGCACTTAACTCAAGAAAAGAGAAAAAATACTAACCAAGAGCCAACTTGAGGAAGCGGCAGTTGGGAGCTGCTAAGATACATTTCTCTGAATTACCAAGTGTTATGTGTAGGGGGAAAATGGGTTTATTGAAATGCAAAAATATACAGTACATGTTATGCTAAAAAGTGCCTATGGTGTAATTTAAATTTAAGTATGCTACCAAAAAAAATCAAATGTGGAGTAAGCTCAATTTTTTATCCTGAGATTGAGTCTGTCCTTCATACAATAATTACAGTGATTACACAATCATTGTTTAGAGAGATCATGATTTTAATGTGACTGATGTTGTATGAAGTGTGGGCTTTAGAAAAACATTATGCCTATGAACGAGACACGGCCCAAACTGTTGAAATTCCCATGTGTGCGGATTTCTTTGTTTTGTTAAGACGACCTTGTCAGGTAACATGGCAAAATGACAAGTTCATATCATCTATTCTGCGATTTTAGTCCGTTTGGTTATGAATGTCAGCTTCAGCAAGCCTGCAGGATGAGAGTTGAGACTTTAAGGTTATTGCATTTTCTTAGGTGAGGGTTCAAGAGAGATTCTCAGTGAATTCAGATTCAGGTAATATTGATTTAGCACCTTCGCTGTACCTGGCACTGTACTAGGCATTTTCAATATTTAGCACCTTCCCTGTACCTTACAGCTGTTTGTGGCTGCATGAGCCTGCTTATATTATAAATGCTTGACTTGTGATTGTTATACTTCCCTTTTCCCTTCTTTCAGAGATCCTTCAAGTCTTGGTTGAAATGACCCTTTCAAAGATCTCTTCTCTTACCTCTCAGATGGGGCTAGGCCTTCTTTCTATCTGCTTCCAGAAAGCCCATCCCTGGTGTTCATTTCCAGTCCTTTGCAGACTCATCATTATTAAAGTATCTGAGTGATTCCTTGCTTAGTTTGTTTCTCTCATTAGCATTTATAGTCCAGCAGGGCAGGGGATTTTGTCTGTCTTGTGCTTCACCACATCCTCAATACCTACTTCATCCATTGCCTGGCACATAGTAGGTACTCAATAAACATTAACTGATAGGCGGATCCAGAGAGAATGATTGGCCTGCTCATGATCACACAGTTGGCAACTGCAACAGGGAAGAACAATTAGTAGATTCGTGATTCCTCCTTCTGTTTGTACTCCAGTAAACACACTAATAGTTTACAAATAAGGTTCTGCCTAATCACAAGTGTGAGTGTAAATGGTATCAGCTGAGTCAGGTTTTCTACTGAGAAGTGTAAAGCATGACAAATAGAAATCAAGTTTACTTTTTAAACAGTTATTCACAGCAGATTGTGACAGTGGTTTAGAATATGACTTTTGGAGCCAGAATGTCTGGGTTGGAATTCAGTGCTGGAATTTACTCTATGTGTGACTGTGGACAAGTTACTTAGCCTTGCTGGACCTTGATTTCCCCCTCTCTGAAGTGGGGATACTCATTACGGTATCTACTCCTAGGAAACTTGTGATGATAAGATTTAATACAAGTAAAATGCTTCGAAACATACTTGGCACAAAGTAAGTGCTCTTTGTAGTGCATTGAAATTCATGTCCACCCTGAACCTCAGAATGTGACTTTATTGGAAATAGAGTTTGTACAGAGGTAAATAGTTAAGGATCTTGCGGTACAATACCCCTGGCTTTGGGGTGGGCCCCACATCCAATGACTGGTGTTCATAGAAGAAGGGAAGAAGACATAAGGAGAGGACAGAGAAGGCCGAATGAAGATGGAGGCACAGACTGGAGTTCTACATCTACTCACCAGGCAATGCCAAGCAGTGCCGGCAGCCCACAGAAGCCAGGAGAGAGGCCCAGAACGGTGTGAGGCTGGCTGCTCCCCCTGCTATGATTCCTTTCTGTATTTCTCCCTCTGTGTGAAACTGACCTACCTTTTGTCCAGTGTTTCCCTGCCAGGCCCTTTAGAAGCCCTGTCCTGGCTTACCTGTTTTCCTTATGGGAATGATCTCTTCATGGAATGTTCTCCTCCCCCTCCTGCCTCCTCACATGAAAGCTAGCTCCAGGGCAGGCCGCCCATTCCCCCCCGCGGGGCCAGGAGCTCTTTCCTCAGCCCCCCATCACACCTCTTCCCCTGGCTGCTTTAATAAGGGGACCATCAACTTAGGGGCTTAGAACAACCAAAATGTATTCTCTCATGGTTTTGGAGGCCAGAAGTGTGAAATGCATTTTACTGGACTGAGATCAAGGTGTCAGAGGTCTGTGTTCCTTCTGGAAGCTCTAGGGTAAAATCCATTCCTTGCCTTTTCCAGTTTATGGTGGCCACTGGCGCTCCTTGGCTTAGGGCCATGTCACTCCCATCTCTGCCTCCACGAGCACATCACCTTCTCCTCTTCCACGCATCTGGGTGTCTCCCTCTGCTTCTCTCCTATAAGGAGACTTGTGATGTCATGTAGGGCTTGCCTGGACATTCCAGGATAATCTCCTCATCTCAAAATCCTTACTTTAATCCTATCTGTAAAATCTCTTTTTACAAATAAATCAACATTCACACATTCTAAGACTTAGTCTTGTGGGCATTCTCAGCCTCCAGCACCACTTCCTGTGGAGTATGGTATCACCTTAGTGCTGAGGCACGTGCTCCCTCAGTCTTGTGGGGTGTCCTGGTCATGGCCTCACGGCGCCTTACTCGAGCGAGGCTTCCTCTCCATCCAAAGGCCTGCCGTGTCCTGGGTGGTTTTAAGTCTTCATGCCAACAGCCCACCGAACTCCCTGGTCTCACAGTCCTCTGGCCTCTCACATCCTAATGAGCTCTACACTCTAGAGCCTCCTCATCTTTATTGTCCATGTCCCCTTGAGACTGAGGAATTCTAGTATCTCACTCTCTGGCCACAGCACTGATCCATCCATCTTTCTTACATCCTTCCTTCTCTATTCCTGCTTTAAAAAAAACTTTAACAATATTTAACTAAGTATATGCAAAATATCGTTTCAACTTATAATCAGTTTACAAGAGTATTAACGAGAGGTTTTATATCCTTTTCTTTATGCAAAATCCTACACAAGAGTGTATTTTATATTTACAGCATGTCTCAGTTTGACACTAAATTTTCATTGGAGATACTTAATCTGGTTTGAATTGGGGCTGACTAGTGTACCTGAGGAACTATACTTTTAATCTTAATCAACTTTAATTTCAAAACTTATAACCGGTTCAGTTATTGGGAAACTTTTAAGTATGTTTGGGACAACCTGGGTATATGTACTCATTCCTGATTTGGGGTCTCAACTTGATCTCTGGTACAGTTAACCTCCTGCCTGGTTTCATTGCCTCTCCTGTCCATAAATGATCCAGCTTTCTAAAATCCTTTTTGCCTATTGGCACACGTCTCTTTCTTTTTATTCTTGTGTGGCATTTATCCTATAAAACCCTGGATCAGTCTAGTTCTCTAGCCTCTTTGCTCCCATACTCATTCAGACCAATGAGGATAACTAGGAAACATCACAGCCTTCTGTGGATGTGGGCTACAGTGACATCATAGTCTCTAACATCACCTGGGGCCTGGCAGTCCTTTCCTGGTTCCTTAATTAGCAGCTTTGTCCATTTCCCTTAGCAGCAAGTTTAGATACCTGTCTCCTGACTAAAGCCTTATACCCCTGGGGTACGCAAACCTTTCCGGACATCCGGATTATCTGGAGGAGGTTTCATACATCAGAACTTTAGGCCCCACCCCTAACCCATCCTACACTGTTCCTAGATTTTAGACATTCCCAATTGCTTTTAATCATCCCTAATGTACTTTATATAAGGAGATCAATGCATTTACATTATTCCAATAAACCTTTTATTGTCCTATAGGGGAAAGGAGCAAGTTTGTCCTGTTTATTTTTTTAAAGATTTTATTTATTTATTTGACAGAGAGAGACACAGCGAGAGAGGGAACACAAGCAGGGGGAGAGGTAGAGGGAGAAGCAGGCCTCCCGCCGAGCAGGGAGCCTGATGTGGGGCTCGATCTCAGGACCCTAGGATCATGACCCGAGCTGAAGGCAGACGCTTAACGACTGAGCCACCCAGGCGCCCCGCAAGTTTGTCCTATTAAAATCAAAACAGCAAAGCTGAACTATATGATGTTTGGATCCCAGAAGAACTTGGGTAAGGATTCAAATACCTTGAATCTCACTTTGGATGTTTAGCCCATCCTTATAGGAGGAGAAAAATAAACATGGGTAGGAAATAGCTATTCTCTTTGAAAGTAACTTTAACTCCATCTGTTGGTTCTTCTAAGTCGTGTTGTAAGCTTTCCAAAGAAAGGTAATGTTTCTTCATTTTGTGGCCTCATGTTCCTGGTGTAGGGAAAGGTGGCAATATTGGAGTCCAAACGGTTTCAGATTGCACGTGAGCAGGGGAGTGCCACAGCAGCCTCTGTTCCTTTGACCCACGTGGGTCCTTGAAATAGCATATCGAAGTTTCCTTGTACAGTCTTGCCTCATCCATTGCTTTTCCTGCTCTTTGGTTCAGACCTGGGGACATTCTAACAAGTGAGACAAAACTAAGCCAAAGAATCCCTGGGGGGCAATAAGACCAGGCCTCCAAGACCAAGTTGTACTCTATTCTCCTGGCACCGAATTTACTCTGGATCTCTCTGCCCAGAAGGTCTGGCCTTTTCCTCCATTCTGTCAGTAACAGGACCTCAGTGTTCTAGATCCTGATGGACAGCTCCTTCAAGAACTTCACTCCAGGATATGGATTCTGCTGTCCATACTGGGGTTAATTAAGTTCCCTATATATGGCTTGCAATACTCTAACATTTTATCCAGAACCTCCCTTGCTCACAGTACTGAGCTAGGTGCACAGAGATGATGAAAGACACGACATCTGCCTTCAAGGAGCTTATACAGTAGAGAGTGGGGGCAATGGTGTGCTGGAACTGGTTTGAGCCAGTTCACAAGAGCAGAGCATTAAAGTTGCAGGAATTTTGAGAGCTGGTTGTTAAATGCAACCATTATTGAAAATTAAATTATATAAACCTACAATGAATTTTATTAAAAGCAGAAGTAAATCATTATTTTTTTAGTTATTTTACTATACTACTGTCTATGCTCTTGAAATCATCTACATCTATTGCATCTGTATGGTAGGAATACTATATAGTTGTTTACTGTTGAGTATCTCTTCACAACTGTGTTCAGTGACATCAAATCGGTAGCTTGAACTTGACTGTTGTGGGAGTATTTACACCATAGAAATAGGCAAACACTGTATGTAAATCAGGACTTTTTTCAGTCTCTTGTTAAACATCTCCAAGCGTGCCAGTGTGTTGGGCAGGGAATGAGTTAGAGAAATGCCATTACAGGAGTTCAGAGCAACTTCTCTGCTGGGATTGGGGAAAATGCTTCAGGGAGGCGAGGGCATTTGAGAAGGACCTTGCAAGATGGATCATATTTTATCAGGCAGAGATTGATAGGTATGGTAACCTTGACAGAGGGAGAAATGAGTAAGGTCATGGCAGGGAGAAGCTATCGGACATACTTGGGGAACAGCTAGGAATGTATGTGGCTGACATACAAGGCCAATGTAAGTTGGTAGTAAAGATAAGGATGAGAAAGCCAGTTGAAGCCTAATTGTGGAGGGTTTAAAAATCACAGTGAAGAGCTGGTATAAAAGTCAGTGGGAAATGGGGAACCATGGGAGATTTTTAAGGGGAAACATGACCTCTTGAGAGCCATGCCTTCGAAGGTTTAGTATACCAGGTATATGCAGTAGGGCCAAAAGTAGGAGGTCCTTGCCTAGTTAGGAAAGTCATTGCTTCAGTGCTGTGGTGGTAATAAGGACCTGAATTGGGGATACTGGCTCAGGAGGGAGAAAGGAGGAGAGTCCCGATGCAAGAGGCATTTTGAATGCAGATTTCACAAGTCTTGGTTACACTATTCCTCTGTCTTCTGATGCCAGCAGTTTACAAGCTTCATTGTTATCTGGTGTCTTGGCCAGGTGATAAGAGACAAAAATATATAAGCAGATAAAATGCATGCTTTTAATGGGAACTAGTGACAAGTGTTTTGCTAGTCACGTTTTGATTCAGCTCCCCAAAAGGAAATGGGCCTAATAACATTAATGTGAGTTCAGGAGGATGAATAACAAGATTTAAAATGTTTCATATGGCTAAACTAATTCTAGCAGTCAGTGTAATAAGGCAGCTCCCATGGTCATGGTTCCACAGCTTGACCTTTAGAAAATTAGTATGGTGAAAGGTTAACGTGGGGCTTGGAAGAAACAATCTCTCTCTCTCTGTCTCTCTCTCTCTCTGTCTCTCTTTCCCTCCCTCCCTCCCTCTCGCTATCCCCTCTTTGTTTTTCTCCAGCAATTAAATCAATATTCCTTTTTCTTTTGCAATATCCATGAAATCTGGCTATGGAGCCATGGATCCTGGGAGAAGTGTTTGGGTATCCTCACCATACCCTGAGAGGGGGAATTGAATCAAATATCAAAAGTTTCCTTCTAAGGATTGTGTGCTGGGTCTTTCTTTTTTCTCCCCTTTCCACCTCTCTTCCCCTATTGAAATCTCAGGATTCTCAGTTGTATCAAAAGGTGCCTGAAAGTTTTCCAAAGTGGTGGTTTGAAAAGCTCATGGTCAGTTGGCCCATCAGGTAACCCACCCTCAAGAACACCAAGTTTACTGCCTCGCTTTAAATTTATCAGCAAAGGTAGTGCCCTACATCCCCCCATCGTGAAATGTAATAGAGATAAGATTTCTACTGGCACCAATTATATAAACATGCTTGTGTTTAAACTCGCTGAAGAGATTTGTATGTGGAATTTACATTCATGCTGAGTGAGAAGAGTGTGGTGGTCCATCATGTGAGTTTGAGGGGGCTCTTGGAAATGGTGGGTGGGTGGGGACAGGTATGGCTGAAGGTATCCAGAAGAGGCAATGGGGGAAGATTGGAGTGGATGTTCCAGAGTTGGAGCAGGATAAGGACTGGAGAAGAATGGGTTCGATGAAGTGGGCTGTGGCTGCTGATGGGTTGTGGTGTGGTGAGAGGCATTGAGTGGACATGGGTGCTACCCAGAGGGCAGTTGGATATTTGCTTTATTGCTTGTGGGCAACCTCATGGAGATGATGCTGGGGAAAGAGTCTGAGGTAAACCTGCTGGCCTAGTGTTCTCTTTGAGACTTGAGTCCAGGGACCTGGCATCCTGGGCATGGTGTTCTTAGATAGTGGGTTGTTTTTAGAACATTAGTCTGGGAAATCGATTGGAGGAGGGATGCAATGCACTGAATGTTTGTGTCCCCCCCCCATTCATATGTTGAACCCCTAATCCCCAATGTGATGGTATTTGGAGGTAGGGCTTTTGGGAGAAAATTAGGTCACAAAGATGGAGTTGTCTTGAATGGGATTAGCACCCTTATGAGAAGAGGCCAGAGAGCTATATTATATTTTTCTGCCATGAAAGTATGATGTGTCACAACAACATGGGGTGGACCTTGAAGGCACTATGCTGAGTGAAAAAAGTCACACAGAGAAAGACAAATACCATACGATTTCACTTACATGTGAAATCTTAAAAAAAAAAATACCTCATAGAAAAAGAGATCAGATTTGTGGCTACCAGAGGCCAGGAGTGGGGGAGGGGGAGTTGGACGAAGTGGGTGAAAAGATCTAAGCTTCAGTTATAAGCTAATAAGTTCAAGGGATGTCATGCACAACATGGTGACTACAGCTAACAGTGCCATATGATGTGCAGGAAAGAGAACAGAGTAAATCCTCAGCATCCCCATCAAAAAAGGAAAGAGAAAATACAGTGTGAAGTCAGCAGTCTGCAGCCCAGAAGAAGGCCTTCAGCAGAACCCAGCTGTGGGGCTACCCTGACCTCGAGCTCTGAGCCTCCAGGACCCTGAGAAATATGTTTCTGTTGTTTGAGCAGCTTGAAGCAGAGGATAAGAGTGGGTGCAGGGAGGACAGTTGGGGGACTCCTGGTGACAGATGACACGGGTCTGGCTATGGTGTTGATGCTAGAAATGAAGCCAAGGTGAAAAGTTGTTGTGATGACAGATGCTGACGGACCTGAGGGGAAGGGAAACTTAAAGAAATTTTAGAAAAGGGGCACCTGATACAGTTTATGTGATGCCAGGGAGGGTCGGCTGCAGACCCAAGGCTGAGAACCACAGCACCAGAGTGGGGTATCTTCGGGTGCTACAGTCATGGTCTGTGTCCCTCAGCTCACAGGCAATGCACAGTCTTCAAACCCCATTTCCCCCTGAACTCTCGGGGAGCAGATGTGTTTCCAAATGGCAGCCCCTTCTAGAGTGGGCACCAAATTTTCCTCTTTGTGTGTTTGTTTTTTCCGAAGCTGACCCCAAGCCCTCTCTCCACATCATTTCCTAACCACCTGACCTCCTTGGGGCTGTCCCCCCTCCCCGCCGCCAGAGGGGCCCAGAAAGCCTCAGCTGCAGCAGAGAGGGGGGTTGGATTAGAGGAAAGCTCAGCACAAAAACACCTTCTCTTCCATCTGTGTCCAGGGCTGGCTTCAGGGGCTGTCTGCTCCCCTCCAAGAACAATTCAAGAAAACCTCTTTGTCCTTGGCTTTCGAAGGTAATCCAGTGACAGTGTTCTCTTCCCCATGAGGAAAGATCCAGGCCAGTCATCACTGTAATTCAGGGCACAGGTCTCACACTCCAGTTCTCAGAATAAAACTCCCATTCCAGGGCCCATCTCTCTGTGACAAAATTCCCAAGCTTAGTCAATGGTGAAGTTATTCCAAGTAGCTGTCAGTATGATCACTATCATGACATCCCAGGACAACAAGAGTGTTTGGATCATCTTTGGACTCCATTACAACCAAATGCAATGTAAAGTGAGCCAGTGTTGAGCCAGCTTTTTTCCTCCACTGTATTTGAGCATATTTCTCACGGGGGTGGAGTGTTAGGAAGGGTCTCAATTTCTGTCCCCGGATTGATAATTACTGTATGAAAGTTTGTCTTTTCCAGTGTTGGGTTAGACCATAGAGATAATTACCTGGTCACCTGTATTCTTTTTTTTTTTTAATTTTTATTATGTTATGTTAATCACCATACAGTCCATCATTAGTTTTTGATGTAGTGTCCCATGATTCATTGTTTGCGTATAACACCCAGTGCTCCATTCAATACATGCCCTCTTTAATACCCATCACCAGGCTAACCCATCCCCCCACCCCCCTCCCCTCTAGAACCCTCAGTTTGTTTCTCAGAGTCCATAGTCTCTCATGGTTCATCTCCCCCTCTGATTCCGCCCCCCTTCATTCTTCCCCTCCTGCTATCTTCTTATTTTTTTTTTAACATATATTGCGTTATTTGTTTCAGAGGTACAGGTCTGTGATTCAACAGTCTTGCACAATTCACAGCCCTCACCATAGCACATACCCCCCCAGTGTCTATCACCCAGTCACCCCATCCCTCCCACCCCATCCCCCTACTCCAGCAACCCTCAGTTTTTTTTCCTGAGATTAAGAATTCCTCATATCAGAGAGGTCATATGATACATGTCTTTCTCTGATTGACTTATTTCTCTCAGCATAACACCCTCCAGTTCCATCCACGTCGTTGCAAATGGCAAGATCTCATTCCTTTTGATGGCTGCATAATGTTCCATTGTATATATATACCACTTCTTCTTTATCCATTCATCTGTCGATGGACATCTTGGCTCTTTCCACAGTTTGACTATTGTGGACTGTATTCTTTATTTCCTCCTGAAGCCAGGCCTTGGACTGGCTTATGTTATTTCAAGAGTCATAGCCAGAGGAATGGTGTGAAGAGGGAAAGGGGGAGCTTGGCAGCAAGAGATATTAGTGGAGATTTTTTTTCTTCAGCAGAAGTTGGGAACAAATCTCTAAACAAGGACTGTAGTTTCTTGACCCTCCTTAACACAGAGTCCTGGGACCAGTCCCACACCTTTCATTCTGGTTCCCAGACCTCCTGATGTTAGGAATAAGGGAAGGAGAACTGTATGGGATTTGCAACCTTAGCTCTCCACTGGGTGATTGGAACCTCTAAAAGCTGAGAGATTGTGCCAGAAGAAGGGGGGCGCTCTGCCAAGATGCTTGCTTCTTGATCCTGGACACTCAACAGCCTAGGGAGCCAGACAGGCAAGGCCAGGCTTGGAATTCTGGCTACATGACCCTGGGAGACTCAGTTTTTTGTTTGTTTGTTTGTTTGTTTGTTTGTTTTTTATATAATCTGTAAAACAAAGCTATAACATTTTCTCACAGGATTCTAGATACCCCCATCCCACTCCAAAGTTGGTCTTCCTTCAGTGCTCGCCATCTCAGAAAATGGCACCACTGTCCAACCAGTTACTCAGTCCCCAAACCCAGGAGTCATCCTCGACTCCTCCCCTTTCCCTCCACCCACATCTGGTCCATCCGCATGCCCTGCAAGTTCCACGTCCAAAGCCTATTCCATGTTTGCCTACTTCTCTCCAACTCCTCCAGCAACACACTAGCCAGTGCCTGGCTATCTCTCGCTATGACTCACTGTGTTCTCCCAGCACCCACTCTTGTCCCCCTTTAGTCTAGTTACCAAAAGAACCTTCTGAAAATGCAGATCAGTCACAACCCTCCAGTGGCTTGCCATTGCCCTTGGAATACAGTTCACAATAGTCCTTCCCACTGGTTTTGAGGTCTTCACCGATCAGTCCCTGCTTGTTTCTCTGGCTCCATCTCCTGCACTCTTCCATCTGGCTCACTACATTCCAGCCACCCCCGCAGCGTCCCTCTAGTTGCAAAAACAGGGCACTCTGCCCTGCATCTTTGCCTGACTGTTCCCTCTGCTTGGGGCACTCTTGTACCTATGCCCATCCACCTCCAGTCCTTGCAGGATTAGCTCCTTCTCATCCTTCAGGTCTTAATTCCAATGTAACCCTCTTCCTTGTCCACTCTGTCGAAAGGAACACTTTACCCTTAGCCCCCTCCGTGGAATCACTCCATTAATGTTTTATTCATAGCACTTGTCGTTCTTTGTATGTATTTTGTGTGTGTGTGTGTATGTGTGTGTTTCATGTTTATTGCTGGTTTCTACCCAGACCGTAAACTCTATGAGAATAGGTGCCTTATCTGAATTATTCCCCCCATCTAGAATGGTGCCTGACACATAGTAGGTGTTCAACGTATTTGTTGAAAATGAATAGATGAATGAATATGAATACAAATGAGCTGAATACATTGTTGCAAGGGTCAGGTGAGATAATAGAGGAGGAAATGATGTGTAAACTGTCCAGCACCATCTTTTGCAGTTGTCCCAATCATAAACCTTGCATTGTCCATTCCCAGGAACTCCTGTCCACAGAAGATGGAGAATGGGCAATGCTTGGCTGCTGTCCTCTGCCTTGTGCTCTGGCCACCCTTGTTCTACTCATTTGTCTGGTGACTTTTCAGTGGTTGCTTCCTCACTGCCCTGGCACTTCCAGGGTTTATTTTGGCTTCATGGCCCATTCCCCCCCACCCTCCCCGCTTTTCTATTTCTAAACACGGTGAAGCCTGAATTGTTAGGGGAAAGAACTCAAATTTATTTTAGGGGATAGTTCATTTATCCATTCACAGTGATCCCTTGGCCCTTTGTTGGAGGGGCTGGTTTAGGTATATGGTTTAGGCCCATAACCCATGATGGAGGTTTTCTTTTGTTGTTATCTATTTGTTTCCAGTAAGATTAACGCAGGGTGTTATATAAGTTTCAGGTGTACAAGATCGTGATTCAACAAGTGTATACATTACTCAGTGCTCATCAGGATCAATGTACTCTTTTTTTGGAGCCCAAGATGGGGCTTGAACTCACAACCCTAAGATCAAGACCTACACTGAGATCAAGAGTCAGATGCTTAACGGACTGAGCCACCCAGGAGCCCTAGGATAAGTGTAATCTTAATCCCCTTCACCTAGTTCACCCATATTCTCAAGGTAGATTAGATAAAGTAAACAGTTGACTCTCTGTTTGGGAGTGTCTTTCAGAGAGCAGCTTAAAGATAAAACGCTCTTGTCTTTGGATAAACATTAAACATGCTAGGAACTCAACAGATGAATGGATAAAGAAGATGTGGTATATATATATATATATATATACACACACAATGGAATATTATGCAGCCATTAAAAAATGAAATCTTGCCATTTGCAACGACGTGGATGGAATTAGAGGGTATTATGCTAAGCGAAATAAGTCAATCAGAGAAAGACGAGTATCATATGATCTCACTGATGTGAGGAATTCTTAATCTCAGGAAACAAACTGAGGGTTGCTGGGG